>NC_056449.1:15494196-15839196 GCF_018296145.1 Oncorhynchus tshawytscha | reverse complement strand
CTAGGACACAGAACGCGTCTCCTTCCTGAGCGGTATGATGGCTGCATGGTCCCATGGTGTTTATACTTGCGTACTATTGTTTGTACAGATGAACGTGGTACCGTCTTGGCTGATTTCTTTAGATTTTCCCAGGATGTCAAGCAAAGAGGCACTGAGTTTGAAGGTAGGCCTTGAAATACATCCAAAGGTACACCTCCAATTGACTCAAACAATGTCAATTAGCCTATCAGAATCTTATAAAGCCATGACATCATTTAATGGAATTTATGGAATTCCAAGCTGTTTAAAGGCAAGGTCAACTTAGTGTGTGTAAACTTCTGACTTATTGGAATTGTGATACAGTGAATTATAAGTGAAATAATCTGTCTGTAAACAATTGTTGGAAAAATGTATTAGATGTCCTAACCGACTTTCCAAAGCTATAGTTTGTTAACAAGAAATTTGTGGAGTGGTTGAAAGCCAAGTTTTAATGACTCCAACCTAAGTGTATGTAAACTTCCGACTTCAACTGTACATGGCATGCCTGAATACACAAAATACATGGACCCACACACATGCACAAACACACATACACTGTGCTAGTGGACAAAGACGATCTCCACACAGATCTCCACACATGTCCCAGACTGTCGCTCTCGCTCTCCCCTCTCTCTCTCCCTCTCTCTCTCCTTCTTGCTCTCCCTTCTCTCTCTCCCCCTTTCCCTCTCGCTCTCCCCTAGTCCCATGTGAATAATCTGCATAGGCATGACATAAAAATACATACAGTATTTAAACACAAATGTAAATTACTTTTTCAATAGGCATAGGGGCCCTGTCACAGATCAGAACAACCACGTTGTTCCTCCATGTCTTCACATTACTGTCAGGGCAGAGGGTCTATCTGCTTCTGGATCCCTCAAACTGATAATGCCTCTGTAGACACCACTGTCTTCTAGTGGTGACGCTGAGACTCTGTGGTCACCACTGTCTTCTAATGGTGATGCTGTGGCTCTGTGGTCACCACTGTCTTCTAGTGGTGACGTTGTGGCTCTGTGGTCACCACTGTCTTCTAGTGGTGACGCTGTGTCTCTGTGGTCACCAGTGTCTTATAATGGTGACACTGTGGCTCTGTGGTCACCAGTGTCTTCTAATGGTGACGCTGTGGCTCTGTGGTCACCACTGTCTTCTAATGGTGACGCTGTGGCTCTGTGGTCACCAGTGACTTCTAATGGTGACGCTGTGTCTCTGTGGTCACCAGTGTCTTCTAACGGTGACGCTGTGGCTCTGTGGTCACCAGTGTCTTCTAATGGTTACGCTGTGGCTCTGTGGTCAACACTGTCTTCTAATGGTGACGCTGTGTCTCTGTGGTCGCCAGTGTTCTCTAATGGTGATGCTGTGTCTCTGTGGTCGCCACTGTCTTCTAGTGGTGACGCTGTGTCTCTGTGGTTACCACTGTCTTCCAGTGGTGACGCTGTGTCTCTGTTGTCACCTCTGTCTTCTAGTGGTTTCGCTGTGTCTCTGTGGTCACCAGTGTCTTCTGATGGCAACGCTGTGTCTCTGTGGTCACCACTGTCTTCTAGTGGTGAAGCTGTGGCTCTGTGGTCACCACTGTCTTCTAGTGGTGACGTTGTGGCTCTGTGGTCACCACTGTCTTCTCGTGGTGACGCTGTGTCTCTGTGGTCACCAGTGTCCTCTAATGGTGACACTGTGGCTCTGTGGTCATCACTGTCTTCTAATGGTTACGCTGTGTCTCTGTGGTCACCAGTGTCCTCTAATGGTGATGCTGTGTCTCTGTGGTCACCACTGTCTTCTAGTGGTGACGCTGTGTCTCTGTGGTCACCAGTGTCTTCTCGTGGTGACGCTGTGTCTCTGTGGTCACCAGTGTCTTCTAATGGTGACGCTGTGGCTCTGTGGTCACCACTGTCTTCTAATGGTGACGCTGTGTCTCTGTGGTCACCAGTGTCTTCTAATGGTGACGCTGTGGCTCTGTTGTCACCACTGTCTTCTAGTGGTGATGCTGTGTCTCTGTGTTCACCAGTGTCTTATAATGGTGACACTGTGGCTCTGTGGTCACTAGTGTCTTCTAATGGTGACGCTGTGGCTCTGTGGTCACCACTGTCTTCTAATGGTGACGCTGTGGCTCTGTGGTCACCAGTGACTTCTAATGGTGACGCTGTGGCTCTGTGGTCACCAGTGTCTTCTAATTTTGACACTGTGGCTCTGTGGTCACCAGTGTCTTCTAATGGTGACGCTGTGGCTCTGTGGTCACCACTGTCTTCTAATGGTGACGCTGTGTCTCTGTGGTCGCCAGTGTTCTCTAATGGTTACGCTGTGTCTCTGTGGTCGCCACTGTCTTCTAGTGGTGACGCTGTGTCTCTGTGGTTACCACTGTCTTCCAGTGGTGACGCTGTGTCTCTGTTGTCACCTCTGTCTTCTAGTGGTGACGTTGTGGCTCTGTGGTCACCACTGTCTTCTAGTGGTGACGCTGTGTCTCTGTGGTCACCAGTGTCCTCTAATGGTGACACTGTGGCTCTGTGGTCACCACTGTCTTCTAATGGTTACGCTGTGTCTCTGTGGTCACCAGTGTCCTCTAATGGTGATGCTGTGTCTCTGTGGTCACCACTGTCTTCTAGTGGTGATGCTGTGGCTCTTTGTTCACCAGTGTCTTCTAATGGTGACGCTATGGCTCTGTGGTCACCACTGTCTTCTAATGGTGACGCTGTTTCTCTGTGGTCACCAGTGTCTTCTAGTGGTGACGCTGTGGCTCTGTGGTCACCAGTGTCTTCTAATGGTGACGCTGTGGCTCTGTTGTCACCACTGTCTTCTAGTGGTGGGGCTGTGTCTCTGTGGTCACCGGTGTCTTATAATGGTGACACTGTGGCTCTGTGGTCACCAGTGTCTTCTAATGGTGAAGCTGTGGCTCTGTGGTCACCACTGTCTTCTAGTGGTTACGCTGTGTCTCTGTGGTCACCAGTGTCCTCTAATGGTGATGCTGTGTCTCTGTGGTCACCACTGTCTTCTAGTGGTGACGCTGTGGCTCTGTGGTCACCACTGTCCTCTAGTGGTGACGTTGTGGCTCTGTGGTCACCACTGTCTTCTAGTGGTGACGCTGTGTCTCTTTGGTCACCAGTGTCTTCTAATGGTGACGCTGTGGCTCTGTGGTCAACACTGTCTTCTAGTGGTGACGCTATGGCTCTGTGGTCAACACTGTCTTCTAATGGTGACGCTGTGTCTCTGTGGTCACCATTGTCTTCTAATGGTGACGCTGTGGCTCTGTGTTCACCACTGTCTTCTAATGGTCACGCTGTCTCTCTGTGGTCACCAGTGTCCTCTAATGGTGACGCTGTGTCTCTGTGGTCACCATTGTCCTCTAATGGTGACCCTGTGGCTCTGTGGTCACCACTGTCTTCTAGTGGTGACGCTGTGTCTCTGTGGTCACCAGTGTCCTCTAATGGTGACGCTGTGGCTCTGTGGTCATCACTGTCTTCTAATGGTTACGCTGTGTCTCTGTGGTCACCAGTGTCCTCTAATGGTGATGCTGTGTCTCTGTGGTCACCACTGTCTTCTAGTGGTGACGCTGTGTCTCTGTGGTCACCAGTGTCTTCTAGTGGTGACGCTGTGTCTCTGTGGTCACCAGTGTCTTCTAATGGTGACGCTGTGGCTCTGTGGTCACCACTGTCTTCTAATGGTGACGCTGTGTCTCTGTGGTCACCAGTGTCTTCTAATGGTGACGCTGTGGCTCTGTGGTCACCACTGTCTTCTAGTGGTGATGCTGTGTCTCTGTGTTCACCAGTGTCTTATAATGGTGACACTGTGGCTCTGTGGTCACTAGTGTCTTCTAATGGTGACGCTGTGGCTCTGTGGTCACCACTGTCTTCTAATGGTGACGCTGTGGCTCTGGGGTCACCAGTGACTTCTAATGGTGACGCTGTGGCTCTGTGGTCACCAGTGTCTTCTAATTTTGACACTGTGGCTCTGTGGTCACCAGTGTCTTCTAATGGTGACGCTGTGGCTCTGTGGTCACCACTGTCTTCTAATGGTGACGCTGTGTCTCTGTGGTCGCCAGTGTTCTCTAATGGTTACGCTGTGTCTCTGTGGTCACCACTGTCTTCTAGTGGTGACGCTGTGTCTCTGTGGTTACCACTGTCTTCCAGTGGTGACGCTGTGTCTCTGTTGTCACCTCTGTCTTCTAGTGGTGACGTTGTGGCTCTGTGGTCACCACTGTCTTCTAGTGGTGACGCTGTGTCTCTGTGGTCACCAGTGTCCTCTAATGGTGACACTGTGGCTCTGTGGTCACCACTGTCTTCTAATGGTTACGCTGTGTCTCTGTGGTCACCAGTGTCCTCTAATGGTGATGCTGTGTCTCTGTGGTCACCACTGTCTTCTAGTGGTGATGCTGTGGCTCTTTGTTCACCAGTGTCTTCTAATGGTGACGCTATGGCTCTGTGGTCACCACTGTCTTCTAATGGTGACGCTGTTTCTCTGTGGTCACCAGTGTCTTCTAGTGGTGACGCTGTGGCTCTGTGGTCACCAGTGTCTTCTAATGGTGACGCTGTGGCTCTGTTGTCACCACTGTCTTCTAGTGGTGGGGCTGTGTCTCTGTGGTCACCGGTGTCTTATAATGGTGACACTGTGGCTCTGTGGTCACCAGTGTCTTCTAATGGTGAAGCTGTGGCTCTGTGGTCACCACTGTCTTCTAGTGGTTACGCTGTGTCTCTGTGGTCACCAGTGTCCTCTAATGGTGATGCTGTGTCTCTGTGGTCACCACTGTCTTCTAGTGGTGACGCTGTGGCTCTGTGGTCACCACTGTCCTCTAGTGGTGACGTTGTGGCTCTGTGGTCACCACTGTCTTCTAGTGGTGACGCTGTGTCTCTTTGGTCACCAGTGTCTTCTAATGGTGACGCTGTGGCTCTGTGGTCAACACTGTCTTCTAGTGGTGACGCTATGGCTCTGTGGTCAACACTGTCTTCTAATGGTGACGCTGTGTCTCTGTGGTCACCATTGTCTTCTAATGGTGACGCTGTGGCTCTGTGTTCACCACTGTCTTCTAATGGTCACGCTGTCTCTCTGTGGTCACCAGTGTCCTCTAATGGTGACGCTGTGTCTCTGTGGTCACCATTGTCCTCTAATGGTGACCCTGTGGCTCTGTGGTCACCACTGTCTTCTAGTGGTGACGCTGTCACCACTATCTACCACTATCTTCTAGTGGTGATGCTGTGGCTCTTTGTTCACCAGTGTCTTCTAATGGTGACGCTATGGCTCTGTGGTCACCACTGTCTTCTAATGGTGACGCTGTTTCTCTGTGGTCACCAGTGTCTTCTAGTGGTGACGCTGTGGCTCTGTGGTCACCAGTGTCTTCTAATGGTGACGCTGTGGCTCTGTTGTCACCACTGTCTTCTAGTGGTGATGCTGTGTCTCTGTGGTCACCGGTGTCTTATAATGGTGACACTGTGGCTCTGTGGTCACCAGTGTCTTCTAATGGTGATGCTGTGTGTCTGTGGTCACCACTGTCTTCTAGTGGTGACGTTGTGGCTCTGTGGTCACCACTGTCTTCTAGTGGTGACGCTGTGTCTCTGTGGTCACCAGTGTCTTATAATGGTGACACTGTGGCTCTGTGGTCACCACTGTCTTCTAGTGGTGACGCTGTGGCTCTGTGGTCACCACTGTCCTCTAGTGGTGACGTTGTGGCTCTGTGGTCACCACTGTCTTCTAGTGGTGACGCTGTATCTCTGTGGTCACCAGTGTCTTCTAATGGTGACGCTGTGGCTCTGTGGTCAACACTGTCTTCTAGTGGTGACGCTATGGCTCTGTGGTCAACACTGTCTTCTAATGGTGACGCTGTGTCTCTGTGGTCACCATTGTCTTCTAATGGTGACGCTGTGGCTCTGTGTTCACCACTGTCTTCTAATGGTCACGCTGTGTCTCTGTGGTCACCAGTGTCCTCTAATGGTGACGCTGTGTCTCTGTGGTCACCATTGTCCTCTAATGGTGACCCTGTGGCTCTGTGGTCACCACTGTCATCTAGTGGTGACGCTGTGGCTCTGTGGTCACCACTGTCTTCTCGTGGTGACACTGTGTCTCTGTGATCACCAGTGTCTTCTAATGGTGACGCTGTGGCTCTGTGGTCACCACTGTCTTCTAATGGTGACGCTGTGTCTCTGTGGTCACAAGTGTCCAATAATGGTGACGCTGTGGCTCTGTGGTCACCACTGTCTTCTAGTGGTGACGCTGTGGCTCTGTGGTTACCACTGTCTTCTAGTGTTGACGCTGTAGCTCTGTGGTCACCACTGTCTTCTAGTGGTGACGCTGTGGCTCTGTGGTCACCAGTGACTTCTAGTGGTGACGCTGTGTCTCTGTGGTCACCAGTGTCTTCTAGTGGTGGCTCTGTGGCTCTGTGGTCACCAGGGTCTTCTAGTGGTGACGCTGTGTCTCTGTGGTCACCAGTGTCTTCTCGTGTTGACGCTGTGTCTCTGTGGTCACCATTGTCTTCTAATGGTGACGCTGTGTCTCTGTGGTCACCAGTGTCTTCTAATGGTGACGCTGTGGCTCTGTGGTCACCACTGTCTTCTAATGGTGACGCTGTTTCTCTGTGGTCACCAGTGTCTTCTAGTGGTGACGCTGTGGCTCTGTGGTCACCAGTGTCTTCTAATGGTGACGCTGTGGCTCTGTTTTCACCACTGTCTTCTCTTCTAGTGGTGATGCTGTGTCTCTGTGGTCACCAGTGTCTTCTAATGGTGACACTGTGGCTCTGTGGTCACCAGTGTCTTCTAATGGTGATGCCAGTGTCACCACTGTCTTCTAATGGTGACGCTGTGGCTCTGTGGTCACCACTGTCTTCTAGTGGTGATCGCTGTGTCTCTGTCTTCTAGTGGTCACCTGTGGTGTCTTCTAATGGCAACGCTGTGTCAATGTGGTCACCAGTGTCTTCTAGTGGTGACGCTGTGGCTCTGTGGTCACCACTGTCTTCTAGTGGTGACGTTGTGGCTCTGTGGTCACCACTGTCTTCTAGTGGTGACGCTGTGTCTCTGTGGTCACCAGTGTCCTCTAATGGTGACACTGTGGCTCTGTGGTCACCACTGTCTTCTAATGGTTACGCTGTGTCTCTGTGGTCACCAGTGTCCTCTAATGGTGATGCTGTGTCTCTGTGGTCACCACTGTCTTCTAGTGGTGACACTGTGTCTCTGTGGTCACCAGTGTCTTCTCGTGGTGATGCTGTGTCTCTGTGGTCACCAGTGTCTTCTAATGGTGACGCTGTGGCTCTGTGGTCACCACTGTCTTCTAATGGTGACGCTGTGTCTCTGTGGTCACCAGTGTCTTCTAATGGTGACGCTGTGGCTCTGTTTTCACCACTGTCTTCTAGTGGTGATGCTGTGTCTCTGTGGTCACCGGTGTCTTATAATGGTGACACTGTGGCTCTGTGGTCACCAGTGTCTTCTAATGGTGATGCTGTGGCTCTGTGGTCACCACTGTCTTCTAGTGGTGACGTTGTGGCTCTGTGGTCACCACTGTCTTCTAGTGTTCCGCTGTGTCTCTGTGGTCACCTTTGTCTTCTAATGGCAACGCTGTGTCAATGTGGTCACCAGTGTCTTCTAGTGGTGACGCTGTGGCTCTGTGGTCACCACTGTCTTCTAATGGTGACGCTGTGGCTCTGTTGTCACCACTGTCTTCTAGTGGTGATGCTGTGTCTCTGTGTTCACCAGTGTCTTATAATGGTGACACTGTGGCTCTGTGGTCACCAGTGTCTTCTAATGGTGACGCTGTGGCTCTGTGGTCACCACTGTCTTCTAATGGTGACGCTGTGGCTCTGTGGTCAACACTGTCTTCTAATGGTGACGCTGTGGCTCTGTTGTCACCACTGTCTTCTAGTGGTGATGCTGTGTCTCTGTGGTCACCAGTGTCTTATAATGGTGACACTGTGGCTCTGTGGTCACCAGTGTCTTCTAATGGTGACGCTGTGGCTCTGTGGTCACCACTGTCTTCTAATGGTGACGCTGTGGCTCTGTGGTCAACACTGTCTTCTAATGGTGACGCTGTGGCTCTGTTGTCACCACTGTCTTCTAGTGGTGATGCTGTGTCTCTGTGGTCACCAGTGTCTTATAATGGTGACACTGTGGCTCTGTGGTCACCAGTGTCTTCTAATGGTGACGCTGTGGCTCTGTGGTCACCACTGTCTTCTAATGGTGACGCTGTGGCTCTGTGGTCACCAGTGACTTCTAATGGTGACGCTGTGGCTCTGTGGTCACCAGTGTCTTCTAACGGTGACGCTGTGGCTCTGTGGTCACCAGTGTCTTCTAATGGTTACGCTGTAGCTCTGTGGTCAACACTGTCTTCTAATGGTGACGCTGTGTCTCTGTGGTCGCCAGTGTTCTCTAATGGTGATGCTGTGTCTCTGTGGTCGCCACTGTCTTCTAGTGGTGACGCTGTGTCTCTGTGGTTACCACTGTCTTCCAGTGGTGACGCTGTGTCTCTGTTGTCACCTCTGTCTTCTAGTGGTTTCGCTGTGTCTCTGTGGTCACCAGTGTCTTCTAATGGCAACGCTGTGTCTCTGTGGTCACCACTGTCCTCTAATGGTGACACTGTGGCTCTGTGGTCACCATTGTCTTCTAATGGTTACGCTGTGTCTCTGTGGTCACCAGTGTCCTCTAATAGTGATGCTGTGTCTCTGTGGTCACCACTGTCTTCTAGTGGTGACGCTGTGTCTCTGTGGTCACCAGTGTCTTCTCGTGGTGACGCTGTGTCTCTGTGGTCACCAGTGTCTTCTCGTGGTGACGCTGTGGCTCTGTGGTCACCAGTGACTTCTAATGGTGACGCTGTGGCTCTGTGGTCACCAGTGTCTTCTAACGGTGACGCTGTGGCTCTGTGGTCACCAGTGTCTTCTAATTTTGACACTGTGGCTCTGTGGTCACCAGTGTCTTCTAATGGTGACGCTGTGGCTCTGTGGTCACCACTGTCTTCTAATGGTGACGCTGTGTCTCTGTGGTCGCCAGTGTTCTCTAATGGTGACGCTGTGTCTCTGTGGTCACCACTGTCTTCTCGTGGTGACGCTGTGTCTCTGTGGTTACCACTGTCTTCCAGTGGTGACGCTGTGTCTCTGTTGTCACCTCTGTCTTCTAGTTGTTTCGCTGTGTCTCTGTGGTCACCAGTGTCTTCTAATGGCAACGCTGTGTCTCTGTGGTCACCAGTGTCTTCTAGTGGTGACGCTGTGTCTCTGTGGTCACCAGTGTCTTCTCGTGTTGACGCTGTGTCTCTGTGGTCACCAGTGTCTTCTAATGGTGACGCTGTGGCTCTGTGGTCACCACTGTCTTCTAATGGTGACGCTGTGGCTCTGTTGTCACCACTGTCTTCTAGTGGTGATGCTGTGGCTCTGTGTTCACCAGTGTCTTCTTATGGTGACGCTATGGCTCTGTGGTCACCACTGTCTTCTAATGGTGATGCTGTTTCTCTGTGGTCACCAGTGTCTTCTAGTGGTGACGCTGTGGCTCTGTGGTCACCAGTGTCTTCTAATGGTGACGCTGTGGCTCTGTTTTCACCACTGTCTTCTAGTGGTGATGCTGTGTCTCTGTGGTCACCGGTGTCTTATAATGGTGACACTGTGTCTCTGTGGTCACCAGTGTCTTCTAATGGTGACGCTGTGGCTCTGTGGTCACCACTGTCTTCTAATGGTGACGCTGTGTCTCTGTGGTCACAAGTGTCCAATAATGGTGATGCTGTGGCTCTGTGGTCACCACTGTCTTCTAGTGGTGACGCTGTGGCTCTGTGGTCACCACTGTCTTCTAGTGTTGACGCTGTAGCTCTGTGGTCACCAATGTCTTCTAGTGGTGACGCTGTGTCTCTATGGTCACCAGTGTCTTATAATGGTGACACTGTGGCTCTGTGGTCACCAGTGTCTTCTAATGGTGACGCTGTGGCTCTGTGGTCACCACTGTCTTCTAATGGTGACGCTGTGGCTCTGTGGTCACCAGTGACTTCTAATGGTGACGCTGTGGCTCTGTGGTCACCAGTGTCTTCTAGTGTTGACGCTGTAGCTCTGTGGTCACCAATGTCTTCTAGTGGTGACGCTGTGTCTCTATGGTCACCAGTGTCTTATAATGGTGACACTGTGGCTCTGTGGTCACCAGTGTCTTCTAATGGTGACGCTGTGGCTCTGTGGTCACCACTGTCTTCTAATGGTGACGCTGTGGCTCTGTGGTCACCAGTGACTTCTAATGGTGACGCTGTGGCTCTGTGGCCACCAGTGTCTTCTAACGGTGACGCTGTGGCTCTGTGGTCACCAGTGTCTTCTAATTTTGACGCTGTGGCTCTGTGGACACCACTGTCTTCTAATGGTGACGCTGTGGCTCTGTGGCCACCAGTGTCTTCTAACGGTGACGCTGTGGCTCTGTGGTCACCAGTGTCTTCTAATTTTGACGCTGTGGCTCTGTGGACACCACTGTCTTCTAATGGTGACGCTGTGGCTCTGTGGTCACCAGTGTCTTCTAATTTTGACGCTGTGGCTCTGTGTTCACCAGTGTCTTCTAATGGTGAAGCTGTGGCTCTGTGGTCACCAGTGTCTTCTAATTTTGACGCTGTGGCTCTGTGGTCACCTCAGTAGCTCTTTTGGTGGGTGTGGTCCAGACTGCTGTACTTGGTGGAACTTGCATTTGGACAAAGCAAAATGTAGAGGGAGTTTGAACTGGGTGACTGGCTGGCTGGCTGATGATGATGATGATGATCATATGAGCCTGAGCAATGGAGCAAAAGGACCAGCTGTATCCCCACTTTCAAAATAGGGGTGCACCCCCATTTTTTTCATCTTGAAAATGATAATGATCCATTGGGTAATTTATCATGTTCAATGATTAGTAGTGTTTTGAGCTAGTATATATTAAAATAGATATGGCCATTTTATATATGATATAATCATTAACAGATTGCTTTTAAAACCCTGTCCCCCGTTGCCTCAAGATGAATCATTTTGACCACTGGACAGTTTTGCCTATCTCACACGCGCCACTGTGTTGGTTCAGTGCAGTTAGAAAGCACTAGTTGCACCACTGGTGTATAAAATGAAAAACCACCTGCAAAAGAAAATTGTTAATCTATTTTGTTGTGCTGTTGTTACATGCATATCGTTGTTTCATGTCCGATGGTGTTGATTCAATGGTGTTGTTCCATATCTTTTGAGTTCCGTGCACCATGAGCAAATTCATTGTATCGTTTGACTTTGCCTGTTAGAACCATGATGAGCACGGGCATGTTTGATTAGGCTTCACTGTATCATAGACTCTGACTCTGAGTAGCCTTCCATCAGTCTACCAAAGGTTACACCTTAGCAGAAAACGTCAAGTTCTGTAGCTCGAGGCCTGTCAATGAGTAGCTTGCAATTGAGAAATAATCAGTAGGGCTAATATATCATGATTGAATCTGTGAAATAACCCCCGCCCCCGCCCCCATTCTGCATTTTGTCACATTTCTTTTCCCAACATCAATCAGTTAAGTCAAATAGTTCAAATGTTTTCATTCAGTAACATTCATTCATTCAGTAACATTCATTCATTCAGTAACATTCATTCATTCAGTAACATTTCTGGGTGAGCCCATTTGCAAGCACATCGTGGACGCTTTGCGGTTACATATGGAGCCAAGCTGTCTTTATGTGCCTATGTGCCAAATGAAAAAGCACAGGATAATATGTATTTCGATAAAACAAACAGCTCTGCTTGACTTGGTAAGTAATATTGAACAAACAAACCATTTCTAGTCTTTGCATCAAATATGTATGCTGCTGAGACTAGTTCATTTTAAACATTTTCATGGCACCAAATAAAAAAGTCCCTTTTAGAAGAAAAGTGTGCACCCATTATGATGATGATGATCGTGGTGGATCAATTTGTGTTGAATATCAAATTGACATCTCCCCATTTGTTATTCTCTCTCTCTATCTATCTATCTATCTATCTATCTATCTATCTATCTATCTATCTATCTATCTATCTATCTATCTATCTCTCTCTCTCTCTCTCTCTCTCTCTCTCTCTCTCTCTCTCTCTCTCTCTCTCTCTCTCTCTCTCTCTCTCTCTCTCTCTGTGTCTCTCTCTCTCGCTGTGTCTCTTTGTTCTTCTCTCTCTCTCTCTCTCTCTCTCTCTCTCTCTCTCTCTCTCTCTCTCTCTCTCTCTCTCGCTGTGTCTATCTATCTATCTATCTATCTATCTACTCTCTCTCTCTCTCTCTCTCTCTCTCTCTCTCTCTCTCTCTCTCTCTATATATATATATATATATATATATATATCTCTCTCTATCTTTCAAGGTATTTCTTCCGTAGCGGGAACATTGAGCACCCAGGGGACAAGCTGTTCAACACCACTGTGGAGGTGCTGCCTTTTGACGTGAGTCTCACCGCTATTTACCCGATTCAATCCCAGCACATTATTACCATTACATAACCTTTACCATATATTATCTTGCAATATGAGGCTCGCCACTATAAGCCTGATTCATCCTGTCCCAGGATTGTCAGTACATAGACCTTTACTATAGTAATATCACTGGAAATATATGTAATTACAGTGATTTATACAATGGGTGGATGTAATCCTGAATGCTGATTGAGCATTCCAGCCAGTGTCTATTCCACAAGTTACCACCGCTAAAATGCCTATTTACTCTGTGCCATCTGACTGCGCAATCCACTGTCTCTCAGCCCAGCCAGGCAATATGTGAACGTGATCTCCGCTATAAAAAAGCATCTAGACATTATCTCACATTTCTTTTAGACTAACATTTAGTTTTCAACACCAGAGATTTGTATACACCTTGCTCTCTACCTCTCTGACATTTGCAACATTATTTCAATATTCAAATTCGATCTCCAGCTGTCCCATAGTAATGAACGTATCAGGAGTCGGAACGAGACAGATATGCAGGCATGCAGCTTTTCTCAGTCAGTTGATATCATGAAACAGCTAGCATCATTTTCATGGATATATACAAAGAAATGTCAATTGAAAAAAGGTCAAACAAAACGAAGTACAGCTAGTTTACAGTCTTTCCAGCTTCGGTTTGAAGTGATTGTGTTAGCGGTACTGTTGGCTAGCTCCTCTGAACAACAGTGATTGTGTTAGCTGTGTTGTTGGCTAGCTCCTCTGAACAACAGTGTCCTGATGAGAGAGTCCATTTTCTATGCCAGGCTAAATCGTGCCTCATTGTTATGTATCCAAATAAATTTCACTAAGAAACAGCTTAAACTAATGCAAATGCAGCTACTTTGTTATTATTCTGTCTGTACTCTTTGACTTGACCGTAAGTTACCATAGTTAACTAGCCAGTATGGCAATTGAACGAACGAACGACTGGGTCGGGTCTCTGGCAACCGAACCGATAGAACGAATGACCAGCCGGCTTGAGTAGCAACCATGGTAATTATACCATGGCATTGTTGAATACTACTTTCTGATTGACTTGAAGGGCACTCTAGAGCGTGCATTATTTCCTTAAAACGCACAGAATATTTGCATGGTAGAATTCAACGGCTATAGTTCATTTTTACATGTTTTGTTTGAGCTGCTTTTGAAAGCAAAAGTCGAATTGAAAACAGTATTTTCGATGTTCATAATAGCCAGCTAGGACTGATGGTTTGGTTAGCTAAACTAGCAAGTCTGTTTGTTTAGTTACCAAGGCAACTACTGTAGCAATCTAGTAAACTTGCTAGATACTTCAGTGGATGTTGAACACATTTCTATCTGCAAATGTTCAAAGTTCTAGTGGCAAACGTGTTAAATTATAACCATGGTATGAAAGGGACAGTCAACTCGAGGCTCTATGCGTTCTCTGGAAAATAATGCAACTCCGTGGAAAGTCCGCTAACGCCTTGTTCAATATCCCTTACATATACCGAGTATACCAAACACTAGGAACACCCCCTTTGCCCTCAGAACAGCCTCTATTTGTCGGGCTATGGACTCTGCAAGGTGTCGAAAGCGTTCTACAAGGATGTACTGTTACATACAGGGTCTCAAGATCATATACTTTCAGGAGATCTCTATTCTTTTGTGTTATTTCTATTGAGATACAGCCCATCTCATGGAAAGCAACACTGGATACATCACTCTTCCTCAAGTGGAAAGATATATAAAGACATGTGAAGTCAGCTTCCATCTGGTTGACATAGAAGCACATAAGCCATGTTTTAGGGCGAGCACCCACAGTGTTAAGCCCCAGAGGACACAGAGAAGAGATGAGAAGAGATGAGAAATGACTCAAGACAGAGTGAGATTCTCTCTCTCTCAAAAAAAAGAGAGTACGAGAGAGATATTGTGGAGAAAGAAACAGAAAAAGAGGACTCCCGGGCGGTGGTAATCAAATCAGTCTCCCGCCGGCCACGGTTTGAGAGCTTTCGCCTTAAAGAATATTTCACCCGGCAGGGTGGCTAGGCGAGGTGGGGATTTCAGATTAGGTTCCGCAAACTGACGCTCGCCTTGACAGATTAATAGCTGGATTGTTTTCCCCCTCTCTCTCCTCCCGCTCTGTCTATCTCTATTTTATTATTTATTTTCCCTCCTTCACTCATTCAATCTCCCCCTACACCTGACTGTCATTGAGACCCTGTGATGCTGCAATAGGGTGGAGGTGTTTCTGTTTTTGTTGTTGTTCCTCCTATGGGAAGAAGAATATGAGTAGAAGTGTTGATGATGAGTAGAAGTGTTACATGTCTTTAGAGTCATAACAAGTTATGCTGGTCTTAGAATGGAGAAGAAAGGATTGAGGAAAGAAAGGTAAGGAAAGACAGAGAGAATAAAGATGAGGAAAGATAAGAAAACAAGAAGATGATGCGAGAGAGAGAGAGAGAGACGCTGTCAGGTGCAGTTAAACGGCGGGAAATGTCATATTTTTACAGTGTAGCGTACAGATGTACAGTAGGATCTTAATTTGATCACTGTTGTATTACTGAGAGTACAGATGAGCTTTGTGATTTACATAAATTCACTGAAAACCTACACTAACACACGGTTATACTAACAGTATTGCACTTTTTATGGAGCTTACTTTATGTAGCAAATAGCCTAACCACCGATCAAGCAACATTATGCACTAAACGTTCAAATCTTGTTGCTGCAGGATTATTTTGCTGTGACAATATAGGTCAAATTAAGATCCTACATCTGTAATTACTTGTGTGATTGGGCATGCATTGATTTCTATTTAGAGGACCAACAGAAAGGGAAAATCCTGCCACAAAAGGTCAGCTTGTTTTCCCTCCTGTCCTTTCTCCTTCATTGCTTTAGATAAGCGAGTCAAACAGATATTTCTCCAACAGTATCAATTGCTATGACCCAGCAGCAACACTAAAGAGTCCCGCTGTATTAATTATGATGACCCATTGATATCGTTCTCACTTTTATGTTGTAAGACGAGGTCAAAGTTGGGTTGATCTGAGTTCACGACTAGTGCGGTGAGGTGTGTGTGTGTGTGCGCGCATGTGTGTGTGTGTATGATTTACTAACTGAATTTGGAGATTAAAGGAGGTCAGTAGCAAGGAGTTTGCTGTTGTCAATGCATTGGTTGATGATGTATACAGTAGATTTTAGCTGTGATCTGAGTGCAGATCAAACAGGATTTCTGCCTGCATTGATCTTGGTTGTGTGTGTGTGTGTGTGTGTGTGTGTGTGCATTCGGCAAGCGTATATGTGTTCCTGTGTTGTGTTCCTCACACACCTCTCTCTCTGTCTCCTACAGAATATCCAATCAGAAAAAGAGGCCTTGAAAGAGGGGAGAGAGAAAACACCAAAGTACCACAGAACAGAGGACGGCTTTATCAGAATAGGTGAGTATTTTGCTTTCCGTAGCAAAAATGTTGTTACTGTACCCTCTAATGAAAATGACCCAGAATGAAATTAGCGCCGTGCTACCATGGACATGTTTCAATAGGTGGTTATTAGTACTGGGGATGTATTTACCAGAAGTGTTAAGAACTAGTACTGCAGAAAGAATCACCCAAAGCCAAACAAAGGACTCCACTGTCATAAAAATGATGTCATCTTTTTAGAGAATCCAACACTGTACTCCCTGCCAAAATATCCCTCCAAAATTCTTTCCCTTTTGTTTTCATCCATCCTTTCGTCAGTCCCCTTCATCTAACAAAACCTTGTGCCAGATTCTAACCGGTACTGGCAAACAGGAATAGTTCACATGGACTAACAGGCCCTGACAAATTACACACGCACAAACACAAACACAACACACATACGCTCATACACAGGCCCCTGACGAATCCATCTCACTCAATTACTGAGCGCTCCAACACATGATTAGCTGCTGCACCGTCTAGGACTTTCACAGGAGGACGGGAGGAGTAGATAAGGACTGCCTTCACAGTTTTTAGAGGACCTTAGGTGCTCTTTCTGAAATTGCGTGAAGTGCAAGACAAGTGTTGCACCGGTGCGATTTAAAACGATAGCATGGTACTCATTGAAAATAATTGGATTTAATGACACTACAGTGTTTTATATCCTATTGAAAAAGCAGGGTGGGTAAAATGTAGTTAACATGAGGTAGAAATAAGGGTTTGAGCTCAATTCCATTACAACTGAATCAGTGGCAGTGTTAGATACACCATCGTTCCTTCCTTCATCAGAGATCTGAGGAGTGGATTTGTTATGCAATAGGGCAGAGACCTTGCTTTCATGTACACTATTATCTATCCAATGACATACAGATGGTTGATTCATTCAATGAAGGAAGGAAGGAAGGAAGGAAGGAAGGAAGGAAGGAAGGAAGGAAGGAAGGAAGGAAGTAGACAGCGAGTGAGGATGCGTGTTCTGAGTAGTCAAACACGTCCCCAGGCCAGTGATTACTGTCCGTAACACAGAGACAGGCTTTCATCCCCTTGAAAGAGGTACTCCTTCTGACAGCATATAAATTACTACAAGCGCTCCTGCTCATTCATAAATATTTCAAGGGGGAATCAATATCAATCTGGCACAGTAGTCAATTAATTGTGCGATATTGCTATCAAATGTTCACCAGGTTCTTCTCCCTCCAGCTCTACTTTCAGGCGTAGTGTAACCTAAACCATAGAACTCACTCTATCACTGTGTCACTCTATCACTGTGTAAGATTGATACGAGAGAGAATTCATTGTGTATAGTTAGCATTTCAGTAGTAGATCAACAAAGAAGGCATAGCAAGCTGAATGCATGGTATGGTCATATTTGATACCAGCGCCTTGCCTTGAACCAATTGAAATGTCAACACAACATATCTTGTATCTAATGTGCTCTCTGTTAGAATTTAGGAGCACATGCAGTATTTATTGAGGTACAAATGAAATACAATGCTTCATCATGACTACAGTGTTTACTGACAAAGTCAATAGACCCTTTTTCAGTACACGACGCACAGATGCGTGCGACTCTTGGCTGCAGTAAGCAAGCCATCGCCATCTGCGCCCATTCAACATAGCCTAGATTTAAGTTGTTATTACTTCTAAACAAAATAACTTTTGCCGATTCTCGTACGCTTACAATTATGTTTTGATTCTTGCTTGAACAGTCACTAAGATTCTGTTTGGTTGTGATCTTTGCAAAATAACTATTTTGGATACAGCAGTTGTTTGCTAGAATGCCAACGCTCATTGATATACTGTAGCCTGTAGCAAAAGCTAGCCAAAGAGCCACTTTACTGGCTGAAGTTTAAGTGTTTTTTAAGTATAATGCAGCTGATTTGCGATGATGACACAAACATTACATTAAGCAGGACATTCAAACGAGCTTTAAAATCCAATTATAATCCAATTACAATCCATAAACAACATGTAAATGGAGGCTTTTTTGGCCAGTCGCTGGCATTCTATAAGAACTCCCCCTTGTTCTGCCACCAGCTCGCACGCGTCGCCCTCACAATGTTTGTAAACACAGAAATGGTTCTATAGATGTCCAGCCACAGTCTATTGGTTATGTTGGTCTGATATATCGATCCTCTCTCTCTCTCTCTGACCTCTAGGAGTGTTCCATAATGGGATCGCCGAGGGAGAGGTGGATCCCACATTCGGGCCCCTGGAAGCCCTTCGTCTCTCTGTGATCACAGACTGCCCCGTCTGGGTCATCCTGAGCGAGGTAAGCCGGCCCAGCCATCACCCGCTCACCACAGAGCCTTGGAAGCCTTGTCTTATAAAGAATCCCTTGTATTTTAGGCAACTTAAAGTGTTGGTTCACTGAAAAATCTAAAATGGTCAGATGTTTTCAGGCTTCAAAGTGGTCTAATGTAAAGTAGAATATATGCCTCAACCAGATAGAATATGATTTTGTCTCAAATGCTATTCCTCTTGCACTTCAGATATTCATCAAGAAAGCAGAGTGAATGTCAACACCCCGCAGCAATACCTCAGTCATCCGTTCGACCGTTCGACAGAGGAACGGAGCCTTTGAAAGCTATACTCATTCCCTGGCTTTTGGCAATTAGTTTCTCGAGCGTAGTCGGAGTGCGCCATCTGTTGGCGAGATCTTGCCATCGCAGGGTCCTTCTGAGACTGTCAACTCAATCCACGGTTGACAGACCGTGTGGGAAGATCTTCCCAGACACGTGTAATCGGAGAACGGGCCCTGCGTGAACGACACAAAGACGACGCTGTATTTAGGAAACTGTATTTATGTGTACATAAAGGTTTATGTTTTAAATAATTGTAATTACACTGGTAATTGTCAAATAGCTCGCAAGATTGTTTAGCTCCTTTTGATGACATTATGACAATGAAATGTTGCTGCTTCGGAATCAAAGACTTGGCCTACAACGTTACCAAGATACAGGTATGTCTGAATTGTGCAACTTCAATAACTGATAATCATGTTTGACAAATGTTACTGGTTTTACCCAAATGTATTCCCAGTAGGCAGAATCTACCGCACACTCATAGCTGATTTGTGAAGGTACTGGAGGCAAAAGGCAAAACTGGAGAAGCAGGAAATAGTCTCCGCACACAAAAATGTATTTAATTGTGGCTGAGCTTTCGGGCAGTCGATCAAATGTATTCAGAAAATACCTATGTATGTGGATATAGGCCTAATATGCATATTTATGTAACACAATCATATGAATGATCTCTATTATGTGTGTTGATATGTATTTAGTGAGTGTCCACAAAAGTCAGTCAGAAAAGTAGCCTAGGCCTATACAGTGTAGATGGAAATAAAACTTTAGCCAGAAAGTACACACATGTCTAATGTTTGAATAAAATATCTTTATATGGTCAATTCTAAAGCTAGAAGTCAATGTAGGCACATTATGATTATGGTTCCTACATCTGTTTGAGATTTTATTTCATGAACCATCTTCCCTAACATTGTTTTTTCCCCTTCTCTGCCTATCAATTTGCCTTAATGTGACATGAAGTTAACCAGGTTGTGGGGATAAATCAATGTAAGGCAAGGCCAGACACAAGCTACTCAATTGCATTAGCTAGGGAACTGGAAAAGACAGCGGCCTCCATAATACAGGAAACATATCTGATTTACAGGAAACATATCTTTTGGATTTTCTATGTCTGCCACATATCAGATACACAAGGTTAGTTGTAATCCAAGGAGCCACATATCAGATACACACGTGGAGTAATTGTCTGGACTAGTCGGATGTAAGAGAAATATGTAGCTCTAATCAATGCATGAAGAATCATCTTTACTTCTCAGTAGAATCTATGTTTCTCATAATGACCATGAAGAAGTCTAGGAAGGACCCCTCTCTTCCCCTCAAGTGAGGTCTCATGAGAGAGTGAAACTGTCCAATATATGACAACCCCTCTCATTCCACATGTTCTGCACTACTACTATAATGAATTGATGGTGGAATTTATTAAAGTACTGTAATTGTCCTGACACCAGACTTATACATCTTCCAAACAGGCTCTGTGACGGCAAGGGCCAAACTCAAGTTCTATGTATTGCTAGGTGCAAAGTATTTTGCAGTTAAAGGGACACATTCATTTGCTTTTGCATACTTGGATCCAAAAAACATTCCTTTATCAGAGCCCAACCGAAAAACCATTGAAAGCCCTTGACCGAAATCTAAAGAGTTGTCGGCACAGAACAGGAGTATGGGATTTCAGCCAATACAAGTGTACTGAAAGAGAAATTCAACTTGGGGACTTAACTCAGAAGCGAGGCCGCTTTTTTATCGAATACAGAATGCAACATTGATTCCGATTCTGCTCAATGTTAACACAGTTTCTCAGCAACAACTGACCTAAACTTGTTTTCCATTCATTGGGGTGTGCACTCCAGTAAACAAGCTGTTTTAGGAGCCCCTTCGTTGCTATCGGTATGGCCACTATACAGTAGCAGGTGCGTAGGTGCATTAAGTCAATGTAGGGCTATGGATAGAAAAATCTGAACTGTACCCAATGAGCTAAGAAGGAGAACGAGTTTTCTTTTCATGTAAGGTGCACTGGAATGCATTGCTATTATATGTTGTATTTTGTATAATTTAGATAAACTATATTTAATGATGTTATCTATCCATTCTGTGAATTGTAATAAAGACGGAATTTCAATTGACATGGGTTTGTTTTTGTTTCAAGTTATTTGCTCTGGTCAATTCAATAAAAATCAGAGTAATCTCGTGTGAATTAGTCTGCTTTTGTGAAAGTTAGGCTACGCTACTTTTCTGGTACCAAATCACATGTACATGGGTCACATTCCTAGCATATTTCATTCATGGACCATATGACTGCAAAGTCCCATTGATATTTTGACACCATAGGCTTTGGTGCTCGGTAGAATGCAAGTGAGCCTATGTGTAGCTATGACATTGGGCTAGATAGAATTGGAGTGCCCGTTTTCTGCAATTCAACTTTGAAAGGCAATGTCCACATTTACTGTAAACGCTGCATAAACTATGTCGGCTCAATCGGAAATTACTTTTAGAAATGTCCATTGAGCTATAGTTCCTTCCGCAGGTCGGATTGAATGCATCTCTAGGCCATAAGGTTTTGTGATAATATTGTAGGGTAGGCTATTTGATATTTTCATTTAGCAGCATACAGTCAGGGCACTTCAGAAAACAGGATGTATAGAACACAGCATTCATTTTCAAACATGATCATCCATACAATATAAAGCGCTTTGAGCACATGTAAAAGCACTACATAAATCCAGTCCATTATTATGGGGTTCAAACACCCCCAAATTTGACCAGGATGGGGGCATGCAATTAGCCTTTGTTGTTGTTTATGATCAGAAAAAAAGAACTGTATCCAAATGAATGCATCTATCAACAAATATGTAATTATATTGTACATTATTGAATAAGCCTACACCATATTCAATAAACCTCACATTCAGAATAATCACATTGGCGCTTTAGTTGATAAATTAATATGTAAAGAGTTTTACTATTTTATTTGAACTTCACAAAGTACATAAATCATTAATTGATCATAAACTACAACAATCATCAATCATTTTCGCTGCTGCAAATTTATATTTGAGCCTTGTCTGACTATAACCAATCGGCATGCATTTCCTCTTAGAGCTGGACAAATCATCGCCGTCCACGAGGTTGAGATTGGGGGCGGAGACCATTCATTGTGATGAGCGTGTAGTACAAGCAATCAAATTCCTATAATTCCCGGGAAATATCAACGTTTTCAAGTTAGCAACCAATCAGCAAGTTGAGAAGGTGGAGCTACTAATCCAGTATGCATGCCCCAAAGCCACACGTGATCCGGCTGTAGTTCCAAGTGGTCACATCGGAATCAGGAGGTAAGTAATGACGAACAAATATCACTTCTTACAAACATAAGTCGCTAAATTATAATGTCAGTCTAAATTGACATAGGATACTCAGCTGTTTGCATACAGGCCAGTATCGTTTAATTGCAATACTGAATAAGATCAAGAACCCATGCGTGGTCTTAGCATAGACCCACTAGCTGACGGCCAGCTAGCAAGCTAATTTAGCCTAGTTAGCAATTAAGATAACAAATTAATGTAATTGTTCCGTTTATTGTCATGTAACACCGTCAGTTGCACACTTTGCCCGTGTGTTCATTTTGCCGACATTTTGTGTAAGACAAGTTGGACAGGCTAACGTTACCTAACTTGGCTACATGGGAGGCATCGAACGTGGATAGCAAGCGATACCAGCCTCGAGTTAAAAGTAAGGAAAATGACATTGCCTATTAGTTACAATAACGTTCCGACATTTTCACAAACTATATTGTAGTTGACTAACACTAGAAATCAGTAAAAAAAGATGTGGTGATGCAGCAGTGTGTGTCATGGTGCGAAACCAATATGGCTATTTAAATATCGTACACAAGTAAATGAATGGACTCATGATAAGCATTCTGCCCTAACTGTAGCTATGTCCTTTTTCGTGTGGTAATTGTAATCGCGTTTCCTGTGTTGGATATAGTGGGTAACATTAGCATACTCCCTTCAAAAGGGGATTATCAAGATGAGTACTATAGCTAGCTACAGATAATATTATGTGAAATAATGTCCCTTAGGAGCATGAAGCCTGCTTGTAGGAATTGCTACGTGTTTTATAGGAAAACCTTGTTACCCCTGTTCTACCATGGAAACGGGTATTACTGGCAAAGCACTTAGAAGTCAGACCAGTTTTACAAACCCACTTCCGCCACTGAATGAAACCAGAAAGTGCAACGGCTAGATAGAGGTCATACAGCGCCCTCTTGGAAATGTGGCTTTTACAGTTTGCTTATCTAACGGAATTGGTTAGCTTTGGGACACATCAGAAGTCTTGTATTGGTTGGACTCCCTGAGTTGTGCATAGATCTGGTGGCTGGCGACCGAAAATAACCATATCACAACATTGCCAGCTTCACCCCTCCCCCCAATTTATGTTCTGCCACCAAGGCACATGTGTAATTTCTAGGAACTCGACTTACCAGATGTAAAGTGAAATGTTAACCTCGGTATGAAATAAATGTCTGAATCCAACTTTTGTCTGAACTGCACCATATTCCTCCTGTGTGTGTAGTGCTTGGTCTAATTGCAGGAATATGGTGCAGTTCGGAGAACAATTGGATTCGGGCGCTTATTTGATAGCGAGGGACACTTCACTTTATATCTGGTAAATCGAGGAAACGTTTTTGGGGGGTGGGGCCGGCTATATTGTGATAGGGTTATTTTCCGTTGCCACCCACCAGAAGGATGCAGAACTCAGGGTTTCCAACCAATACAGACTCCCGATGTTTCCCAAAGCTAGAATTGGTGTGTCTTATTGAATGGTTAGCTATTGTGAGAAATGTAATTGGTATTCTATATAAATCAATTATCTGAATGGGCGTAGGAAGTTGGACATTTGTTGTTATACCTTGTTAAATAGTAACTTCTCAGTTCTCTGGTGGGTAATATTTAAAACAGATCTGTTATGTTTTAAGATTGGACATAAGAAGATAATTGCACTTTAAATCCATACTTGTTGACAATTTAGTAACTAATGTTGAATGGCACAATAGACTGATACACATGCTTTAAAATATAATATTAGCTTTTACATAATCTTCTTACATCTTGCATTATCTTTTTTGAGATGGTCAAGGCCCCGAAAGGCACATTGGGGGGGGGGCCTTTGGGTCCTAATCTTATCTGCTTCAACCCAGGGCGCACCCCTTCCCAGATCCCTACAGTATGACCTAGACAGGGCTTCACAGCACAGAGTTTGCTTTCCAGTATCAGATGCTGCATGTTTCTTATCCATGAGAGGACACTCTGTGAAAGCACAGTTCGACATCTTGCACAAGATGTCTCCTACTTAGATGGTATACACTGAGAGAACCATATGACCTCAGCATTAGAAGACAGCATTGTTTTCCCCAAGTACAGCGTGAACTGGATGGAATGAATTCAGAAGACTGGCTGACAGATAACACTCCTTGCTGTGTTGCTTGAGCACTGATTGATTAGTCTACAGTCACCTCCCCTCCTTTTATCTATCTATCTGCTCTGCTCTCAAGGACATGTGACCACTGAAGCATGATGTGAATGGGGGAAGGCTGTCCACTTGGCAGCACAACTAGGGTCTCCCCTCATGTGTGTGTGTGGTGTTTTGTTTGCCTGCATGACGTCTCCAGCCTTTGTTGAGAAAGTTACATTTGGCACTACTCTCACATTTATCCTTCTGGCCCTCCCACCCCTGGACCACAAAACGCCCCGCACCTGTCCTAGGCTGCAAGCACCCTTCAAGCTCCTGTATCCCCCAAACAGAGCGACTGTGGGTTAGGGCTGGGCGATATATCGAATGAATTAGAATTTGTTTTTGCGCGATATTCCAAATTCTTGTATTGCAAGAATCAAGGTTATTTTCCGATTTTTATGAGTTTGGTTTGTCTGCTTGTTCTCATGTTGTATTTTTGGGAGTCATTGTCCCAAAGGCGGGAAGGCAGGCGAAAAGCTTAGATCCAAAATCAGCCTATAGAAACACATTGGCCTTATTTTGGACAGATCTTTATGGTTTACACATACACACCAGGCCCTTTCCCCTGCCTCTCACGTCAAACAATTTTAAGAGATCACATCCTTCTCTCTGACAAGTGGTTTCAACTTGCTATTTGAGGTTTGGTTAAACAGAATGGGTCATATGGACAATAACTCATTGAGATATTATTCTACTGTAATAGTAACTTTTCTAACAATACCCTTTGTCTGAACTGCTCAAATTATGCTCAGAGCAGACACTACTAAAACAATATCAATATCAATATGACAACCCCTCTTGTGCCACATGTTCTGCACTACTACTATAATGAATTGATGATGGAATTTATTAAAGTACTGTAATTGTCGTGACATCAGACTTATACATCTTCCAAATAGACTCTGGAAAATCAATGTTCAGTTTGTCGCTCACAGCATTAGGGTTACCGGTAGCAGCATTTTAGCCAAAGACTGTTATATTAGCTATCTAGTATGTGTTTTTATAAATATGCAATAAGCATAAAATACAATCCTATAAGGAATTGGCAACTTGTTCTCATTCTGAGAAGTAAAGTACACTACATGACCAAAAGTCATCGGCATTCATATGGAGTTAGTCCCCCATTTGCTGCTATAACTGCTTTTACTCTTGGAAGGCTTTCCATTAGATGTTGCAACATTGCTGTGGGAACTTGCTTCCATTCAGCCACCAGCATTAGTGAGGTCAGGTACTGATGTTGGGCGATTAGGCTTGGCTCGCAGTTGGCGTTATAATTCATCGCAAAGGTATTAAATGGGATTGAGGTCAGTCAAGTTCTTTCACACCGATCTCGACAAACCATTTCTGTATGGACTGCGCTTTGTGCAAGGGGGCATTGTCATGCTAAAACAGGGAAAGGTCTTCTCTGAACTGTTGCCACAAGGTTGGAAGCACAGAATCATCTAGAATGTCATTGTATGCGGTAGCGGTAACATTTCCCTTCACTGCAACTAAGGGATTTAGGCCGAACCATGAAAAACGGCCATATACCTGTATTCCTTCTCCACCAAACTTTACAGTTGGTGCTATGCATTCGAGTAGGTTGTCTGTTGGACTGCCAGATGGTGAAGCATGACTCATCACTCCAGAGAACATGTTTCCACTGCTCCAGAGTCCAATGGCGGTGAGCTTTACACCACTCCAGCTGACACTTGCATGCGCATGGTGATCTTAGGCTTTTATGCGGCTGCTCAGCCACGGAAACCCATTTCATGAAGTTCCCGACAAACTGTTGGTGTGCAGATGTTGCTTCCAGAGGCAGTTTGCAACTCGGTAGTGAGAGTTGCAACTGAGGACAGACAATGTTAATGCGCTACATTCCAACTCTGCGGTTCTGTGAGCTTGTGTGGCCTACCACTTCGCGGCTGAGCCGTTGTTGCTCCTAGACCTTTCCACTTCACAATAACCGCACTTACAGTTGACCGAAAATCTGGGCAGGGCAGAAATTTGATGAAAGGTGGCATCCTATGAAGGTGCCACATTGAAAGTCACTGAGCTCTTCAGTAAGTCCATTCTACTGTCAATGTTGGTCTATAGACATTTCATGGCTGTGTGCTCAATTTTATTCACCTGTCAGAAACGGTATATGGCTAAAATAGCTGTATCCACAAATTTGAAGGGGTATCCACATACTTTAGTGTATATATATATATATATATAAGTCTAGTTTACTTGATTTCAACATCTGAACAAAGTGGACAGGCTAACATGCTTTTCAAACAGAGACAACTTCAACCTTGTTGGCTAGTAAATAGATCCAAGTTGGCTAAACTTGAAATATAAAGATTAGCTGGCCAATCACTATCACGTGGGCTTGAGAGATTGTTGATGAGACCTGTGTTAATTTTCTATAGCCTAATGCCTGCTACAAGAAGTTGGGCATTATTAGTGAATGTGCATTATGCATGGTTCTGATTAAATTTGTAACAAAGGGCATTTTCATAGACTTGAAAGCCAGATCAGTGATATTGCCCAAGCCGAACTGTGGACCTTGCAAGTCAACTACAACCCCATTGCCTCACCCACTCCCAAAAGTCTTATATCTTAACCCCTTACTTGGTCATCAAGAAGATACATGCATGGTGCTTTGGTGGTGAGCTTCCCTCTGGTTATCCCCTCTCTGTTGGCAGCCTGACTTGTTGCAGGGAAACACCCTAGTCACAGTTTACAAACAGACGCATGGCAGAGCCCTCTGTTAGAGAACACACCAGCTGTCGTGTAGACAGACACCGCCAGGACCATCACCGGGCCTGAAGGTGTCCCTCTTGGCTAGTGAAAGCAAAGTGGTGACAGTGTTTCTTCTATGTATGAAAAGCTGTGAAGGGAAAGTTGAGATTAATATCTCTTTAGGCACTGCGTGGTCATCACTAGTTAACACAGCCACAAATTCATAATTATGCCTAACACCTCCTATTTCTACAAATGTTTTTTGTTTTCCAAAATGTTTACGATATAGCAAATTTTCTCTTTGTGGCTGTGCGAACTAGTGACAACCACCCTGCGTGGCTGTTGCCTGGCTACCCAAACCCCTTGCTACACGCTAGTGCCGATTTATGATTAAATCGAATATTGTGATATCTGACGTTGATGGTATATGTTGCAGCAAGACTAAACTCCATTTAAAATGTACAAATCCTAAACTGCAGTTTTATCAGCATGTTTAAATTTAATTAACTAAGCCTTATTTTTTTAACAACATGAAGATTATTTAATGAGAATGCGACTAATATTGTAAATACGCACAAATTGTACTTAACATTGTCATTAATGGAACAAAACGATTATATTGGGTATGGTGATATTGGGAGCAGCATATCATAGTAGATGTCCACCAACGGTTTCTTCTCTGGAATAAGTCAGGATTTTAGTACCTCCCGACGATTTGTACATTTCGCACGCGCACACACACAGGCTGTGTTCGCAGCTCCCCTGATTTGTCCCCTCAGGACACTCCTTAAGGGATATGGTTTTAGAGGTGATGTGTCCCTTGGGGGGGGGGGTTGGTTATTTGGACAGATGGGAGTTGATTGGGGGGATGGGTGTATACCTCTCACCCACCTTCAAGGATTTTTGTCCAGCTACTCCAGTGATTTTTCTTTTCACATGTATAATCGGGTGAATAATGTCGGCAGTCAAGTCTACAGCCGGTGGTCCTGTAAAAAACGGTGCACTGAACGATCGCCGTACCAACGTTAGGTCCACATTCGGTGCAATGTGTGCGAGCATTTAGAATGCACATATGACCTGCAGAACAAGCTCAATAGAGATACTGAATAGGAGTTGTGATGAGAACGGTAGTACTGGAGTATTAATCTTCATACCACATATGGACAGTAGTGCATTATAGTTATCTTGACCTAATAACCATTTTGTTTAGACTGTCTGGGCTAGTTACCACCATTACTGCTGTGCCATGGGAAGTGCTAGCCGGTGGTGCTACTGATGCTAATACCACGTGGGGTTAAGCTATGTACATGGTACGTATAGTGTGCGATTGCATGCAAGCGTGTAGGTGCTGGTAATCTCCCGACAAAAAGACAATTGGTAACTTTGGTTTGTGTGTTAATGGACTTCGGTTAGATCCCTCTATATTATGACTTGATTTTAGATTAAATTATGGTTGAAAAAAATACACTGCTCAAAAAATAAAGGGAACACTTAAACAACACAATGTAACTCCAGGTCAATCACACTTCTGTGAAATCAAACTGTCCACTTAGGAAGCAACACTGATTGACAATACATTCCACATGCTGTTGTGCAAATGGAATAGACAACAGATGGAAATTATAGGCAATTAGCAAGACACCCCCAATAAAGGAGTGGTTCTGCAGGTGGTGACCACAGACCACTTCTCAGTTCCTATGCGTCCTAGCTGATGTTTTGGTCACTTTTGAATGCTGGCGGTGCTTTCACTCTAGTGGTAGCATGACAACGAGTCTACAACCCACACAAGTGGCTCAGGTAGTGCAGCTCATCCAGGATGGAACATCAATGCGAGCTGTGGCAAGAAGGTTTGCTGTGTCTGTCAGCGTAGTGTCCAGAGCATGGAGGCGCTACCAGGAGACAGGCCAGTACATCAGGAGACGTGGAGGAGGCCGTAGGAGGGCAACAACCCAGCAGCAGGACCGCTACCTCCGCCTTTGTGCAAGGAGGAGCAGGAGGAGCACTGCCAGAGCCCTGCAAAATGACCTCCAGCAGGCCACAAATGTGCATGTGTCTGCTCAAACGGTCAGAAACCGACTCCATGAGGGTGGTATGAGGGCCCGGCGTCCACAGGTGGGGGTTGTGCTTACAGCCCAAGACCGGTGCTAGAGAACACCAAGATTGGCAAATTCGCCACTGGCGTCCTGTGCTCTTCACAGATAAAAGCAGGTTCACACTGAGCACATGTGACAGTCTGGAGACGCCGTGGAGAACGTTCTGCCTGCAACATTCTCCAACATGACCGGTTTGGCGGTGGGTCAGTCATGGTGTTGGATGGCATTTCTTTGGGGGGCCGCAGGTAGCCCAGAGGTAGCCTGACTGCCATTAGGTACCGAGATGAGATCCTCAGACCCCTTGTGAGACCATATGCTGGTGCGGTTGGCCCTGGGTTCCTCCTAATGCAAGACAATGCTAGACATTATGTGGCTGGAGTGTCAGCAGTTCCTGCAAGAGGAAGGCATTGATGCTATGGACTGGCCCGCCCATTCCCCAGACCTGAATCCAATTGAGCACATCTGGGACATCCTGTCTCGCTCCATCCACCAACGCCATGTTGCACCACAGACTGTCCAGGAGTTGGCGGATGCTTTAGTCCAGGTCTGGGAGGAGATCCCTCAGGAGACCATCCTCCACCTCATCAGGAGCATGACCAGGCGTTGTAGGGAGGTCATACAGGCACGTGGAGGCCACACACACTACTGAGCCTCATTTTGACTTGTTTTAAGGACATTACATCAAAGTTGGATCAGCCTGTAGTGTGGTTTTCCACTTTAATTTTGAGTGACTCCAAATCCAGACCTCCATGGGTTGATAAATTTGATTTCCATTGATCATTTTTGTGTGATTTTGTTAGCACATTCAACTATGTAAAGAAAAAAGTATTTAATAAGAATATTTCATTCAGATCTAGGACGTGTTATTTTAGTGTTCCCTTTATTTTTTGTGCAGTGTATATCAGTTGTATACTGCATGTGGTAATGTGGCCCTAATAGTACTCTTACATACTCACTCTCTCTGTGGCCAGCCCCACTTATTTGGCTAATGGTATCAGAACATGCTGAAGGGTGAGAGTAGGGGGGATTTATGAAGGCACAAATTGCAATCTCATTGGCTTTATCCGATTAGAGAAGACAACCCAATCCCGAATCAATCCTTTCCCCCTAGGCACTAGCGAAGATCTGAGAGGATTGGATAGGTATAAGGGCTCAGACACAGCAATAGCGTTTCCTGGCCGAGAGTACTTATAACCGCTGAACGCAATTTGAAAACGAATGCACACTGATTTAACATGCAGAATTGTTTGAAAAAAGTTGGCAGTCTACTGCGGATGGTCCCTAAAACGCGATTGGCAGACACAAGCTAGATCCACATTCAGTGCGACATGTGTTAGCCTTAAGAAACATTTTTATAATAATCTGATAATTCGGCAGAATATTTGCCATATTGCTTACACTTATGTAGTCCACTCCAGTAGATGGGTGGTAGGGCAGGATACGGGTTGATTTGGGACTGTCGGAGGAACATATGTCTGTGTGCACACAGTCTGTCCTAAATGATTTGTATTGTGTCGTAAATTGCCTGTGAATAATATGAAAGTTAAATATGTGTCGTGTATAAACTCAGTGGGTGTTATATGGCCTGCTAGTGTAATCTCATTGGGACTGATCGCATTAGGGGAAAGGCTAAGGCTGCATATCCCTCAGGCACCCCTCTCGTCGCTATGGCAATGGGTGCCAGGGAGGCTCTGGGTAACGGCATGGTGACCATGTGCCTGGAAACGGTCAGAGGGTGTGTGCATTCTGCAGGCATGGAAAGGATAAATGTTTAAAACCTTAGGAGGGAACCTAGTAGTATTAATGGACCATTTTGGTTCCAGGAACTTTCAATTATAGTCCTTATAAGACCGGGGTTGTCGGTTTGATTCCTGCATGGACCACCTATTCCGCTAGTTTTTTTTATGTTCTAATAGGATAAAAAGCTCTATGTAATTTGACACAATGGCCACCTGCTTTGGAAGTAACCTTTTTTCTCCAGCTCAGCGATATGTTGACTTGAATTGTCACTCGCCCACACATTTCTGGTGTCTCATGTAGTCCAGTCTCTCACATATTCTTCCTCCCCTGTTTCCTTCCTTTAAAAAAAAATCTTGTTTATCCCCTTTACTCTTTATTTAATGGCTGCATTTTCTCTGCTGTCATTTCCCTTTCTCCGTCACATCCCTTCCATCTTTCTTGCCCTACCCATAGCTTCCACCGTTTGAAATCAGCCTTTACTCTTCGTCATTTTGATGTGAAAGGAACGGATGGGTGTAACTAAGCAATAATACTTTAACTCCGCTCCTCCTCCCTAGCCCTCGAGGTAAGGTGGCTAGCAATCTGAAATGGCTAAGGAAGGAATTCAATAGGAATCAGTGTTTTCCCCCATATTCATTACCGGTATGTCATAAAAAAATATATATTTCTGCCAAGGTGTGCTTTTAAATGGATAATCTGTTAGAGGCATTCAGCTCTTACCCTAAAAGGTCTGAAGCCTGCTAATTTTCTGTTCTACCTGATGATTAATTGCACCCACCTGGTGTCCCAGGTCTAAATCAGTCTGTGATGATAGGTGAACAATTAAAAAATGCAGTGGAACTGACTTGGCGGTCCAGAGTTGAGTTTGAGGGGTCTAGGGGAACAGCTAACGCTAGTAGCAATGAAACCCCACTACCCTTGCCGCCACTGCAGAAAAAAATCCTAGGGTGAAACATTGGGAATCTGAATGTAGATGCAAACAGGAAGTGGGGATCTGTTAATTAGCCAAAGTAATTAGTAGGCTCGAGTCAGCAAGACTATCACTGTTATCTGCCATACTTATTAAAGCACTTATGGACAGCTGAGGCAACCGCTCACATTTTCTCCTAGTTTATGAATTGATCTCTCTCCTCTCCCCTAGACAATGGAGTTGAATGTGAGGTGTGTTGTGCTGCTGGCCGTGGGCCTGTGCTCCACCCTGCTACTGACCACAGTGGCCGCCCACCAGGAGGAGGAGCCTATCATGGAGCTGGCGGAAGACATGGGCGTGGAGGACGAGCTGGAGGACCTGGGCCTTGGGGAGGAGCTTCTGGATGGGGAGGTGGAGCCAGAGGATGCAGACACACCACCGGGACCGCCTCCAGCCCCTAAAGTAAGTATCCTATTGACCTAGACCAGTGTGTATGAAGTTAGAGTTTTAGTGGTTAGATAGTGTAGCTCCTCTCTTTCCCTCCAGCATACCCACATTGTGACAGCCAAGGAGGAGAGGTTATGCCAACATGGCTGCTCACTGTTCCCCTCAAGGATAAATGGATCATAATTTAGTGTACTGCTTGGATATACTCTGCATCGACTCAAAGGGAGTGCCTCACTTGTACACATACATACCAACCGACCAATTTTCACTAGTCAAATGTCCATTGTGAATGGGCTGTAGAGTGAATGGGAGGTTTGAGCTCATTTTTTTATGACCTGGGTCTTAACCAAAATATCACAGATGAGACGAATTGTTCACCTGCCACTTTAAGGGTGGGAGGTTACCGTGGTTGTGCAACTACAGTCATGTTTGTGCCTGTGAGATTGAGTCTGACTACTAGAAGTGTTGTCTTCTCTTCCCTAGCAGTTGAAACTCAAACATAGAAAAACAACCTAGCTTGTGAACAGAACAATGTAAATAGCCAATAAACACAAGGACAAAGTCTCACTTAAACTTTAGTTTAAATTAAATTAGACTAACTTTTATGCTTGTGCACAGAGCTTCTAAAAATGAATCTTTCACTCAGCTCTACACATACGCACAGCCCCCAGCCAGGCAGTGCTGCAGCGCAAGGTGGAATAGTCTATATTGGATTTGTAGTTCTTTGACTTTTTACAATTAAATTACCAACTAACAAAATGGCAGAAATACTTACAAAACAACAGCTTCTGCATTATTTATTTTACTATAAATTTGATCATACTTTACTATTTTTATTCACACATGCGAGTGAAAGGCTCACTGAAGCCCTGAACACCAGCCACCGTGGCTGGTGAAATAGACATCTTACACGCCAATGCCAAAACCTACCTGCAGGTGGCGGGTGTTCATTTTAGACCCTGTTTCTACATAAAGGATATGGCTAACGCCAGAGTCATGAGACATTTCCAGTGGTGAATATCTCTGACTAGCCTAACTTCAGTAGAGGTAGGGAGGCATTTAAAAAACTCTTGAGGTGATACATTGACTAGCAATGTGACTTGAAGGTTTGCTATCTGACTGACCCATGTCCTCCCATTGCTCTTGCATAGGACACACACACACACACACACACACGTGTCCTGGTTGGCACACTGGGCAGTGGACGAGCTGACCCACTGACCCCTCTGCTCTCCGCTCCTCTCTAGGTGACCTACAAAGCTCCCGAGCCCATGGGGGAACACTTCTTCGCCGAGTCCTTTGACAGGGGGACCCTAGACAGGTGAGAACTCATTAAACTTTGAAACAGTGCTGTTAAACACAGGCATTATTATATACAGTCATTTGTAATGCAAATTACATCTACACCAAGGAAGATATATTGAAATATGCTGTGCCGAAATAACATGGGTGTTTATAAACTGCATTTATTGTCTTCTATGCCACACTGTGCTGTTTGAGTGCTCACTATAGGACCAGCTGCCATTTTGACCTAAATACGAACCCAGCCCCAAGGTCATTCCCCCAGGGGCTGTCCCTCTGGTGTCCAGGTGCTACCCTGTTTACTTGACTCAAGTCAATTTGCTTCTCCTGTTTCAGCTGGGTCCTCTCAAAGGCCAAGAAGGAGGACATTGATGAGGATATCGCCAAGTATGATGGTAGGCACTAAGACAGTTATGGCCCTGGTCAGAGAGGACCTTTTTAGTCTAGCAGCCAGTGGTGGGTAGATAAAAAAAATAAAAAAAAAATTTTAAATCTACCAGCCACCCATTTTTTGTACTTTTTTTGTAAATATTTTTCCCCGCATTAATTGCACAAAAAAACAGCAGTTATTTTTTGCGGATGAGCGTGCTTTTTAATGTTTCTAAATCAATGAATGTGTTACTAGTAAGATGTCATCTGGTATATTGCTCAATTTAATTTAATATGTTGTGAACTGAGTCTCTTTAACCAAAATAGAGATGAGACAATTTCAGCTGCCCCTTTAAGGTGTGCCTTTTGAAAATTTGTCTTCGCTAGCAGTGGAAGCAAACTCAAACATTGAAAAACAGCCTGACTTGTGAACAAAACAATGTAAATATCCAAGAAACACATGTAGAAATTCTTATTGTAGTAGTTACACCAACTTTTATACCTGTGTAGATAGCTTCTAAAAACAAATCTTTTAGCACTTCACTCACAGCCCCCCAGCCAGGTGGTATAGCTATAACATTAGGATAAAAAAATGTTGGTGCTCTGCCAGATATGAAACAAAACGGCAGAAATACTTTGAAAACAGCTACTGCAGCAAATGCCCATACTTGACTTTTTACTATTTTTATATAAAATGCTCTCACTTTAGTGGCCCAAGTGTGACCACCTGCTAACATGGCTTGTGAATGAGAGATTCTTACCTGCCAATGCTAAAATCTACCTGCATTTGGTGGGCGGTGTTAAATTTAGGCCAGGTCTCTGACACATTGTATTAAGTAGGGCACAACATAGCAAATCATTTTACAAACAGAAACCAACAATTTGTGTTTGGTGCTTAATGAATACAACCTAGCTTTGGCTCCATTCAGGCAGTTATCAAGTGAGTATATTCACATATTTGACCTCCTTGCAGGTAAATGGGAGGTGGAGGACATGAAAGACAGCAAGCTGCCTGGAGACAAAGGCCTGGTCCTCAAGTCACGTGCTAAGCACCACGCCATCTCAGCCCAGCTCCTCAGACCCTTCATCTTCGACACCAAACCCCTCATCGTCCAGTATGAGGTCAACTTCCAGCAGGGGATCGACTGTGGCGGTGCCTACGTCAAACTGCTCTCCCAGACCCCAGACCTTAACCTGGTAAGCCACACGTCTGCACCAAAGATTTTTATAACGAACCCAAGATAGACCACAGCCTGTCGTTTCGGATGGGAACAAATTAGTCATAGTGGGCAGAACAAGAAACTAGGGGGACGACGCCAAGGACACGAAGCCAAGGCACGTTATAGCATGTTTTCGTTAAGGAATAGCTACTTTGCGAAGTGCGTGTGCAATAACTCGATGCACCCTTGGACTCATTCTAAAAACCAATTTTTGAATCATTATAATAATAAAATAAATAGTGTACTTTTCCAAATGGTTAAATCTACAAAACTTAGTCCACTCTCTTTGTAAAATATTATAGTTTTGGGAAACAGGAAACTGTATTGAGATCAAATGTTTCATCGGTGAGAATCTGCAGAAGATCAGCCAAAATCCATCTCGCTCCATCTCCCACTGCCAGCCACTTGGCTTCCTCTCACCACCATATTTGGTAGTAAGTGGAGATGCCAAGCGGATGCTTCATATTTATACATCCAGTGAAATATCTGGCTCATTATTCTATCCGTGCACCATGCAATCTAAGACACTCTCAGAAAACACAAAATAACCTCTCAAAAGTGCTCTGTTTATGTAGAAGACCCCTTAGCTTGGTCTTCATTTAAAATGTACCAATGTAGACGGCCTGGAAGTCCAGTAGCCAGTTACACATTCCATAATGCTCTAATCCAGAGCCACAGTAAATGTATATTTGTCCTTCCCACCAGGATGAGTTTGTTGACAAGACTCCCTACACCATCATGTTCGGACCAGACAAGTGTGGCGAGGACTACAAGCTGCACTTCATATTCCGCCACAAGAACCCCAAGACTGGCGAGTACGAGGAGAAGCACGCCAAGAAGCCTGACGCAGACCTGCGCACCTACTACACTGACAAGAAGACCCACCTTTACACACTGGGTAAGACATTTCAACATGTTCTCAGGCACCATTCAGGTATCCTTGCTGTTGTAACTGGTGCGATGTCACTTAACGATCACATAGAAATGTATTGTGTAGGACACACGATCGTATGCCTGTTAGATTAGGGAATAGTGCTCGTTTTTCTTGTTAAATTTCTATTAGTTCCTCTAACCATTTCTGTCTCTCTCCCGCCTCCTAGTGGTGAACCCAGACAACAGCTTTGAGGTGCTGGTAGACCAGACAGTGGTGAACAGTGGTAACCTGCTGACAGACATGACCCCACCCATCAATCCTGCCGCAGAGATCGAGGACCCCGACGACCACAAGCCAGAGGACTGGGACGAGAGGCCCAAGATCCAGGACCCTGACGCAGTCAAACCTGAGGACTGGTAAGGGCCTGTGTGTAAGCGGGAGAGAGGCTATTTCAGCAGGTTAGTGTAATGGATGTGAAACGGCTAGCTTAGTTAGCGGTGGTGCGCGCTAAATAGAGTTTCAATCGGTGACGTCACTTGCTCTGAGACCTTGAAGTAGTAGTTCCCCTTGCTCTGCAAGGGCTGCGGCTTTTGTGGAGCGATGGGTAACGATGCTTCGTGGGTGACTGTTGTTGATGTATACAGAGGGTCCCTGGTTCACGCCCGGGTATGGGCGAGGGGACGGTCTAAAGTTATACTGTTACATTAGCTTACATGTAAATTACACAGCATGTGCATGTTTCAAATGTAGTTGGATTGTTTTGACATGGGATAATAGGTGTGTGTCCTGTGGACAGTTCTATGTTTGTGCCAGGTGTGGGGGTCTGTGTTAGTGTGGGGGTGCTGTGTTAGTGCGTGTACCCTCTAATTCACCCGCCTGCCCCACAGGGATGAGGATGCACCAAAACAGATCCCAGATGAGGATGCAGTGAAGCCAGACGGCTGGCTGGATGATCAGCCAGAGTACACCAGTGACCCCGACGCAGTCAAGCCCGAGGACTGGTAACTACCATACCGTCGCATTCAGCTCACCCCGCTATCTTGAAACACTCTCAAACTGCTGTCTCTCTCCCCTCTACCATAGTACTCCATCGCTTCTGTCTTTCTCCTCTTTCTCTACCTTCATCTACCACCTCTGTCTTCTTTCTCCCCTTCGTCTGGTCTCTCCCCTTCATATACCACCTCCCCTCCGTCTTCTCTTCCCTCATGTTGTATCCTCATCTAGGTCAGCCCACTTGTGTGTTGGAAGCTAATTGCTAGCCTTTGCGGCAGCTCCTCTTCTCTGTGAAGAGAGTGGACTTCCTGGTGAGAGGAGCTAATTTCACAAGGCATGCTTTGCCTCAGGACAGCCAGGCCTGGTTTTTGGGCTGCGACGAGCTGCTTTTTCACTGCTTTGATGTCTCACTTCTGTGGCGGAAATTAAATTAGAGCCGGTAGAGAAGAGCTAGAGGAACGGGACACAGTGGAAAGAGGGCGGAGACCAATGTTGAGATACGGGCTAATGACCCCTTTTCGAGGTCCTCTAAATGCAGTCTCTTTTCTTTCTCTTGTTCTTTGCTTTCTTACACCCATAGTAACTTGCAACCGTATACCATCATTTTGTACACTGTATGACTGCGTCTGTGACATTGTCGTAACTTGTTCTTTTTCTCCAGGGATGAGGACATGGATGGCGAGTGGGAGGCCCCTCAGATCCCGAACGCCCTCTGTGAGACCGCGCCCGGCTGCGGTGCATGGCAACGGCCCATGATTGACAACCCCAACTACAAGGGCAAGTGGAAGGCCCCAATGATCGACAATCCCAACTACCAGGTAACCCTTCACACCTTCCAACGTGTACCATGTACCAAAGCATCAGCCTCTTTAGGAACATGCTTCACCCCAGTGAAGTGTGTAGCCTAAATAACATGCACACAATAGTTTCACTTGCTCTTCCAGAATTTGCCAACTATTTGTACACTATATATACAAAAGTATGTGGACACCCCTTTAAACTAGTGGATATGGCCATTTCAGCCACACCCATTGTATAAAATCGAGCACACAGCCAGGCAATCTGTAAAGTTTGGAGGAGGAATGATGGTCTGAGGCTGTTTTTCGGGCTAGGCCCCTTAGTTCTAGTGAAGGGATATCTTAACACTACAGCATACAAATATGCAGTTCTGTGCTTTCAACAATGTGGCAACAGCTTGGGGAAGGCACTTTCCTGTTTCAGCATTACAATGCCCCCTTGCAAAAAGCGAGGTCTATACAGAAATGGTTTGTCGACATTCGTGTGAAAGAACTGACTGGCCTGCACAGAACTGACTGGCCTGCACAGAGCCCTGACCTCAACTCCATCAAACACCTTTGGATGAACTGGAACTCCTAATGCTCTTGTGGCTGAATGGAATCAAGTCCCTATAAGAATGTTCCAACATCTAGTGGAAATCCTTCCCAGAAGAGTAGAGGCTGTTATAGCAGCAAAGGGGGGAACCAACTCCATATTAATGCCCATGATTTTGGAAGTAGATGTTTGACGAGCTGGTGTCCACAGACCTTTGGTCATGTGGTGTATGTATTGATGAGAGCTTATTTATATTATCTTGAATAGTAACTTTATTTCATGTGTTTAAGAAAATGTCCTACCCTTTTTTTTTTTTCTGAGCTGTCATTGCAGACAAATCCCAATGTACATACTTCGAATCCTAACATAATTGTAATGCACACAGTACAGTGTACTCTACTCTCAATGTAACTCCACCTCTCCTTCCCCCAGGGTGTGTGGAAGCCCAGGAAGATTGCCAATCCGGACTTCTTCGAGGACCTCCATCCCTTCAGGATGACCCCCTTCAATGCCGTGGGCCTGGAGCTGTGGTCCATGTCCAGCGACATCTTCTTCGATAACTTCTTCATCACCAACGAGCGGCACACGGCCGAGCGCTGGGCCAATGACGGCTGGGGTTTGAAGAAAGCTGCTGAGGGAGCCGCTGAGGTGGGTACAACTGCACATACACAGACACTGATATACTTGTACGCCTACACTTGAATGCTTCATGTGGATCATGAAGCATACTTAATTTGGATCTCACGTGAAACGTAACTGTTTTTGCAAGAAAAGCGTGAAGATGGTGTACACAGGACCCGTGTAGAGGTATGTTGAGAGGTCGCATAATAGTTAGGACGGGCGAGTACTCACGCCTCGTTGATAAAACAAAAAAATATGCTGACATTTGATAATGACACCACATACATTTCCTTAACTGGCAGGACCACTCTTCTATCCTAACCATAACACTTTCAACAGCTCTTTTGGATTCCTGTTGCATCTAAGAAGTAGAGTACAGCAAGATCTTAATTTTCCCAATGGATGTTTGTGCAACTACCGGACCTGTCCTTGTAGCCAGTGACTTCTCTGAAACCTCTCCATGGAGCTATGCAGATATTTTCTGCGTTACATGAAGTCTCTAGCCTCTGGGGTTAGCAATAAAGTAAATCCAGACTAAACTAGAGTTGACGTGTTGTCCAACCACAGACTTAGAATCAGGGGCCGTCTGTATGAAGTGTTGTCTCAGAATGGGAGCGCTGATCAAGTATTAGCCCCCGTCCCCGTAATCTTATTCATCTTTATTCAGAGAATATCAGTGGTTAGTGGTGATTTCTCTGCCTGTGTGTTCTCATGGGGACACCAGAATAGACACACTCCCCACACCCTTCAGAGGAATGCTACTGGTTAGCGTGGCTATCTGTTCCGTGTGACGCGTAAAAACCCTGGCCTGCTCCGCCCATAAGTGGAAACAGACATACACATGGTGTTCTAGGGAGAGAGAGAGGCCAAGCTGAGCAGTAACAGTGGAACAGTCACTCACCATGCTACAGCTACTCCTCTGTATGAGTTGGATTTAGTTGAAAAGCTTCCTGGGCTAGCCTAGCATGACTCTTACCCGGTCCCTTTCTTGAGGTAGCCTAGCATGACTGTTACCCAGAGGAAGAGTGTAGCCTGAAGTGGCTGGTGCATTCTTGCACCGCTAGAGTACACTGTTTCATAGAGCCAAACGTACAGCTGGGGCTGTGGACTATTAAGAAGCAGTGGCCCTGCTTCTCACATGCGTAGGTGGTCTCGCTCCATTGCAGTTGAGGCAAAATAAGCTTGTGTGCAGTAGAGTTGTGAGTCCAGTTGGGATGATGTTGGCTCGTACCCAAGGATTAGCTGTTAGTTTGGTTGCCTCTCGTCTAAATCCCTGCAGCCCCAGACCTATGCTGCCTTTTATTCCTAAAGATGAATTCCTGGGATGCCTGGCATGTTGGGCTTAATGGTCCTCTCTATACATCTAGGCTTCTCGCTCTCTCTTAGCGGTCTCCGCTCTCTCTTAGCGGTCTCCGCTCTCTCTTAGCGGTCTCCGCTCTCTCTTAGCGGTCTCCGCTCTCTCTTAGCGGTCTCGCACACGGCTGTACTAGCTACATACCCCTCACAGTGAACCGTTGGAGTTGGATGCACACCCTCCCGTGATCTGTCATTGTTCTCCCATAGTATGCAAGACTTAGGTTAGGACTTAATGAATGATCAAACTAAGGGTTTCTTTTGACTGAGATTGAACAAAAGCAAGAGTCTTTTTGTTTTATCAAGTGCACAAGTATGTTGCACAAGTATGCACTGTGAAACAGGAAACCCCTAGCCCTTAATGAAGACTCTCAGGAAGTGAGTGAGATGTGTAAAGAAACCCTCAATAACTTAAGATTCTTTTTTTTTTTTTTTTTTTTACACAATACATATTTAGGATTCATATGAAAGATACAGGAGTGAAGGTTTTTTTTTTGTGGTCGACTTGGTATTGACCTTTTCCGACCGTTTCTTAATGCCCCATACCCAACACTTTGGTATACCAGCCATATTGTGGCAAACTTGTTACAAAGAACTACTTTCAACGGCACCCCCAATAGTGCATATGTAATCCATACCCTGCTGGTGATGTAGTTAATGTTGGTTGGTTGTGGTCGTTGGTTCCCAGATCTTGACCATTCCGTGACTGTGTTCTCCCATCTCCTCTAGCCCGGGCTGGTAAACCAAATGATGACTGCAGCAGACGAGCGTCCCTGGTTGTGGGTGGTCTATGTGCTGACTGTGGCCGTGCCCCTCATCCTCATCATTGTCTTCTTCTGCACCGGGAAGGTGAGGGACCACAGACCATTTTAAGGTTTCATCTCAATAGTGTCTAATTTATTATGAAAAATTACTCCCACACACATTTACCTCTGCATGGTCATTTGTCAACAGTTCGGTCAAGTCGTCAAGACTTTCAGTAAATGTCGGGAGTAAAATCCTCAATGGATGACTAAGTGATGTCATCAGAGACAATGTTTTGATCTGTGTTAATGTGTATCTTTTTTCTCTCTCCCCAACAGAAGGCGGTGGCTCCAGCTGCAGCTGACTACAAGAAGACAGACGAGCCTCAGCCAGACGTGAAGGAGGAGGAAGAGGAGAAGGCTGAGGAGGACCAAGTCAAGGAGGAGAAGAGCCAGCCAGGTTAGGACTCATTGGCTCGGTCTTCCTCTCTGTCTGTTTTGTAGCTTCACAAATGTATGTCAAGACGGTGTCATTTCACTTGACAATGCGTGCTGCCTTGCCTCACCTGGGGGTATTTCACAATGGTCTCAGTAAAAGTGAACTCTGTGTTGGTTGGTTTCCATAGCAGCAGCGGGGAAGAAGAGTGATGCAGAGGACAGCCCTGCAGAGAAGGAAGGGGAAGGGGAAGGGGAAGAGGAGGAGGAGGAGGAGGAAGAAGAGGCAGCAGTGAATGAGGAAGAGGAAGAGGAGGCGGCAACTGATCAGGTACGGGACAGTAAGGCAAGTCTTGGTAAGCATGTGGTTTGTTGTGATGACAAATCAGAGCTTGCCACTTTTGTAGAAAGAGCATTGTAAAAGTACTGTTGGTAACTTCTGAGGTAAAAATGGCTTTAGAAATAATTGTGACTGGGTTGATTGTGTTAATTTAATCGTTCAGAGTAGAAATAATGATGACCCAAATCTCCCTCTCATTCCCGCTCTCTCCAGAAACAAGAAGATGATGTCCTCAGGAGGTCCCCTAGAAACACAAAAGGGAGAAAGGACTGAAGTGGCTGCCACAACCCTGGATCTTCTGATTTAAACCAACTGGCCTGACCCCCCCCAGCTCCCTTTATTAACCACCGCCTCTGGCTGTCTTCTCCACACCTCCCCCTCCCAGGACGATGAAGTGATCTCCCTCGTCAGGATCAACAGAAAACAATCATGACTGCCTCCAATATGGAAGTGTGGATTCCAGTATGGTGAAGACTGAGTTGTTGGTGTAGAAAGGGGCTTTTTTGAACAGCGAAGAAAGAATAAATTGATTTCCCATACCATTCTGTAACAGTGCAGCAGACACTAACCTAGGGACCCCACCTTGTCTCCTCTTCTCCTCCCACCCCAACACCCTATGCTTCTGCTAATCAGCCCCCCATTCATCCATCCCGCAGATCTAGACAGTATTTATCAACCGGTGAATCTGGGCAACACTACAGCTCGTAGGTTTTAGCCATTTTCCCCCTCAATGTCTTCTTGCTTGGTCCAGTTTAACAGTCCCATGTGTTTTGTATGTGTCAGAGGAGTAGATAGACTTAACATGAGCATTTCTGTTGAAGGTCGACAAAAAAAAACATGTAATTTGGATGTCTTGTCTGCTTTTAACACTGCAGTTGTGGTTTTGGGGGGGTTTCAAGAGACAAACGTTCCCATGATAAACAGGTCTCCTCGACATTTCATTCCATGTGGCTTCCACCACCTTCAAAAAAAAAAGTGTGTTTAGTTGTAGAGAGCTGGGATTAAGGGGGGGTCCATTGTACATGCTTAGTTCCCCGCAGAACTGTGGGGCGGGCAAAGTTTTTGAAACGGAGAGAGAGCTTAGTAAACGGGCTTCGATAGATTAGATTCTGTGCTGCGTTACACAGCCCTAGAGAGAAAGGTTTGCTGAACGTTTTTCTTCTGTGAATGTACTGTGATGTTTCTTTTAATACTTTGTACATGTCTTTTTTCATTTGTTTTTGATCTATAATGTAGGGATATAGTGTAAGTGTACATTAACAAATATTTGTGAGGGAGGGAGTATGTGAGGCTGGTGCTCGGAGGGGTGACAGTTGGTTGCCGGCAGGCTTCACGGAGATGCCAAGGTTTTCATACTGATGTCCTTGCTCCTGCTGACTCATCAAGAGAAGATGGAGAAAAAAAAATCCTGGCTCAGCTCACGCATCCTCCTTCCTCATTGGTGGGATAATTCAGTCTCCCGCCTGGCTATTGGTAGCTGAGTAAGTAAGCACATCCTGTGACTGCATTTCCTAAGTCAAAAGCAACAGCAGCAGAATATAACACAGATCTTTAAGACTTTTACTCTTATGTTTCTCATGACAGTTTGAGTCTTACAAGAGTCATAAAGAGTACTCTCAGGGTGTCAGACAAGCTTCCCCCCCTCACTACTTTCTCACTGAATGATTCATTGATGTCTTTTGCTTTTAAACTTAATCTCATACGACATGAAAAAGGAACTAAGGAGGAAAGATTGGAACTGCCTACAGTATTTTACGTTCCTTGTTTCTTTCTCCCATTCTTGTGAACCTGTCCATGCTGTTTTCAGAACATCATAAAAAGCAGTGGAAGTCAAAAGCCATTAGAGGTTTGTCTCATATACAAAAAAAAGAGTTGGCACTTTTCAAGGTAACTGAGGCTACCACAAACGCATACTAGGTCATTTGCTGTCGCTGTCTGTCTGCATGGAATCCTGGTCAAGTTTTGTGGTCTCAGATTCCTTAGTGGTGAATGTCGGTCAGTCATGTTTGGAATCCTACAATTCTTATTCTCCGGTGTCTGATCGAGCGAGGTGAATGGGGATTGGTTCTCCCGACAAAACTCTAGGCTGCATGTGATTGGGTGATGAGGATCCACAGCAGCTGTTGGTTGATTGGGCATTCATCTACTACAGTACATTTTGGAGGGCAGGGAGGAAAAGGTAGAACTTACGATGTTACTCACAAAACAGAAATAAACAGATTTCATTAAGAGATTGGAGGTTGGCAGTGTGTTTTTCCTGTATTGGTCTCATGGTTTTGTGTGGTGTGGCTGGGGGTCGTCACCTCTGAAATTTAGTTGGCATGTACAGCTTCCGCCTTGAGGAAATAGACCTCCATTTCTCATTGTTTTCTTTCTTATTGTGAAATGACCTGTGTCATGGGGTATATGCGATGTAGCTAGTTCCCACTGCAACCTGGTTAATGTTTCTTTATGGTACCATTGCTACAGGGTTTGTGTGAGGCTTAGATAAAATATGAGGTGGGAGACCGAGACACCTAGTTGGCGTTTTCAAGAAAATGAAAAGGTCAGAACTACACTTTTATGAATATTCCTAAAGACATGCAGCTTTCCTTTACACTCTTTCTGGCTACCTTTTTCATTTGAGTCTACAAAGTTCTTATTATTTTACCTTTTTATTTGGTTCTACCTAAAGCTGCCTAGATAAGACTCCTAGACTGAACAGTGCACTGTAATGTACCTTACATATATCTCAGCTTTCCTGTGTGACAATACTCTCTGATGGGTCACCGAAATGAATGGGTTTAACCTAACTTAATCCTGTACACTAGAGATAAAATGAACTATAAAGAGTTACCTTTGGTTATCACGGTTGAAATTTAATGTCACATCATGGATAAAGTTGAATAATTGTTTAGTGGTGGCTTTAAAAACTGTGATCACAAATAGCCATGTGAATATGGGTCACAGACTGCTCCTCTGACCCATGTCTGTTATAAATGCAGTCATCTATGAATGGGGACGCCATTTTCTTTTGATGAATAAAAAGGCCTAATAGAAACTGACTGGGAGCCCGAGTGTTTCATTGCTGCCTGTCACTTGGTATTAATCGACATTTCACCGAGCAGATATTATGCCCAGGCTGTTTGATGCTGCATATTTTAAAACTACAGTGCATTTGGAAAGTATTCAGATCCCTTGCAAACTTAAAAAATAAACTGAAATATTAGATTTACATAGGTATTCAGACCCTTTACTCAGTACTTTGTTGACGCACCTTTGGCAGCCATTACAGCCTCAAGTCTTCTTGGGTATGATGCTACAAGCTTGGCACACCTGTATTTGGGGACTGTTTCTGTGGACCTTCAATGCTGCTGACATTTTTCGTGACCCTTCCCCAGATCTGTGTCTTGACACAATTGGAGTTCTACAAACAATTCCTTTGACCTCATGGCTTGGTTTCTGCTCTGACAGCGCTGTCAACTGTAGGACCTTATATAGATGGGTGTGTGCCTTTCCAAATCATGTCCAATCAATTGAATTTACCACAGGTGGACTTCAATCAAGTTGTAGAAACATCTGAAGGATGATCAATGGAAACAGGATGCACCTGAGCTCAATTTAGAGTCTTAGAAAAGGGTCTGAATACTTGTAAACAATGTGTTTCTGTTTTTTATTTTCAATACATATGTTAACATTTCTAAAACCATGTTTTTGTGTTTTCATTATGGGGTATTGTGTGTAGATTGATTAAATAAGTTTAAGGGAAAGTGGAAAAAGGGAAGGGGTCTGATTACTTTCTGAATACACTACATTTTTTGCTCACTGCACATTTCTAGTTGGTTGTACTATTTTTATTTGCATGTGTGTGTGTGTGTGTGTGTGTGTGTGTGTGTGATTAATGTAATATGAACAGTATTCGTACATGTAATGAATATATGAACTATGTTCATATTTAAAGCTTGTCAGCTATAATTCAGTTTAAAATCTAATTCAAAAGAGATCTATGTTTTGAATCAATGGTCTCGCATTCAGAGCCATTTCTACATCTATGGCACTAGAGGTAAAACACATCTGCTGTTCAAGTAATTGTAACCTGTATTGTAACCAGACCGCATGATCACATGCTATCAGCGCTTGAAGACTGATTAGAGATGCTTAAGGGTGCATTTGACCCTGAACAAAATGATAAGGAGGCTTCTTTACAGAATCAATTTGCCACAACTTTTCCTGAATGGTTTAAAATATACCCTAGTGTAACAAACTGTTATGCCCTGTTGCCTCCAGTCTAGAGTCAAGCTATTTTGGGAAGCCAGATGAACATATTTCAATTGTGTAATCTAATCACTTTATTGGCTCATTCATCCCCCTCCTCTCCCCTGTAACTATTCCCCAGGTCGTTGCTGTAAATGAGAATGTGTTCTCAGTCAACTTACCTGGTAAAATAAAAATGTCACATAATAGGTGGTTCAACTGAGGGCTTGGCAGGGGTTGGGAGAGTTCTATCAGTGCTACAGTGACCTCCATAAAATAGCTTTGTTTCTGTTTCCTCTACAGATTTAGGATTTGGTTATAGTGGGGTTTTCCAGAGGGGATCCACATAGAGAATGATCACACAATGTAGCCTGGTTCCTGTCTCTGTACAGCTGGCCAATCCTGTCATTTGTAGAGGGGCAAGTTAAAAAGACTGGTATACAGACTACAATCAACAGTATTTTGCAATGTGACTAGACTATAACCTGGGACAAGAAACTAAGAGGAACAATATGATAAATATAGTCCTGGCCTTAGTCAATGTTTTTCTTCTTCAATTCAGTTGCATTAATAAGACGCAGTTGCATTAATTGTATTGCATTAGGCATGCTTTATTCCAAATTGCGCATGCGCATCCCCATTGGTAGTGATTGGTTGGCCTTCTTCCCGCCCTGCAGTGAAACAGAATTGAGCAATCGGGAAAGATGTATAATGTTGACCAGGTAAACATTTAATGCCACATGTTTCTACAGTTCCTTTTGATTTATTGTACATTATGTAATGTTAAGACCATAATACTGTCAGTTTATTTTATTAGTCTAGTTTTATATTTATATTTAAAATAATTCAAAGCTCGATATGAGTAAATCCCTTTGCTGATTATTAACACATTTTGGTAGTTACTGTATCGAACAAACAAGCAATGATTTTGTAGCTAAACCCAGTGATTAATGTGAGCCGGAACAGGATCCTGCCCCTCTCGGACTGTTTTGTTCCGGAACCTATTTATGCCGGATCCGGTACTTCTCAAGGCATGAAAAAATAATTGTCACTTTTTGCAATGTGAAAATTCTAATAAAAGCAATCAAAGTTCATTCGTGTTTCCTCTTCCTTAATTAGCCTGCCACCACAAAAAAATGTAATGTCAGAAAGTAGATTTTCAGCCCGGGCCTAATATTCTAAGAGTTGATTCGGTTTAGACAGGCCCGGGTTTATGGTTTGCGCAACATTTGTAACCTGTTTGAGACCAATGCCTGTTGGTGGCTGTGTGAGAAGCGCGCCAGTATCTCTCGCATAACTAGAATGAAATTCACTATTTAGGATCTTTCTCCCACTCTGCTCTGATAGACTTGAGCCTGCAACTGTCATCTTTCCAGCGTTGCACTTCATCATTTATTTCCTAATAGAATCATAGCCGCAGCACCTTTGATAAATTGAAATAGATTTGCCAAAGTTATAGAATTACGGCTGTCTGTTCAGAAATAAATGTAATAATTAATTAATAATAAATATCCCACTACACAACGAGAAGGCCTATCATTTTGCCAAAGAGTATCAATTGCTTCGTTCTTTTTTTAAATTGCCAAACTGTGGATTGTGGCCCAATAACAAGGAATAGCCTACAGTCGGGAACGCGCGTCGGGGAAAAAAATAGCATGCAGAGACAAAACAGGCCTTTCGCAATATTTCATACACATTCTAGGGAAAACACAGGTTGGAAAGCTAATGTCTCCTGCTGAAAACTGAAGACTATGCTGTAGGCTCCCCAAAATATTTTATCAACGTCCAAATATTGTTTTGAGAGAGAGAGAGGTTTTTAGCACGAGCGCATCGGCTATCACCAGCGAATGTGCTGCGCATCATTGGGTGAGTCAGTGAAACTGGAAAGCATTTTAAGGACTATAATTTCCTCCTCACATTGTAGCCACACGCCTAGGCTATTGATGGATTCAAGACATGGACGTTTTTATTGGTCTCAGATTATATTTGTCAGTGTCAAAGTAGCCTGCCATTTAAATTTTTGTGTTCATGAAAAAAATATTCTACCAAAGTCTCCAATCCCTAGGCTACTAAAAATGTTCACAATATGTGCAACTTCTGTAAGTGCCTCTAGTCGACAGCTCCATGCCACTACGCAAATGCGATGATTGAAGGTGTTAGCTACCCGGAACGCATTTCCGGTACCTCAGAAGTCCCCAGGTTGCACCCTCTCGCGCTCACTTTTTGTTCCCGCACCTCCCGATTTACAAATTAAGCACTGGCTAAACCTGTCATTGTGCAAACAAGCATGGTTTACCCGTGTGTGTGGCTCATAGAAAATTGTTTAAACATGGGTAGCTAACACCTTCAATTGGAATTCTAGCGCTCCGAATTTACTGATTATGCATGCATTGCGGATTACAAAAAACGACCTAATCAATTAGCTGCAATAATATTGTAATCAGATTATACATATTTTAGAAAAACTAGATTGACTTTTTCATGGATTCCTAAATTCAGAAAGGATGTTTGCGAAAAAAACACCTTTCTGTTTTTTAATGACATTCAATTCAGCATTGGAAAAAGGCGCAAATTAATGTTTGTTCCACCTAAACGAGACTGACCACAGGTTAGAGACCATTTTGATGACACCAAATGCATTTGATGGATACTTTTTGTCTTATTCTAATGCCTTTTAAGGGGAAAGTAATCAAAAAGTAACAAAATAAACTGATTACATTACTGAGTTTGGGTAATACAAAAGTTATGTTACTTATGTTACTGACAGATTACATTTAGAAAATAACTAACCAAATCCCGATTGTCAGACGTGCATAGCTGCCATCAAAGAGTGGGCCACCAACAAACAAACAGGAGCAAATATAGCCCACAACATTTACACAAATATCTTGACCATCGTTCAGGATCCAAGCACTTCTGCCCGTGCTTCCGATGGCCTCATTCCATCCCACTTTTGACACCAGTGTAGCGAACAATGAACTCTGGGGTGTATTAGCCGGATTCCGTTGCCAAACGTTTTTGCTACGGTCTGTGACTGATGAATACACCCCTGGTCTCGCAACCCGTGGGCAAACTTCATGTTTACCATAAGGGCTACTACATTATTGCCTTCTTTCAAATCAAATTGTATTCATCACAGGCTTTGTAAACAACAGGTGTAGACTAAAAGTGAAATGCTTACTTACGGGCCCTTCTCAACAATGCAGAGTGAATTTTTTTTTGAGAAGTAATAATAAATACACAATGAGTAACGATAACTTGTCTGTATATATACACGGGCCGATGTGCAGGGGGCACGCGGTAATTGAGGTACATGTACATATAACTAGGAATAAAGTGACTAGGCAACAGGAGAGATAATAAACAGTAGCAGCAGCATAAGTGATGTGTCAAAAAAGGGTCCGTTTTATGGCTTGGGGGTAGAAGCTGTTCACGGTCCTGTTGGTTCCAGACTTGGTGCATCCGTACTGCTTGCCCTGCGGAGAGCAATTCGCCACACTTCTCTATACCAAGTCCCTGACATTTACATGCCTCTCTGATGGACTCACAGGTGCCATCGAACTTCTGACACCAGTGTAGCGATTTGATGTACCTACTTATCAGTTACAACACATTCTTCCAATAAAGAGTGTGTATTCGTTAGTTGAGCTTACTTGAAGTCTGACTGACTGCCATACTTTCATAAGTTTTCAAAGGATACAAGGTTGTACATTTTAACTGTAAATTCATGCAAATGCCACGGGCTCTCTCTGTATTGTTTGTTTTCACTGTCAATCGTTACAATGAGGTGGGGACAGCTACAAAGTATCTTTGGCGACACTACTGTCTTGCAAAGCATAAGGTTAGAGAAAAAGTAAAGGAAAAAAACTTGTTCCAAAATGGCGACGAAGATCTGCCTGTCCATTGGAAAACAATAGAAATAGCAAAGAGGGGCAGAGTTTGATTGTTGTCGCAATTTGTTTTTGTTTTGCATTTGACCTAACTGCATCAGATTCGGGTTGTGTGTTTCTAGCTATATGCAGTACTGGACGAAGTAGTCTGGGTATCATGCTTTGTTATAGTTGGTTTTCAAGCTAGCTAGCTAACACCGTTACATCCGTATATTGTTGCAGTTGGCTGCTAGCTATCAAGTCACATTATTTGGATCTACACCGAGGATCAGCTCGCCAGGCAGAACACAGGAAACATTTGACTTGCAAGTCAAGTTGTGCGCACTTTTGTTATTACCAAGCAAACATTTTTAGTGTTTTGTAGGTCGGTGGTAATCGGTAACTTGACGTTTTATCCTGCCTAGCTAGCATAAGTTAATTGCCGGAGTAAGTTACTGTAGCTACAGTAGTTAGCTAGCTTAGTAGAAACACTCAGCGTCACTTGGTTTCGCTAGCTAACTTCATGGCTAACGTTAGCTAGTTAACGGTAACTGAATTTCACAATGAGACTGGTGTGTTTGTTGTAGCTAACAGGTAGCTAACCAACTACGTAAAGTTGGGTAAGTAGTCAGTAAGATGTTTTAAAATATTAATTGTTGGTAATGTAAACTATAATCTTACACGGTGAAATGTTTGTTCTAGCTAATACGGTTCAGTTTTGCGATGGCTAGCTAAATGTTAGATAGCTACTGTAGCGGCTAAAGTGAAAGTTATGGGCTTTTCTCGCACAAACTTTGGATGTTTGACCAGAGGAATGTTAGGAAGTCCCATACTAGCATTTTAGTGAGCAGCTAGCTCACGGTAACTTGGCTAGATTAGTGTCTCAACTAATGATATTTGACGTGCGTATCTGTGATACAATTCATTTATATACTATATTAAAGATACGTTAGTTTAATTTATACTTTTTAATTCATATAGACAAGGCGTGAATGAGCTTTTGCGAATTTGTCTAACTAGCCAATGTTGGGGCCTTTAGCTAGTTAGCTAGCTAACGTTAGCCAGACAGTTATTAGTGGCAATATTTTTCATGATGTGATAGATACGGTGCACTATCTACCTTGCTGGCTAGGCAGTTGAACAATATTTTATTAATCGTCTTTTTCGTGCGTTTTCCGACTGTTGTGACTGAAGTCTATTAGTAAGACAAAGGTCGACTATGGAAGCAGTAACGTTAGTTGACACTCTGTAAAAGGGTACCGGGTATAGACGCCCACCCTGAAAAGGAGCAAATTCAGCATTTTATCCGGACTGCCGAAACCTGAGTCCAGAGTTTAAAACACTCTTTATTGATGATGGCCGATTTTGTAGTGCCGCGACACAGTGCGGTGATGGAGCGACTCCGCCGTCGAATCGAGCTCTTCAGGAGGCATAACACCAGCTGCGAGAACCGCTACGACAACACAGCGAGGGAGCGGCTGGAGATGGAACGGCAGCAGACCTTTGCACTGCACCAACGGTGCCTGCAAACCAAGGCCAAGCGGTCGAGTAAGCACAGACAGCCAACATCCGACCAAGCAGTTCAGAGAGGGTCAGGGACCGGGGGCAACAACGCAGACTTAGGGGATGGTGGGACGCCCGAGCAGAGCAGAAACAGCACCTTGATTGCGGTAAGTGAACATTTCATAAAGTGGATGCAAATGCACCACAAATCTGATAACAGCTTCATGGCAGTTATTTTATTTGCCGCATTCATGCGTTAAATTAGTATTTTTCATGTGCAGTGATTGCAAGTCAAGGAAAGAGCATTATTTGCTATCATTTGCAGTGATTACCACGAGTTGTAGCCAGTATCATGTGTACTCCTGTGTGCATTCTGGGTGGCTGCTGTCACATGTTCTCATTGTTGTCCTGCTGTGTTTACTAGGCAGCCTTTGGCATGCTGGGGCACAATGTTCACATTTTTTTTTGCTGTGGTGAAACTCATTTTTCCCGCTATATTAGTTAAAACATAAATGTTAATATAACAAAATATGGAAAGGACTTTTTCAACAAGGCATACTGTCGAGGTTGTCTCACAGTGAGGTGTCCACTAGAGTTGTCCATGTATTGTTGGCACTGAAGTTCATGTTTAGTCACAGCCATTTTGTAGAGTTGTCATGGATCTCTAAGTTATCGGAATGCTGATAGCACAGCCAAAGTGGGATAAACAAGTCTCAAGAAGGCTGAGTCATATTAATGCTTCTCTCTCTTGTGGCTCAGAAAAGTAGCAAAGTATTCAGTGAGTGCTCACACAGAGAACATTCTCTAATGATATCTAGGCTTGTTTCTTTCTTCATCAATCTTCCAGTTGTCCAATGGACTTATAATCAACTATCGTGGGAAAAAAGCTGCTGCCTCCATTGTTTTCAGTGTTGATTAGGCTCTATCGGGCGTTGGGGGAAATTTCTGTTTGCTCAAGTTACCTCTACTGACCCTGTAGTAATTATCCCTGGCATATGTTATACTCGAGGGAAACCAAAAAGTGAAAAGGAACAATTGAATTACACATGGCAACTTAGCGACCTCTTGTATTTACAGTCTTGTATTTACATGTGTTGTGGAGATAAGGAAAGTAGGATAGAATACATTTTCATGCAGTTTGGTTGTCTTGTCAGTCTGACCTACCACAGCAGTATCCATTTGGACAGTTTTTTTGTTGTTGCCATGAACCCCACCTGAAGCATTTTGCCTCTGTGACCCCTCTTAACAATGGAATCTGCATTAGGGGAAACGGTGTCACTGTCCACCACAGCACATTTGGTATTGTTTTTGATTTGTGGACGAAACAGAGAAGAGTTCCATTGAGAAGTCTGGCAAAAAAATTGCTGTCCATATTCTGCTCTTCTATTGTACGTGCAATTAAGTCAGGGGGTGGGCAGTGTTTGTTGTTTGCAGTAACTTTGTTGTTATAATATTCCAAATTGACAGGACAGTTTCACTATTAAGGATTCTAGCTTTAAGTCTCTTAGAAATATAAACCGTTTTTTTTACACAAACCAGGCTTCAGTCACAGCCCAGTAGGAATTGACCGCCTCCCACCATTTGGGCAACAGCTGCATTGGGACAATATAACTACCCTCTGAATGAATGATGACTCAGGGGTATTAGAAAAAACAACTCCACCCCCAGCCTAATGCTCTGAGCCTCTGACTCATTGCTCTGTGCCCTTTCCTGATCCACATAATGCAATGCCACGGTATAGCTGTGTGTGTATCAAGCCACAGGGCAGAACTTGACTCTCCATTCCGTTGTTGATGAACCCTATAACCTAGGAGTAATGTCACTTACTAAAACTGATCTAAATTCCATTCATGAATAGCAGTGCTAGCTAGCCCACTAGTGACTGGCACTGGGTTAGCAAGCTACTTAGCCTATCATCACTCTGTGCCATATTAACAAGGCTCAGCTCCAGCCTGGCCAGTCAGTATGAGGTTAAAGCTTGTCCTATAAACTGTCCCCCCAGCCTTTAGTTAGACCGGCCCGCTGCTCCGTTCCACTCCTGCACATCCCAGGGAGGCCCATTGTGGCCACGCCGGTGGCTTCAAAGGCAAAACGGACGCTATATCTTAGCTCTGGGTCCAGGGTTTGGAATTCGGCATGCTCCCCTCCATGGTCCAGGCACTAGCTCTTTTGTTGTAGGGCTTCCTCTGTCTATACACATGTTAATTAGTTTCATGTGACTTGGGTCTGTGGTAGGTGGGGTAATGGCGATGATTGCTCAGAAGAAGAGGTGGGGGAGGCAGAGAGGTTGGAGTGAAAGGGTGAAGACAGAGACCAGTTTTTCAGGTTCATAAAGCACTGGAGTGAGTCACTAGACTGGCTTTTCTCTCCTCCAGGGGAGTGATGGGGTTAGAGACGAGGCTAGATCAGATGAGCCGCGCACACACTCCTCTCTCTCTAAAGCCAAACAGCTCGGCACAGCCAGCGCACAAAGTGTGAGAGACCAGATCAAAGGAGCGGTGAGCTGCCTATGTTGTCAGCGGTGGAACTAACATACTTTTAACTCCTTTGCAGATATGAAACAGACAATCCTATCAGTCAAAAATATAAAAATCCCAGTTTATGTTACAAAACCAACTTTATAGGAGGTTTTAAAGTAGGTTCTGTTTGACTCAACATTCCATGACATACATTAACGCATTGTTGGCAGAATAGATGGTTGCAGTTCAATGCCTGATTTTTAATAGAATTCACTGATACATTTCTTGGTAGTCCCAAAAAATATTACTGTCAGGTTGTAAATCACAGCTGGCCTGGTACATTGTTTGTTGCCTCCATTCGGGGGGGGGGGTGTAAGTAAGGCTGGAAAGTTAAATACAATCAGACTAGCAAGGGCAATGTGTCATAATGTGGCTAAAAGGCTACCCTATCTATTTATGTAGCAAGCTAAAAACACGTAGCCTAATGTTAGCTAGCTAGCTGCTATGAGGATGTCAAGTCATTGGAGGAGTGGGTGAGTGACTTTTTCCGCTCATATCATTTTTCGGTGGCTATACACAGCTAGAGATGCAGGTGTCATTTGGTTACCAAGTAAGAATTTGAACAACTGTTATCCAGTTAGCTAGCATATCTCTCGTGTTTGCAACTTCATTCTAGCTGCTCTGATTTCAGAGCACTCTTGTTTGAATGTGCCAGAGCGCAGAATAACTGATGAATTTGCAAATTCGCAACACCTGCTGAATATGACCGGTGTCAGTAAACGTAGGAAAAAATTAAGTTAGTCACAAACGCTCTAGCTAACATGTAAACAGCCTAACCAGCTCTGCTAGGGTGAGTAAAATTATCGGTGAGGTGTTCTCTCATTTGTGTTGAAGTAGCTTGCTAGCCAACTTTAGCCAGTTAGATTGGGTGCTTGGTTGGGACAAGCAGGCAAGCTGTAGAAGGAAGAGTAGGCTACAATTCCCCGTTATCAGTCCAATTTTTACGGCCAACTAGGTGAAATTTTGAGTGGGATCATCTCATGATCCGACGTTAGATTTGAGCACATCTTGCTTTGGCTAGCATTAGTTGTTGATGTGCATAACTGAGGGGGGGAAAGCCTACCTTTTCATGGTTGTTTGATGAATAGGACTGAAAAATGCGTTCTAATGCTCTAAAGTCGCAGCTGCCTGAAAACACAGTCAATTGTGTGATGGCGGGCTTGTGTGGCAAATGGCTTGTTTGCATAAATTCCTACTGTAGCTCTGATTGGCTATGGTGCACCGGTCTGCGTAGACCCTGGTCCTGAACATGTCTCTGCAGTGCGCATTGCATGGAGTGTGGGGGGGAAAGTAAGATAAAAATCAATACATAATTGTAAATGGTAGCCTAGTGGTTAGAGCATTGGGCCAGTAATTGAAAGGTTGCTGGATCGAATCCCCTAGCTGACAAGGTAAAAATCTATCGTTCTGCCCCTGAGGAAGGCAGTTAACCCACTGTTCCCTGGGCACCAAAGATGTGAAATGTTGATTTAAGGCAGCACCCGCACACCTCTCTGATTCAGAGGGGTTGGGCTAAATGCGTAAGACACATTTCAGTAGAATACATTCAGTTGGACTATCTGACTAGGTATCTCCCTTTCCCCAAATAAGGTATCCAAACAATAATGAAAACCCTGTAGCAGTAATATATATATATACATATAAACTCATCAAAAAAAGAAACATCCTCTCACTGTCAACTGTTTATTTTCAGCAAACTTAACAAATGTTTGTATGAACGTATAAGATTCAACAACTGAGACAGAAACTGAACAAGTTCCACAGACGTGACTAACAGAAATGGTATAATGTGTCCCTGAACAAAGGGGGGTCAAAATCAACAATTGGTATCTGGTGTGGCCACCAGCTGCATTAAAACTGCAGTGCATCTTCTCATGGACTGCACCAGATTTGGCAGTCCTTGCTGTGAGATGTTACCCCACTCTTCCGCCAAGGCACCTGCAAGTTCCCGGACATTTCTGGGGGGAATGGCCCTAGCCCTCACCCTCCATCCGAGCTCTTCGCTGGCCATGGCAGAACACTGACATTCCTGTCTTGCAGGAAATCACGCACAGAACGAGCAGTATGGTTGGTGGCATTGTCATGCTGGAGGGTCATGTCAGGATGAGTCTGCAGGAAGGGTACCACATGAGGGAGGAGGATGTCTTCCCTGTAACGCTCAGCGTTGAGATTGCCTGCAATGACAACAAGCTCAGTCCGATGACGCTCTGACACACCGCCCCAGACCATGACGGACCCTCCACCTCAAATCTATCCCTTCGACGATAAACGCAAATCCAACCATCGGCTGAACCAAAACAGTGACTCGTCAGTGAAGAGCACTTTTTGCCAGTCCTGTCTGGTTCAGCGACGGGGGGTTTGTACTAGAGGTCGACCGATTAATCGGAATGGCCGATTTAATTAGGGCCGATTTCATGTTTTCATAACGATCGGAAATCGGCATTTCCGATTGTCTGTTAACGCAAATGCCTGTTACGCAAATGCAGTAAGCCAAGGTAAGTTGCTAGCTAGCATTACATTTCTTATAAAAAAGAATCAATCATAATCACTAGTTAATTACACATGGTTGATGATATTACTAGATATTATCTAGCGTGTCCGGTGGTGCATATAATCTGACTGAGCATACAAGTATCTAAGTATCTGACTGAGCGGTGGTAGGCAGAAGCAGGCGTGTAAACATGAATTCAAATAGCACTTTCGTGCGTTTTGCCAGCAGCTCTTCGTTGTGCGTCAAGCATTGCGCTGTTTATGACTTCAAACCTATCAACTCCCGAGATGAGGCTGGTGTGACCGAAGTGAAATGGCTGGCTAGTTAACGCGCGCTAATAGCGTTTCAAACTTCACTCGCTCTGAGCCTTGGGGTGGTTGTTTCCCTTGCTCTGCATGGGTAACGCTGCTTCAATGTGGTGGCTGTTGTCGTTGTGTTGCTGGTTTGATCCCAGAGAGGAGAGGGACGGAAGCTATACTGTTACACTGGCAATACTAAAGTGCCTATAAGCACATCCAATCCAAGGTTAATGAAATACAAATGGTATAGATGGAAATAGTCCTAGAATAACTACAACCTAAAACTTCTTACCTGGGAATATTGGAGACTCATGTTAAAAGGAACCACCAGCTTTCATATGTTCTCATGTTCTGAGCAAGGAACTGAAACGTTAGCTTTCTTACATAGCACATATTGCACTTTTACGTTCTTCTGCAACACTTTGTTTTTGCATTATTTAAACCACATTGAACATGTTTCATTATCTACTTGAGGCTAAATTGATTTTATTGATGTATTATAGTTAGTTAAAATAAGTGATAATTCAGTATTGTTGTAATTGTCATTATTACAAATACATATTTTTTTAATCGGCCGATTTAATCGGCACCGTCCTTTTTGGTCCTCCAATAATCGGTATAGGCGTTAAATCATAATCGGCCGACCTCTAGTTTGTACCCATAGGCAACATTGTTGCCGGTGATGTCTAGTGAGGACTTGCCTTACAACAGGCCTACAAGCCCTCAGTCCAGCCTCTCTCAGCCTATTGCAGACAGTCTGAGCACTGATGGAGGGATAGTGCTTTCATGGTGTACTTCGGGCGGTTGTTGTTGCCATCTTGTACCTGTCAAACTGTGGTCCTATACACTGACTCTGTGTGCAATGAATGCAAGAGAAGTGACACAATTTCACCTGGTTAATATTGCCTGCTAACCTGGGTTTCTTTTAGCTAAATATGCAGGTTTAAAAATATATACTTCTGTGTATTGCTTTTAAGAAAGGCATTGATGTTCATGGTTAGGTACACATTGGAGCAACGATACACACCGCATCGAGTATATGCAACGCAGGACACACTAGATAATATCTAGTAATATCATCAACCATGTGTAGTTAACTAGTGATTATGATTGATTGATTGTTTTTCATAAGTTTAATGCTAGCTAGCAACTTACCGTGGCTTACTACATTCACGTAACACGCAGGCTCCTCGTGGAGTGCAATGAGAGGCAGGTGGTTAGAGCATTGGACTAGTTAACTGTAGATTGAATCCCCCGAGCTGACACGGTGAACATCTGTCGTTCTGCCGCTGAACGAGGCAGTCAACCCACCGTTCCTAGGCCGTCATTGAAAATAAGAATGTGTTCTTAACTTCTTGCGTCGAGCCATCCCGGATCCGGGATCGTGAATACAGCCTCAAGCTCATTACCATAACGCAACGTTAACTATTCATGAAAATCGCAAATGAAATGAAATTAATATGCTAGCTCTCAAGCTTAGCCTTTTGTTAACAACACTGTCATCTTAGATTTTCAAAATATGCTTCTCAACCATAGCAAAACAAGCATTTGTGTAACAGCTAGCGCAGCTAGCGTAGCATTTAGCATTAGCATCAGCAGGCAGCATTTTCACAAAAACCAGAATCATTCAAATAAAATCATTACCTTTGAAGAACTTCAGATGTTTTCAATGAGGAGACTCTCAGTTAGATAGCAAATGCTCAGTTTTTCCTGAAAGATTATTTGTTTAGGAGAAATTGCTCTGTTTGGTGTGTCACATTTGGCTACCAAAAAAACCCGAAAATTCAGTCTTCAAAACGCCGAACTTTTTTCCAAATTAACTCCATAATAGCGACTGAAACATGGTAAACGTTGTTTAGAATCAATCCTCGAGGTGTTTTTCACATCTCTTCATGATATATCGTTCGTTGAAAGCCTCCTCTCAATCACTGGATGACTGCGTGCAGCTTGTAGATTACGCACCAATTTAGACAAAGGACACCGGGCGGACCCCTGGTAAATGTAGTCTCTTATGGCCAATCTTCCAATGATATGCCTACAAATACGTCACAATGCTGCAGACACCTTGGAGATACGATAGAAAGGGCAGGCTCATTCCCGGTGCATTCACAGCCATATAAGGAGACAATGGAAAACAGAGCTTCAAAAATTCTGCCCATTTCCTGGTTGAAGTTTCTTCTTGGTTTCGCCTGTAGCATGAGTTCTGTGGCACTCACAGATAATATCTTTGCAGTTTTAGAAACCTTAGTGTTTTCTTTCCAAAGCTGCCAAATATATGCATAGTCGAGCATCTTTTCGTGACAAAATATTGCGCTTAAAACGGGCACGTTTTTTTATCCATAAATTAAAAGAGCGCCCCCTATATCCAAGAAGTTAACTGACTTGCCTAGTTAAATAAAGATTTAAATAAAGGCGTAAAAAAACAGATTGTTGTGAACTTGAAATCGGCCCTAATTAATCGGCCATTCCAATATAATTGGTCGACCTCTAGTTTAAACCCTTTACAATGAAGATCTGTGAAGTTATTTGGATTTTTACGAATTATCTTTGAAAGACAGGGTCCTGAAAAGGGGCTGTTTCTTTTTTTGCTGAGTTTACATGCATGCGTACGTACACCGATAAATAAATGCCTTTTACTCCGGTGTCTCTTAATTGTACAAACGCACTCTCTTTTTCCCACTCTATTTCTTGGCATAGAATTTTCGCAAATACTTTAGAATGTTTAGGAATTAAGTTTTCTAAGAATTTGTGGAAATGTTATAATTACCATATCTAAATGCTCACTTGTCAAATGTTTTTGTGTCATTCCTCCTGGGTCTATATGAACACATGTTAATGAAATGTCATGTTGTTAAAATGCTGTCAGTTCTACTTTAAAGGTGCACAGTACTATACAGGCGTGATTACACAATCTGCACAGATTGTCCCAGTACATTCAAATATCTCCGCACAGGAGGGTAAACCTGAGGGGATCTGGTTGCGTAGGATGTCAGTCTGGGGTTCGGCCTCTGCATTCGGATGAGATGAGCGTACATTTCGTTGGCTAGTGTTTCTGTCATAGCCTGGCAAAATAATGGAGAAATTACTCTAGTAGGGCTTTCCCCAACAAAACAAAAATCTTGTTTGACCGAAAGTCATCTGTTAAGCTTACTGTTTGATGAAATAAGACAGAAATGCCTCAAGAGGGAGCCAGAGATCTAGAAGATAAAAACCTTAACCTGACCCAACCATTCTCCTGCAGGCTTTCTCAGATTCTGCCATTACTCTCCTGGAGTTGCCTGTAATAAGCTACACGAAGAGTCGACAATCTTTCTCATGTGGAAGGGCAATTTATCATATGCACATTTTCGTGGAACAGTTCCATTTAATTTATAATAATGTCTTCATATCGCAATCATTGTCATGTGGTTAAATCAAAATTCTATCTAAATGAAAATGATACAAACCTATAAAGTAACTTCTATTGCCATTGTCAACTATGTAAAAATAGCCTACATAAAGCCAACAAGTAAAAACATTACAGCCTGTAGGTAGAAAATATCCTGATTTAAAAATATATATATATATATTACCTATCAATCACAATGGCTAAGCATGGCCTTTCTGCAATGAACTTGAAACATTGTATTAACTTTGGTCCACCCTAAGCTTGTGCTAGCGAACTTGCTATGTTGTTTAAAATATTCTGGGACCTCAGTTTCCTGTGCCAGTGAGCTCGGGACAGACACCGCTGTTGGCTATTTGCGCAAGGGATGAGAAGCAGTGTTTGACTTGGGAAGGAGCTTTCCGAAGCTGAGTACTGGCACCTCAGCATTTCTACTGCTTGAGCTCCTGTTCCTCTTATAGAATATGAACTAAAACGTATTGTGAAGCTCCTGCACCTAAATATAAACGGTACCAACAATTAAAATGAGTACCGGAACCTATGTCGAGCACTGATAAGTAAGCAGGTAGGCCTATTTTATGTTTCCATTGGATCAGAGCACAGCATTTTCCCCTTGTCATGCTGAGTGGTTGTCAAAAGGGAGAGAGCTGGAAATAGTTCCTCAATGTATTTTTTAAAATTATTATTTTATTTTATAAATATTGTCATTCTCAATGGCTGTATGTTAAAACAAACTTTTGTTTTCTTGCAGTTTGAGGTGAAGAAAACAACATTACTTTGAGAAGCTCCATAGCTCATTGGTGGTGGTGCATTGAGCCAATCAGAAATACTATCAGATCCCCAAATGTCACATTTTTTTATGCCTACATTTGCTTGCGGGCCTGGTATCCTATATGCCTACTTCTATCCGTAATCGGGTGCCCGTCAAACAAGACCATCACTAAATTGGCAACTCGGAAAAGGAATTAAATAAACCAAAACTTGTTTTTCACAAGTGTAGAATAGGTTGTGCGCTCTACAAACAATGTATCCATTCCGACAATGAGAACGGTAAAAAGACAGGAATAATATATTGAATGCGTTAACAGAAATTACCGTAACCAAACAAACCGTAACCAAACAAACATTGTAGATTAGGAATTAATGGTAAATGTAATACTGGTGATTATATGTAATGGGCAATTGATATACACTAACATTCAAATGCAAACAATTCACAAAATGAAGTTATGAAACAATGAATGCGCACAAATTGGCAGGAGAGTGCCCATTCTGGAGAGGGCAGCGTATTGTGCATCTGGGTGCTGCATGGTCTATCAGACGTCTGCATTAACCATGCAGCATTTGGTGATGTGGCCTCTGCGGAAGTCAGGGCATTCATACTACTTGCGCTTTGCAAAGAAGATGGAGCTGTTGTCAAGGAAGTGAGTTTGTGTTTTATACAGGATGTACAGCCCCCAACCTACCACCAATCAGTCATGTCAATGCGAAGCTATATAGAAACCTCCGCTTTGTTACAACATTTGGGAGTCGCATGGAGATGCAGAACGAGCATCTGGAGGCTCCACGATCGCATCATACACACAAAAACGTATTGAACCTGCTTTGTGAAATAGGCTACAACCCAGTGCTGCGATCAGGTCCCGCCATCCATGTAATCCTTATTAATTATGATCTAAAAAGCAAAACTGATCCTAGATCAGCACTCTTGCTGGATGAATATGAGTCAAGAGCTGCGTAAAGCTCTCCTAAAAACCCATGTCAAGTTTGACTGCAGACTGTATACCTTATGGCAAGCTGCCAGTCCAGTCACAGGAAGCTAACCTAAGCAAAGTCATAAGGTTGCATTACTGCCCTCATAAGGTTCTGTGTCTGAATCCATCAGAGACGCTTATACTTTGCACTCCTGGTCTGTTTCTCACCACTGGGGATAAGTAGCCGCTTAATTATTTGTCACAATTTTAATTTCTATAGACATCGATGGGCTTAATATTTTAAATGGGTAACTTGCCTCAACACAGTGATAAAAGTTGAGTGGGGTTTTATTTTCCTTGTGAAGCAGTGTAATGTTTACAGGACCGTTAAGCATATCTTCATGCTAGCTGTACCCATAGACTTCCAGTCTTTTTGGTAAGCTAGTTAGCAATGGCTTGCAAAACTGCTTCTAACGCAGATACATTAAGTTAATCTGACTCTATCTGTTTTTAAAGGGCAACTGAATGCACAAAACAACTTCTCTGAAGTTGAAAATGGCCTATGTGGCTTCGATATTAGTCAAACATTTACTCCAGTGTCAAAATTGACTTAAGTTTAAATAGGCTAATTTGTCCAAGTCAGTATTTTCCAAAACTGAGTTTTATGAGAATTTTGTTATGAGGTTGTCACAACCTAACCCACAAGATGGTTGTGATTGGATTACAACACCGATTGTAACGCCTATGGAGAATTGTCATGCATGGAGAACAGTCTGCGGTGATTGTGCTCTATCCAAACATAGCAGCACCTACCGTGAGACTCACCTGCCCATTTACGCGGTGGCTCGGATTGTTTGCATGAAACAACAGGTTGCCAAAGTTTAATAGTGATCCCTTGAGTCTGCCACTTTTGGGTAAAATGAGGATAGCGACGATGCGCACTTACATCCCAACTGCCATTTGTCAATATTCCAAAATTATAAACTCATTTGCAAGCATCTTGCGTCCCGCTGCAACATGTTCTATGACATGATTCACTATGAAACACTGCCATACAGAAGCACACTCTGGCAAAATACTTATTTTTCATGCAATTTAAAAATTTTAAACTTAAAACCACCTTAACTAGATGTAAAATTGTGCAACTAAAATGTCCTCGGCAAAATGTGTAAATTAATTTGATTTCTTGATTTGTCTTCGATTAATTATGACTATTTTGAGGAAGTGGTAGTGGCTATGTTGTTGCTACCGTACTTCAAGAGTGACAAACAACAGTAACTGCCAGGGTATGCTAAAGCCAACAAAACACACCCACATCAAACCTCACCCCCCCCAAGACTCATATCTCATATTTCATAATGAGCAGCAGAAAAACGCATGCGGAATCATTGAGTTCAGTGTTTCCCTTATGATTTTTTTTCAGCAGCGGAGAAAGCTAGTTTCCTACAATTCTACACATTTTGATGTGTTCTGTTATCTGTGTGACTCAAACATTATTCACAAAATTCATGGAGGCCCCCAAGCCATGACATTTTTAAAAACATTTTTCATTCTCCCTGACTGTAGTTTTACATTTTGGTGGTTATTAGTTCTCAAAAAGATGATCTTATAAATATATAGTTATAAATGTATTCATTTTAAAATGATAGTTTGAACCATGTTTTGAGGCTATACAGTCAGATTACATGTATATTATTTACAAACAGAGAAAAACAAGCTAATATTTTGGATTCTGTTGGGGTATGACAGTTGAACTAAGCTCATGATGCTTTTTATAAGTTATATTCAAGAATCAATGGATATATTTTGTTAATTTCGAAGTTTAAAAAAATGGATGTAACTAAGGATTCCTGCTTAAAATATATATTTTTTTACATCTCCGCTCATTTCATTTACATTTCAGTCATTTAGCAGAAGCTCATATCCAGAGCCACTTTCAGTAAAGAGTACATTTTCGTACTAGTCCCCCGTGGGAATCGAACCCACAACCCTGGTGTCGCAGGTGCCATGTTCTACCAACTGAGCCACATGGGGACATTATATATTTGTTGACTTGTTATTTACTCTAGTTGCAGGAGTCAGTGAAGAGGAAGCTGGAAAGCACTGGCTCCCCTGGTCAGGTCAACGGCTTCAGCGATGGCTATCCCCCGTCCAAAAAGGCTTGCCTAGACAACAGCTCGTCCAATGGCGGCATCCCCCCTCGCTCACCCCTGGACTCCAAGCATGGCATTGGCGCCGACTCTCTCATACCCAATGGTGGAGAACATGGTGGAACCGCCGCTGGGGAGCAGGAGTTCCGGCTCAAAGAGATGAAGCAGGAGCCCATGGATGACATTCTCCCCTGCATGTTGCCGTCAGGGGGCGGAGCCAGCAACAGCCTCTTCCCTGACCTCAACCTCAATGAGCAGGAGTGGACGGAGCTCATGGAGGAGCTCAACCGCTCGGTTGCCTATGAGGACATCCAGGACATCCTCAACGACGGTTTCGAGGACCGCAAGGACCCTCCGGATCTGGCCGGACCCACCCCTGGGACGGGCGCACAGTCTGGCGGTACGTCACAGGGAGGCCTCCTGCTTCCAGAACTGGCCAGTGTCAAGGCAGAGTTCTCCCCGGTCTCTACCGCCTTCGAGCAGGACTCGTGCGCCGGCTCACCCCACGCCAGGCCCAAGTCATCGGGGCCGCCCATGCAGCACTCCGCCAGCTTCCTGGCAGCGGCCACCTCCACCGTCTCCTCCCCGACCCTGCCCCAGCCCCTCAGCCAGCAGCCTCCCCCATCCAGGCAGCTCCCTCCCCAGAACCACCGCCTTCCCTCGGGGCCTGTCTCCAAAGACCTGTCCCCTGCCCAGCAGCTCCAGCAGCTAGCTGCCCAGCAGCAGAGAGCCCAGCAGATGCAGTCCCAGCTCCAACAGCAGCAACATGCTCAGAAACAGCAGCAAGCCCAAAAACAACAACAGCAGCAAGCCCCCAAATTCCACCCCCCTGTGTCCCACCCCTGCCGTCCATCTTGGCCACCCCAGTCGGCCCCGTCTCAGAGCCCCCTAGGGGGAGCTTACGGCCTGGAGAAGCCCACCAGCCCCTCCCTATACCCCCAGGACTTCCCAAATAACCCCAAGCCCCAGCTGATGATGCCCGGACAGCCCAACAAGGGCTCACCCAAAGCCGTGGCCGGCGGGTACCTGCAGCCCGGAGGCCCCCACACCAACATGCTGGGCCACACTGCTCAAGGACCAGGGGCTCCGCTTAGCCACCCTGCAGCAGCAGGCCCTGGGGGTCTGGGCTCTGCCATGCTCAACTACAGCAACACCAAGCCCCTGTCCCACTATGAGGCTGCGGCCCAGGGGCCACAGCAGGGCCCCCCCAGTGCCCAGAGCCAGAACAAGGCAGTGCTGCTGTCGCTCCTCAGACAGCAGCAGCAGATGAAGCAGAAGCAAGGCCTGTCCTTCAGACCACAGCTACCCCACGGGCAGGTAAGAATACAGCTCACCTTGAACTTTATCACAAGACTGCTCATTGTGTAACCATTACTTTTATGTGACCAAGTTTGATATGAAGCAGGCTTAAAAAGGCTTCATTATAAGAGTCCTGGGTGGCGCAACATTAAAGTACTGCAGTGCTGGGGCGCCACTACAGTCTGGGATTTGATGTCACAACAGGCCGTGACCGGGAGCCACAGGACGGTATACAATTGGCCCAGTGCCGTCCGGTGTAAGGGAGGGTTTACCCGGTGGGGCTTTCCTTGGCTCATCGTGCTCTACTGACTCCTTGTGACAGGGCCAGGCACCTGCAAGTTGACTCCGGTCGTCAGTCCAGCGGTGTTTCCTCCGACACTTTGGTGGGGCTGACATCCGGGTTAAGCGCGCAGTGTGATAAGAAGTAGGTGGTCAGATGGGTCATGTTTCGGAGGATGCATGACTCGACATTCACCTCTCCCGAGCCTGTTGAGTTGCAGAGATGAGCCAAGAGACCTAATTTGGGGAGAAAACAGGGTACAAGAATATGCTTGTGGTTATACCACTCTGAACACGCCTGTTCACAGTCAGGCCTGGTTAGAAACGGGACAGGAGATCACCTGGGAATACCAGGTGCCGCAATACATTTTATTTTTATAAGAGTCAAGGATCCACATGGAAAGATCAAGTGTTAGGCTATATTGGTATTCTGAATAACTGTTAAAAAGTTAAGAGGTCAACAAGTGCATATGAAAGGCTTACACTTACATTACTTGGTTATGGTCATCACCCAAGCCTAACATAATTTCACACTGCTTGACTGGGAGAATAGAGCTATTAACATTTCCAACAGGGGGAAGGCCCAAAGCATGTTTTATACTGGCATCAGCGAATAGCATTACAACTGAGGCACAAAGAACATTCCAAGGCCATGTTGTGTACAAAAACACACACACACACACACACACTACTCCAGTGCTACGACGCTGGTGAATGAGGGAGTATAATTTTGAAGCCAAACAATAAGGGCTTGTTAAAAATGAGCAATGGAGTCGTCTGGCTTGCCCTTTTAGTTTGAAAGAACGGCTCCAAATAAAGACTTGTCAAGAACCACACCAACCACACCATGTCAAGAACCACACCAATGGATAGCATAGTTTTAATTATATTTGGTAATATATATGTCAACATGTAATTTCTGGGTAACAATTAAGTACATGACTGTGACTACAATGGGAAACAAAAATAGCTTCTTAGCGAAGAGACATTTCTCAAGCACAAACTTCTAGGACTGTCTGGGAGTAGTAGGGAGGGGAAAACTGAAAACTAACTGTTATTGGCATAGCAGTTTGGAACTTTCTCTTTCTTATTTGTCTATTAATAAATGTACCCCCTGGTGATGTCACCAGGCAGCCCAAAACTCCATCCCACCAAAACATTGGTCTTTTCAAACAGCTCTTATAGTAAAAGGGCATTGTCATTTTCACAGTTTTATTCCAACCTCCATAGTGTGGAAATGTATATGAAACACAGAAAAATCGTGTTTTTGACTGCACTCGGCCTTTAAGGCATACTGCATGTAGGCTGATAGTTGATGGTGGATCTAAGGCCTAGCAGGCTTTTTATGTTAGTCAACAAACACAACCCACACACTGTCCTTGTAGCTTATATTTTGGTCCTACAAGTCTGGCATGGGCCCCACGGTTTGAGGGGACAGTGTGTGTGTCTGGGTCAAGCAGCTGGTTGCTAAGGAGCTGGCATGCAGTCTCCCATGGGGGGTTGGATGGTGGTGGAGGGGGGGAACCAGGGAGGGGACAACCACGACAAAGCAGCCTTTCATGCAGCCCCCTCTACCTCGCCTGTCCTCCACAATAGTATATTTTAGGAGCAGCCCCCCCGTACAGTTTCTTAACCCACTTGGGGTTTTCCCTCTCGCGAGAAGGGGCTCTCTGATCCATTCTTGCTCTTCCTACCCTCTCTTCTCCTCTCCCTGACTCAACTGTGTTCTGCGGTGTGTGTGTGTGGACCCAAAATATCCCCCGGCCGGAGCTAGAGGCCTGAGGCTAGCCCCTGAGAACTCTGGCCAACTTTCCAGATGTTTCTATGGCGAGATGGTTAGCACACTGGCTGAGGCTAACACTGCCAATATGGAGCTGTGGTTCTCACAGCTGGTCAAGGAAAGCACTTGTATGAGGACATAAACTAACTTATGAACTTTCAAACTGAAGTTGTACAACCGCGGTCTTCATTTAAAGCTGTGTTGATTAGGGACATAACTAGTTTTTTTTATGTAAAGCCTAAGCTTTTTATTTGAATGATTTTTTTTCCTTTGCGTTACATCAAACCTTGGTTTTTGCTTTACATCAAATGTTATTTCTGAACATATTCCCCCCACTTGTTTGACAAGGCCCCTAAAGCCTTACCTCAGACTGGACGCTGTCTCTCTTCCTCTGGTTGACATTAGTGGAATAACTATACGATTTTCCCCAATTTCAATTTTGCAGGAACAGAACGCATACCCTGCCGCACCGCACGGCCCTGGACCTGGCAACGCCATGGCCCCCCAGCTGGGGGGGCCCGGCAACGGCATGGCGGGAAACCTCGGCAACGTGGCCTACCTGTCGGGGCAGGCGGCGGTGAAGCAGCAGCAGCAGCTGATGGAGCAGCAGAAACAGTTCCTACTGGGCCAGAGGCAGCAGCTGATCATGGCCCAACAGGTTAATACCCGGGGTCAAGGGTCATCTACTGTTGGTAGAATTTGGGTCTTGGATCAGGGTCTAGGAGCAGCATACCCCACCCTCAATCCTAATGACAAAATACAAAGAGATCAGACTTCCTGGCTCATTCACATGATTGGTTTCAACTTGCCCATTTGCTATGTAAAGTCTGAGACAGGATCTCTGTCTGTTCTACCTGACTGGGCCTGCTAGTGCTGCATAGCCCTACATGTTGTCTATTAGTAACATATATACACAAGGGCGAGCAATTTGTTTGCATGTAGAAGTGGTTATATGACTGGCAGTTTCACAGTAGGTGTTTTCCATCTCTGGTCCTTGTCCAAGAGAATGTATGGGAGGAATTTCAGTCACCGGTGTATGCTTGTATGACACAATCATGCTCTAATATGTTTTCTGTGTTTCAGGAAAAACAGCGTCAGCAGCAAGAGCAGCAGCTCCAGAGGCACCTGACCCGTCCCCCTCCCCAGTACCAGGACCAACAGAACCAGCAACCTGGCGCACAGAACAACCCCTTCCAGCAGCAGCAGGCTGCCCAGTTTACAAGTAAATGAGAACCTACGTCAACACGTTACATCCAATGTAGCGTAACCCCCCCCAACCCCCCTAGACACTCCAAGGTCTTAAAATGGCTTGTAGGGCTCTAATCCAATCCTCTACCTGAGTTCTGGCATAAGTGTACAGACGTTCACTTCCCTTTATGGATTTCAGATTATTGAATTGTCTAATGTAGTTTCCTCATGTTTAGCCATATTGTTTTTATTCATTACACTAGGGCAGTGAATTTGTTTCTTGATGACCCAAAAAGTTTTGGAATTTACCTTCAACCCTGGTAAATAAACAGGCACAACCCAGTCGCTTTCCACAGCCCGAAACAAATCAACCATGACCTATGTAAAGAGCAGGTCTATATAGGTTAGGGGGTAAGAGGGCGATTTTGGAAGCACAGCTATACTCTTTACCACTGCTTGCACTTCCCTTTGCTATTGAATAGGCACCTTTTTTTTTACATGTCTGGTCATGGGCCAGAAGGTTTGCTTCGATGATGTAACTCACACAGAACAACTTTGTTTGGCAGTACACTAATATTACCTCGTCAATGCAAATGCTTCTTACCGTATGATTCATTTGAATGGTAAACCAGTAATGAGGTCTGTGTTCTCTCGTTGCTGAATACATTTGCCCTTTGTTCTGTGTCTTTGGAGAGAACAGCTGCTGTCTCAATGCTCGCTGTCCTTTTTACCTCATAATGGCATGAACTTATTGTGGTAGCTAGACCGTATCAGTTCCTTCCTGCTATCTGCATTCATGAAAACTAATGACACAGATATGGAGACATGGAAAGCCATTTAAGTATATTGAGAGAGACTTGGTCTTCTCCTATAATGAGTTTATTGATTAAGATTGAATTATAAAAACATGTGTAACTATTATGCAAAGGTTAGCTTTTCAATTTGTCACGTTTTTGTGACTCACTTCTTCTTTTGCTTCTCCCTGCAGGTTCGTCACAGCCATTGAGCAACGTTGGTACGCTGGGAGGCCCCGCCCCCGGAGCTCAGCGAATTTTCCCCCAGGCGCAACAAGGCATGATTGGTATGACCATGGGCCAACAGGGTGGTACTGGCCCCACCCCTGGTGTCCCTCCTCCCTCCAGCCAGGCAGACATGAGCCTCGCCTCCTGTGTGGGTGTTATGGACTCTGCCTTACAGCATCAGGTACTCTACAGCAACATGAACATGCACCCCTCCCAGCAAAGTTCCATGCAGAGGCAGCCTGTAGGTAATATGGGTGCCTCCTACCGACAGAACATGCTATCCCAGCAGCAACACCTTAAAAACCAGCCCAACGCCGCCCTGTTGAAACAACAGCAGCAGCAGCAGTTAGCCAGGCTACCCGGCTCCATGCCTGGCGGCAACATGCCCAGTGTTATGCCCAACGCCATGCAGAGCACCCAGAGCCAATCTTGGCAGCAGCAGGGCATGCAGCAAGCTATGGGTGCCCAGCAACCTCCCTCCAGCAACGGAGGTCTCCCGCCCAATGCCTTTGCCAACCCCAACGCCTTCCACATGCAGCAACAGACCCACATACCAAACAAGATGCCTGTTGGCAACACCCCCTTTGGCGCCAATGCCAACGGCAGGCCCATGGGCGCCATGAACCCTGCCCAGCAACAGATGATGCAGCAGGCCCAGCAAAGGACTGCAGCCAACCCTCAAGTTTCCCTTGGGCAGCCCTTAGGCCCAGGGCAAGTCTTACCCAATCAGCAACAGCAGCAGGGTTCCCAAGGCCAGGGGGTGTTGCCCGACCTGGGTGCCTTTGGTCAGCCGCAGGGGGGGCGTTTGGTCAGCCAGGTGCTCCAGTGCAGACAGCAGGGCTACCAGGTCAACAGAACTGCTAACCAACAACAACAGCAGCAGCAGTTGCCGTTTATCTACAACACTGGGTCAGGGGCTAGCAGTTTGCCCAGCTTCCCTGGAGAGAGTGACCTGGTGGACTCTCTGCTGAAAGAACGCAGCACGCAGGAGTGGATGGACGATCTGGATGAGCTCTTAGCTAGCCACCACTGATGAGTTTTAATGAACAGGAGAGTCTCAATAGTCTGTGGTGGCTTCCTCTTCTCCATCTGTGCCAATGTTAGAGCCGGATGGTTGAGAGCAAGTGTCTGCTAGGCATCCGTCTTCCATGTTGTGTTCACCTTGCCTTTTCAGATCAGTAGATTAAGACTGAGAGGAGCTGGGGAGAGGAAGCCTTCAGGCAAGTGAGATTCATCTGATGAGTTGGTGAGATGGAATGTTGGTGTATGTGTTCCAAGCCAATTGCCAATGAAAGGCAGGAACAGATAGGGTTACTAATGGAATCCTGTTACTTTTCTGACATGGTTAAGAGACGGTCATCCTCAGTATTGTGTGTACTGTGTATATAAGTTCAGGAGAATGATTGGATGGGAATAATGGTGTGCAGGACCAAAACCCCTGTGTGGATTCCTATTGGAGTATTTCCCCAGGACTGGGAGACAAATAGAAAGAACTCTGCTACTATTATTACTACTACTGAACCAGTGACTCAGTACTAAACCACTGAATCAAGGGTGAATCAAATGTCGCGCACACACACTTTGTCTACGCTTACCACAGTAGAGGTGCTTATTTTGGTTTCATTGCCCCCCTATCCGTCCTCTGCTTTGTTAGAAGTTGCGGCCTTAAATGCAAATGAATGCTCCTTAATGTAGTAGAGGTGACCTAGTAACACAGTCCTTCATGTCAAATGTTGGTATTGATATTGCTAATAAATAGACGTGTGTTGTTAACAGTTGTGCCAGTGCCCATGACTGTTCCTCTGTTAGTTGTGCAATGACCCCCCCCCCCCAATGGAGGCAGGTTACAAATGTAAAGTGACAAATGGGAACAGAGTCCCAACACCACCCAAATACACCTTTGAATGATGCTTGTATCATGTTTATAAAATGGTCTCCCTTTAGGTTCGTTACCATGTTTGACCAGGTTACCCTAAAATCACTGTCTTTAAACATTCGGTCCATTGTCATTTTAATAACCAAGCTATAAGATCATGTATGGATAGTGGACATTATTGCCTTCAGACACATTGCAGACAATCTTTTTCCATTCCCTTGAACGACAGTACAGCCAGATACTTAAGTTGAGATGTTTGAATTTGTTCATCCTCTTTTGTGTCAGGGGCTCCTTGTACATTTTTCGCTATATTTTTTTGTATGTATGCATTTTCTGATTTGTTCTGAAGATAGATCTTATTTTTATATGTATATTGCAGCGGATTTTTGTAAGTAATTCATACTTTTAATATGGTTCTCTGTAAAACAAGAGTATTATGTAAATATAGTTATTTAGAAACGGACCCTGTGTTTTGTCTTAGTTTTGTGTGTGTGTGTGTGTGAATTGTAATTGACAAGCATTATAATATTAAGTGCCAATGTAAGGTGTGAGTAGAACAGTGTGTTCCTATGTATCCCATTCCACTTAGTCATGATGATGATTTGACTTTCTTCCATCTGTTTTCTTGTCCTTCCTTGTAATTATTTTTGCATCCTATATCACAGGAATGGGCAGCTTCCAGTCTTCGGGGGCCTGACTGAGGAGCCTGACACATTTCTGTCCCAACCTTAAAACTCTGGACTCAAAATCAACTGTTCATGGTCTCCGGTTTAGAATGGAATTAATGAACTGAACCAGATGTGCTGGGGAAAGGTGTCACTGACACTAATCAGGACCCAGAGTACTGGAGTTGCCCATCCCTGATACACTCCCCTACGTATTTGTTTCTGAGCACTTCTACATTAATGTGGATGCTCCCATGATTACGGATCATCCTGAATAATGATGAGTGCGAAAGTTAGATGCACAAATATCATACCCCCACGGCAAACTTTTTTGGGGGGAGGGGGGTGTTTTATTATCTGTGCCTCAGACGTTCTCACTCATCATTATTTGTTATTTATTCATGGTTCTCTGGATGGTAGCATCCACATTAATGTAGAAGTGCTAAGAAACATACTCTACCCTTAGTGACAATGCATCCAACAAGTTTGTAGTCACAAACTTGATGTAGTCTGTGTGTTAGGAATATAGGCCCGAATACTTAAATTATTGACTAAATTTAACACCCTATGTGCATTTGTCCAAATAACTATGACACCTTAAAATGGGGGGGGCTGGATACATAATGCTTTAATTTCTTAAACGGTAAAACATATGTATGGAAATACCCTAAAATAAAAGGTGACATTCTTTACTGTCACCTCATGAAATGTTTGATCTCAAATTCTGGAGTACAGAGTGAAATTAAATGTGTAGGAGAGTATATAGCATTTACTCTATGCTGATATATATTCCATTTTATTGGTCACATTTACACATGGTGAGTAGATGATAATGCCAGTGTAGCAAAATGCTTGTGCTTCTAGTTCTGACTATGCAGTAAAATCTAACAAGTAATCTAACAAATTCACAACTACTACCTTATACACACATGTAAAGGGATGAATATGTACATATAAATATATGGATGAGTGATGGCGTGCGGCATAGGCAAGATGCAGTCGATGGTATAGAATACAGTATATACATATGAGATGAGTAATATAGGATATGTAGACATTATTAAAGTGGTTTTATTTAAGTGACTAGTGATACCTCTATGTGAACATTATTAAAGTGGTGTTTTTTTAATGACTAGTGATACCTTTTATTAAGTCTGTTTATTTAAGTGGCTAGAGATTTGAGTCTATGTTGGCAGCAGCCTCTGTTAGTGATGGCTGTTTAACAGTCTGGTCTTGAGATAGAAGCTGTTTTTTCAGTCTCTCGGTCCCAGCTTTGATGCACCTCTACTGACCTTGCCTTCTGGATGATAGCAGGGTGAACAGGCAGTGGCTCGGGTGGTTGTTGTCCTTGATTGTCTTTTTAGCCTTCCTTTGACATCGGGTGCTGTAGGTGTCCTGGAAGGCAGGTAGTTTGCCCCCGGTGATGCGTTGTGCAGACCTCACTACTAGAGGTCGACCGATTTTATGATTTTTCAACGCTGATACCGATTATTGGCGGACCAAAAAAAGCCCATACCGATTTAATCGGCCAATTTTTTTTTTTTTTTCATGTATTAGTAATAATGACAATTTACAACAATACTGAATGTACACTTATTTTTACTTAATATAATACATCAATAAAATCAATTTAGCCTCAAATAAAATGAAACATGTTCAATTTGGTTTAAATAATGCAAAAACAAAGTGTTGGAGAAGAAAGTAAAAGTGCAATATGTGCCATGTAAAAAAGCTAATGTTTAAGTTCCTTGCTCAGAACATGAGAATATATGAAAGCTGGTGGTTCCTTTTAGCAGGAGTCTTCAATATTCCCAGGTAAGAAGTTTTAGGTTGTAGTTATTATAGGACAATTTCTCTCTATACGATTTGTATTTAGTATACCTTTGACTATTGGATGTTCTTATAGGCACTTTAGTATTGCCAGTGCAACAGTATAGCTTCCGTCCCTCTCCTCGCCCCTACCTGGGCTCGAGCCAGGAACACATCGACAACAGCCACCCTCGAAGCAGCGTTACCCATGCAGAGCAAGGGGAACAACTACTCCCAAGTCTCAGAGCGAGTGACGTTTGAAACGCTATTATCGCGCACCCTGCTAACTAGCAAGGCATTTCACATCAGTTACACCAGCCTAATATCGGGAGTTGATAGGCTTGAAGTCATGAACAGCTCAATGCTTCAAGCATTGCAAAGAACTGCTGGCAAAACGCACAGAAGTGCTGTTTGAATGAATGCTTACGAGCCTGCTGGTGCCTACCATCGCTCAGTCAGACTGCTCTATCAAATCATAGACTTAATTATAACATAATAACACACAGAAATACGAGCCTTAGGTCATTAATATGGTCGAATCCGGAAACTATCATCTCGAAAACAAGATGTTTATTCTTTCAGTGAAATACGGAACCGTTCTGTATTTTATCTAACGGGTGGCATCCATAAGTCTAAATTTTCCTGTTACATTGCACAACCTTCAATGTTGTGTTATAATTACGTAATATTCTGGCAAATTAGGCAGCCCAAACTGTTGCATATACACTGACTGTGTGCAATGACCGCAAGAGAAGTGACACAATTTCACCTGGTTAATATTGCCTGCTAACCTGGATTTCTTTAAGCAAAATATGCAGATTTAAAAAATATACTTCTGTGTATTGATTTTAAGAAAGGCATTGATGTTTATGGTTTGGTACAGTCGATTGTGCTTTTTTCGCAAATGCGCTTTTGTTAAATCATCCCCCGTTTGGCGAAGTTGACTGTCTTTGTTTGGAAGAAATAGTCTTCACACAGTTCACAACGAGCCAGGTTAGCAGGCAATATTAACTAAATATGCAGGTTTAAAAATATATACTTGTGTATTGATTTTAAGAAAGGCATTGATGTTTATGGTTAGGTACATATTGGAGCAAGACAGTCCTTTTTTGCGTATAAGCACCGCATCGATTATATGCAACGCAGGACACGCTAGATAAACTAGTAATATCATCAACCATGTGTAGTTAACTAGTGATTATGATTGATTGTTTTTTATAAGAAATGTAATGCTAGTTAGGAACTTAACTTGCCTTCTTACTGCATTCGTGTAACAGGCAGTCTCCTCGTGCAATGTAATCAGGTGGTTCGAAAGTTGGACTAGTTAACTGTAAGGTTGCAAGATTGAATGCCCGAGCTAACAAGGTAAAAATCTGTCATTCTGCCCCTGAACAAGGCAGTTAACCCACCTTTCCTAGGCCGTCATTGAAAATAAGAATGTGTTCTTAACTGACTTGCCTAGTTAAATAAAGGTGTAAAAAATACAATTTAAAAAATCTTCCAAATCGGTGTCCAAAACTACCGATTTCCGATTGTTATGAAAACTTTTAATCGGTCGACCTCTACGCACTACCCTCTGGAAAGCCTTGCGGTTGAGGGCGGTGCAATTGTGTTTTAGATGACAAGCCAAATTTCTTCAGCCTCCTGAGGTTGAAGAGGTGCTGTTGCGCTGCCTTTACCAAGCTGTCTGTGTGGGTGGACCATTTCAGTTTGTCTGTGATTTGTACGCCGAGGAACTTAACTTTCCACCCTCTCCACTACTGTCCCGTCAATGTAGATAGGGGGCTGCTCCATCTGCTGTTTCCTAAAGTCCACGATCATCTACTTTCTTTTGTTGACGTTGAGTGAGAGGTTATTTTCCTGACGCCACATTCGGGAGGGCCCTCACCATCTCCCTATAGGCCTACCACTAGTGTCGTCTGCAAACTTGATGATTGAGTTGGAAGCGTGCATGTCCACGCAGTCATGAGTGAACAGGGAGTACAGTGCTGTGAACGCACCCTTGTGGGGCCGCAGTGTTGAGTATCAGCAGGGTGGAGATGTTATTTCCTACCTTCACCACCTGGGGGCGGCCCATCAAAGTCCAGGACCCAGTTGGACTGGGCGGGGTCAAGACCCCCGGGTCTCGAGCTTAATGATGAGTTTGCAGGGTTCTATGGTGTTAAATGCTGAGCTGTAGGCAATGAACAACATTCTTACATAGGTATTCCTCTTGTCCAGATGGGTTAGGGCAGTGTGATGGCGATTGCATCGTCAGTGGACCTATTGGGGCGGTAAGTAAACTGTAGTGGGTCTAGGGTATCAGGTAGGGTGGTGATATAGACCTTGACTAGTCTCTCAAAGCACTTCATGATGACAAAAGTGCAATGGGGCGATAGTCATTTAGTTCAGTTACCTTCGCTTTCTTGGGAACAGGAACAATGGTGGCCATCTTGAAGTATGTGGTAACAGACTGGGATAGGGATTGGTTGAATATGTCCATAAACGCCAGCCAGCTGGTCTGCGCATGCTCTGAAGACGCGGCTAGGGATGCCGTCTGGGCCGGCAGCCTTGCGAGTGTCAACACATTTTAAATGTTTTACTCGCGTTGGCCACGGAGAAGAGCCCACAGGCTTTGGTAGCGGACTGTGTCAGTGGCACTGTTGTCCTCAAAGCGAGCAGATAAGTTGTTTTCATTTGTCTGGGAGCAAAACGTTGGTGTCTGCAATGGGGCTGGATTTCTTTTTTTCTTTTTGTAATATAGCATAGATAAATATGCTTAGACATGAAACCGTCTGCTCCTTGACCATTGCACTGGGCTACCAGGGGTGTAATCATTATGCCGATTCTGTTGCAAAACTTTCAAGTGGAAGGAGCGTAATGAACCAGGGAGGGACATGCCTACATTTATCCAATAGAAACTCATTTTAGTTGCAAAATGGAGGTAACTGTTTGGACTAATGATCAAACCCCTGACGAAGCATTGGATAATAAATTACCCACATGATCCAGGCCACTCAAAGACCGCAGCCTCTCGCACAGAGTTGACACCTATCGGTCCCCTCAGTCAGGGAAAGAGCATCTAAACACCAGGCTGGAAAGACACACTTCTTAGCTCTTAAGACATGCAGGATCAGGTAGTGCTCATTGCAGGAGTAACAGTGTTGGGTGTGTTAGAGCAAGGTAATTTGTTCACTAGACATTGCACAAAGTGTTTACATTGTGGGCATGGCTACCTGCAGACTAAGGTGTGTGTGTGTATTTGGGGCAGCTTCTCACAACAGGTGACCTACGCCAGACGCACATATTTAGTCTCAGCGCCCAGCACCTCAGGACCGCCAGAGTTTCAGAGGGTCTTTAGAGCTCAGTCAGTCTGATAAAGCTGGTAGATCAGAAATATTTACTAATGTCTTCACCTTACCGACATATCATTTAAGCAATGACCTGACGTGTCATTCTTCACCACCACTCCGAAATTAATGGCACTTGAGAAATGACTTAGTGTTGAGAAATACCCTAGAGAAATGACCTAGTCTTGGGAAATGTCCTAGTCTTATCAAACACTTGGGGAGCATTATACTAGTGTGGGTTGGTATTTAGTTTTTGCAATCTTGGTTTCATCAGACCAGAGAATCTTGTTTCTTATGGTCTGAGAGTCTTTCGGGGAATTTTGGCAAACTCCAAGTGGGTTGTTATGTGCCTTTTTACTGAGGAGTGCCTTCCGTCTGGCAACTCTACCATAAAGGCACCTCAGTATAAGGCACATGACAGCCCGCTTGGAGTTTTCCAAAAGGCCCCTAAAGACTCACAGACCATAAGAAACAAGATTCTCTGGTCTGATGAAACCAAGATTGAACACTTTGGCCTGAATGCTAAGCATCACGTCTGGAGGAAACCTGGCACCATCCTTACAGTGAGGCATGGTTGTGGCAGCATCATGCTGTGGGGATGTTTTTAAGAGGCAGGGACTGGGAGACTAGTCAGGACTGAGGGAAAGATGAACAGAGCAAACTACAGAGAGATCCTTGATGAAAACCTGCTCCAGAGCGCTCAGGACCTCAGACTGGGCCGTAGATTCCCTTTCCAACAGGACAACAACCATAAGCACACAGCCAAGACAATGCAGGAGTGGCTTCGGGACAAGTCTCTAAATGTTCCTGAGTGGCACAGACAGAGCCCGGACTTGAACCCGATCGAACATCTCTGGAGACCTGAAAATAGCTGTGCAGCAACGCACGCAATCCAATCTGACAGAGCTTGAGAGGATCTGCAGAGAAGAATGGGAGAAACTACCCAAATACAGGTGTGCTAAGCTTGTAGCATCATACCCAAGAAGACTGGGCTGTAATCGCTGCCAAAGGTGCTTTATCAAAGTACTGAGTGAAGGGTCTGAATACTTATGTAAATGTGATATTTATTTTTTAAATTATTATTAAATTAGCAAGAATATTTAAAAAAAAACAGGTTTGCATTGTAATTTTCAGATGTTGTGTGTAGATTCATAAGGGGAAAAAACAATTATATAAATGTTATTTTAAGGCTGTAATGTAACAATGTGGAAAAAGTCAAGGGGTCTGAATATTTTACCAATGCACTGTATGCCATACTTATGATCTCTGAGTGAGAGTGACTAACAAATTAAATGGGGGCCCACTGTAGGTCAGCGCCCCTGGGCACGTGCACGGTCAGTATTCTGCCGTGATCACTGGCTATACTAACTTACCACTCTAAAAATGTTTAGCTGACATGGCTAATTGACTGACTGTCCATGACTGACAAAACAAGAAAAACTGCTGATGCGCAACCAAATTTCCAACTTCCACCTTGTGTATTCTACCAGCGGTATAAAGTACTTAAGTAATACTTTAAAGTGTTTTTACTTAAGTGTTTTGGGGTGAGGGGGGTATCTGTACTTTACTATTTATATTTGACTGCTTTTACTTCACCACATTCCTAAAGAATAATTAATGTAATTTTTACTCCATACATTTTCCCTGACACCTAAAAGTACGTGTTACATTTTAAATGCTAAAATGGTCCAATTCACACACTTATAAAGAGAAAATCCTTGGTCCTCCCTACTGCCTCTGATCTGGCAGACTCATGAAAAATGTGTAAATCATTTGAGTGTTGGAGTGTCCAGGCTGGTTTGCTTAATATAAGCAATTTCAAATGATTTATACTTAAGTATATTTTTGCAATTACATTTACTTTTGATACTTAAGTATATTTAAAACCAAATACTTTTTTACTTTTAGTGAAGTCGTATTTTACGGGTGACTTTCACTTTGACTTGAGTCATTTTCTAGTGAGGTATCTTTTACTTTTACTCAAGTATGACAAATGGGTGCTTTTTCTATCACTATTCTACTATTCTAACTCTCAACAGTAAGTTAAGATACTGACTGAGTTCCTAAAAATACATGTTTTTTTGGGGTCGGGCTAAGCGACCACTTATGTCGCTTATGCCTGGAGCTAGCCCTGAGCTGGAGGCTCAAACAGTTCCTCAAATGCCACTTTCCCCTTATCTTTCCCATAGGAAACTTTTAGAAAAGTTGTAATCTCATATTCTGTTCAAGACAAATAAATTTTGTCATGTGTTTAGTCAATATACTTCAAACACACATCATCCACTCATTCATTGTGCATTAATCAATATACTTCAAACACACATCATCCACTCATTCATTGTGCATTAATCCGGAGGCGGTGCTCCTAGTGGCCGGGGACTAATGCAGGGAAACTCAAATCAGTTTCTCACTGAGCTAAAGGGTAGAGCTGCCGTTTCAAGGAGTGGGACTCTAACCCGGAAGCTTATAAGAAATCCCACTATGCCCTCTGACCAACCATCAAATAAGCAAACCGTCACTACAGGACTAAGATCGAATCATACTACCCAGGCTCTGATGCTCGTCGGATGTGGCAGGGCTTGCAAACTATTACAGACTTCAAAGGGAAGCACAGCCATGAGCTGCCCAGTGATACGAACCTTCCACACAAGCTTAATTACTTCTATGCTCGCTTCGAGGTAAGTAACACTGAAACATGCATGAGAGCACCAGCTGTTGCGGATGACTGTGATCACACTCTCCGTTGTCTTTACTGTCAATTTCAACATGTCCCTGGCTGAGTCTGTAATACCAACATGTTTCAAGCAGACCACCGTAGTCCCTGTGTCCAAGAACACTAAGGTAATCTGCATAAAATGACTGCCGACCTGTGGCACTCACGTCTGTAGCCATGAAGTGCTTTGAAAGGCTGGTCATGGTTCACATCAACACCATTACCCCAAAAACCCTAGACCCACTCTAATTTGCATACCGCCACAACAGATCCACAGATGATGCAATCTCTATTGCACTTGTAACAGTATAGACTTTATGTCCGTCCCCTCGCCCCGACCTGGGTGCGAACCAGGGACGCTCTGCACATGTCAACAGTCACCCTCGAAGCATCGTTACCCATCGCTCCACAAAAGCCGCGGCACTTGCAGAGCAAGGGGAACCACTACTTCAAGGTCTCGGAGCAAGTGACGCCACCGATTGAAACGCTATTTAGCGCACACCACCACTAACTAGCTAGCCGTTTCACATCCGTTGCACACTCAACACTGCCCTTTCCCACCTGGACAAAAGGAACACCTATGTGAGAATGCTATTCATTGACTACAGCTCAATGTTCAACACCATAGTGCAATCTAAGCTCATCACTAAGCTAAGGACCCTGGGACTAAACACCTCCCTCTGCAACTGGATCCTGGACTTCCTGACGGGCCGCCCCTAGGTGGTAAGGGTAGGGTACAACACATCTGCCATGCTCATCCTCAGTCCCCTCCTGTACTCCGTGTTCACTCATGACTGCATGGCCAGGCACGACTTCAACACCATCATCAAGTTTGCCGATGACACAACAACGATGAGACAGCCTATAAGGAAGGAGGTCAGAGACCTGGTTGTGTGGTGCCAGGACAGCATCTCTCCCTCAACGTGATCAAGACAAAGGAGATGATTGTGGACTACCTGAAAAGGAGGACCGATCACGCCCCCATTCTCATTGACAGGGCTGTAGTGGAGCAGGTTGAGAGCTTCAAGTTCCTTGGTGTCCACATCACCAACAGTCTATCATGATCCAAACACACTGAGACAGTCGTGAAGAGGGCACGACAAAGCCTATACCCCCTCAGGAGACTGAAAAGCTCCTCAGATCCTCAAAAGGTTCTATAGCTGTACCATCGAGAACATCCTGACTTGTTGCATCACTGCCTGGTATGGCAACTGCTCGGCCTCTGACCGCAAGGCACTACAGAGGGTAGTGCGTACGGCTCAGTACATCACTGTGGCCAAGCTTCCTGCCATCCAGAACCTCTATATCATCAGGCAGTGTCAGAGGAAGGCCAAAAAATGGTCAGACTCCAGCCACCCTAGTCATACTGTTCTCTCTGCTACCGCACGGCAAGCGGCACCGGAGCGCCGAGTCTTGGTCCAAAAGGCTTCTTAACAGTTTCTCCCCCCAAGCCATAAGACTCCTGAACAGCTAATCAAAGGGCTACCCAGACACCTCTTTTACGCTGCTGCTACTTACTGTTTATAATCTGTGCATAGTCACTTTAACTTTACGTGCATGTACATATTACCTCAATTACCTCATCTAACCGATGCCCCCGCACATTGACTCTGTACTGGTCACCCTGTATATAGCCTTGCTTGTTATTTTACTGCTGCTGTTTTATTTATTTGTAACTTGCTTCTATTTTAAATTTTTTACGTCACTTATTTAAAAAAAACAATTATTCACTTCTTAATGCATTGTTGGTTAAGGGCTTATAAGTAAGCATTTCACTGTAAGGTCTACACCTGTTGTATTCAGCATTTCACTGTAAGGTCTACACCTGTTGTATTCAGCATTTCACTGTAAGGTCTACACCTATTGTATTCAACATTTCACTGTAAGGTCTACACCTATTGTATTCGACGCATGTGACAAATACAATTTGATTTGATTCTGAATTATTGTTCAATAATTCACTAAAATATATCTTTCTTGCTCTCCCTCTCCCCCTCCTTATCTCCCTCCGACTAGCCCCTCTGTATTTCAGTGCTAAGGTTCTGTGGGTTCTGATCGGGTTCTCCACACTGGCGATTCTGTATTCTGTGTGTCGATTCTACCTGGGTCTGGACCTTACCCAGCGCTCCAGCACTGTCCTCTGCCTCACTGAGGGGGAGCAATGAAGGAAGGGAGTGATGAGGAGAAGAGATTAAAGGATTGAGGCGGGAGAGATGGGAAGAGATTGTTACAGGGAGGAATTGTGTGGGAGATGTTTCTGTTCATATCCATTGACTGCCAGTTGGCAAATTTTAACAGAAGGTGGCGCCAAAGTATATTGTTTGAAACATATGTTTTTTGGATACCCTGTTTTCTGTAGGTGATTGATGTTATGTTGTATGACTTTGGTATGGATACCTGTGTGTGATATGTGCTGGAACTTAACAGTGACTAAAATGCTAAACATGAAGAAAGATTATATATATATTTGATTATAGTGTTGTGCTGATATTTATAATCTGCGAATCAGATTTTTTTCCCATTATATGCAAACACACTGACCAACAGACCAACAGGACTTGGTTGTTGTATGGAGGGAGTCTGATCCCCTTGTCCTAAAGGGAGAAACACAGAGAACATTCAGGCTGTCATCCAACAGTTGAATGGTTACAGCAGGGATTCCCAACCACTAGGCAATGGACCAGCCTGCCCTTTTTATAGTTTATAGCCTAGCTAATGCACAGATCTGTGATACACACACACACACAAGCAGGTCGGAAAACCATTCTGTCCTCCACAATATTCAAAACACAAACAATAAAGATCGATTTAGGGCTGACCTAATAACACGTGTAAGCATGGGTGAGCTGTTGGTCTGTATGGGTCGATCTGTGTTCACTGACCTGTAGTCAGTCATGTCCAAACGCAACAGCACTACTAGTTTGCTGAACAGGTATTTTCCATGAATGGCCTTGGATGCTTCTTACCTGTGTCGTAGGTTTAGTATGAATGGGTCTGACACAGGTTTTACCCACTTCAAATACACAGGGTAAAACACTGGTTATTGGTGTGAAAGGGGTATAAGTATATGCATGGGGGGAGGCTCCCATCACCCTCTCTGATCAATTCATGGTTGCGGCACTTCTAAAATGAAATATGAACTGAAGCTTACAAAGGTTCTACCTACTAGCTAGCACTTGGCAGTGTCAATATTACAGACTCGTCACATAAACAATATCAAAGAGCCGATGTAGTCTGGTGCTTTGGTCTGGTCAGATATTTAACTTTCTCCCCAAAATAATTGTAATGTTTCTACTGGGACCAAAAATTATGACGAATCAAGCAATACTTACCATATACGGAAAGTACATCATCATCTAGAGCAACCACAGTTGGTTCCTGTACCTCTTGCTTAGGGATCTCGACATCTACCACTTCGGTTATGGCATCATCCTCTGCTAATGACGCCATCTTCTTTGCATTGTTTGTAAGTCCTTTTACGTGACATTTTATGGATGAACAAATAACACATTTTCAGTGTAAACCAAAGTACTGATAAAAAATGTGTCATGCTTTCCAAAGGGAAGCCGTTATAAATGTGTGGGACATACAAACATGGTTTTCAGAATCACTAAGGGTCTAGCGAGCTCTCATCTGAAAAGGTACTGAAATTTACTTTTTTTGTAATTGCAGGTATTCATTCTTGCTATGGTTATTACAAGTGCAACACTGCATAATACTTCTAAAGCCAATTATATTAATTCATCAGGTATTACAGATATATCATATATGAGCTATTACTGTATATCTTCATTGTATATACTTATTGTAGTATTAGGTTATGACTTATGTGGAAATTGGTCTGTCACAACTAACTACGATGTTGGTAACAACTTCTAATGAGCTGGCTAGAGCTATGGCATACAACTAGCTAGCAAGCTAAACCAGCCAGCTTGTCTAGCTAACAGTAAATACCATCAAATGGTCACCACACTGACAGTAGACTAGCCTAGCTAGTAACATGAATCTTAGCTTATTAACTTAGGTTGCTAACTAGGACACTGTACAGGCTAGTGACTTTACATTTGCTTATTTTTTTATTTAACTAGGCAAGTCAGTTAAGAACATATTCTTATTTACAATGACCGCCTACCCCGGCCAAACCAGGACAATGCTGGGCCAATTGTGCAAGGCCCTATGGGACTCAGAATCACAGCTGAATTTGAACCAGGGACTGTAGTGATGCCTCTTGCACCACTCGGGATCCCCATTGAAGGACATCTAAGTTTGCCATGGTATATTGGCCATATACCTCAACCCCTCATTCCTTATTGATTAGAAATACAACTAGCTAGTTACTGTTTGTGTAAACAGCTCAATTCCAGCTGTGTCATTTAGACCTTAGCTAACGACAGGCTGGGACCGAGAACGAGATTGAGGCATCACTCGGGATCCCTCAAAAGGATGGACAAATCCACCGATTTATCAAGACAAAATCAATTCTACATTTTAACTACATTCATGTCTTACTATTTATTTACCTTGGTTGTCCTTGGTCAACGTTGACTGTTGTTCAACAACATGAGAACAAGTGAACATCTGTTTCTTTGCTGAATGATGTTACTACAATTTCCCGCACCTGGGTATTTCACGCAATTTCTATAATTACAGCTGGATACACATTCAAACTCTTAAACTGTGCGCCCAAATCCAATACTGTTTTTACCTGACCCAGGGATTTTGAATTGAACATGGCGTGTGTGCTATGTGATATATTGTCAGATAGATTCATGTGATAGATTAATCCAAGTTCTCGCACAAGAGAAAGACATAGCATTATCAATGTTGATGTAGTAACATGCATTATCTGGGCTTGGGCACAGAGATCATTTGTGGATGTATTTCACTTATGGTATTCAGTTGCCAAGTTAATTTACTCCTCAGTGGATATACTGATATGGATCAAAAATAGAGGGCTTGCCCATTTCATATACTGAATTATTTGATGAATACATCTCTGCTGTTTGGACACATCCTCAGTGATGTTTCCCAGGATCATGTTTCAACATTATACAACTTCACCCATCAGACCTGAGCTTGTGTCATAAGTGACATTAAGCTAGTTCCCATGGAGTTACAGATCCCTGCCATTCCAAGGCGCGACGAACCACTGGCCAACTCCCTGTCGCAAAATAACCATATGCACTTGTTCCTATCTTTCAGTACAACCGTGGAAGGATGGGACAAACGTGGAGAAGACGGGGTTTGGTGTTTGGGATGATGGAGGTCAAACACAACAGACTGCGCACAGTTCTTAAAATGGTGTAAAACGGCTCACAGGAAACCTTAATCCCTATCATCAGACGAAATGTGCGAAGGGGTTCCACCATTCTGAGTGACTGCTGGAGAGCGTATGTCAGGTCTCTGTAGACAGTCAACCACACAAACAACTTTGTGGATCCTCACACAGGATGTCACACACAACACATTGAAAGAGGGTGGTAGACAATAAAGGGGCAGATTTGGAGGCTAAAGGGAAATCGGACCAAAAAATGTTTAAGAAAATAAGAAAGGAGTGCTCTCTCAACTCTTCAAAGACATCCGATTAGAATATCAGCTGTAAGATCTTTCAGTCTTTGCATGCACCCCCTAGAGGAAATGTAACCGGGAGTACCCGGTGCCAGGTATTTTGCTGTGTCAATTTAAATAGCGGTCAATACCGGCCCTTTAAATGCAAGCATCCCCTGCAAGCTCTAATTTGCCAAAAACAGCAATCTCAACTTTTCATTTATATCAACTAATGCGATGTCTTTGGGACAACCATCCTACAGCAAATGAATGTTTCATGATTTTGACAGGGTTATAAGCATGTTTGGTTGCTATCTGTTTGGGTCACTCCATGTAACAATGTATATCACATGAAATGGGAGACTCTTGATTCCATTGCTTCCTAACATATCACTGTCCTATCAACAGGCTAAGCACCAACCCTCAGTGTCTTACCAAACTTCACCTACTACAATCAAAAACACGTAACATAGAGAATAAATCAAATGGGTTTCACTTTACATTGAGTTGCTTGTTCCTGCATAAAAACATGATTTACAATACTTTTCTTTATAACAACATTGTAATAACTGACATTTTGATGTATCCTGTGAAATATGTTATTGCATTGAAAGTATATTGTAATTACACTTATAGGTTGAGATGGATTCCCATTGATCACAAATACAAGTGCTTTATTGGGTGTCTGCCTAAATTGTAACATAGTAATTACATGAGTAACACACAATGTGTTTCACTTTACGTTACGTTGCTTGTTCCTTTGTAGAAACATTGTAGTTACGATACTTTTCTTTGTAACATTGTAATAATTAACATTTGGATATATTCTGTGAATTATGTAATTGCATGGAAAGTACATTGTAAACACATCGTGCAGAAATATTCTCCTGAAATTAGCAGGCACTGATGCAGAAGATAATTGTGTAGTTTATTTTTGTATTTTTTTTAAGCTTTTCCTTGTCACTGTGCATTTTTAAAAGGTCAACTACTTTTTGTTTTTTTGTTTACTATTGTTCGTCTCCATTGTTTTCAAGTGTTGGTGGGAAGACGGGTGGCAGTGCTGAAGTAGCCACTATATTTTTAAATCCTGGTTCGATCAGTTGTGTCAGAGGGTATGAACAATAAAGACTTTTGTATTTGTTCTGACTAGGACCCCAGATGTAATTGGACTGAAGGGAATTTGAAACAGACCCAGGGAGAGGAGTGTTTTTACTTTGTTTACTAATAGGTGCTGTGACAAGTTATTCTACATTGAAGTGTATTTTCCCAATGATTGTAATAAAAATGTTGGCCCTACTGTGTCTCACTTTACTTGAAGCTGCTTGCTCAAGAGTACCTACTTTAACATTATAGATTGTATTATTTTGAACAACGTTTCAATTACGTAACACCTTTGAACCCAGATAAATAAACTCTTAAATTCCCTTCAAAGCACTTACGTAGCAGCTAGCCTAGTGGTTAGCGCGTTGGGCCAGTAACCGAAAGATTGCTAGATCAAGTCCCCGAGCTGACAAGGTAAAAATCTGTCCTTCTGCTCCCGAACAAGGCCATTAACCCCCTCTTCCAAGGCTTTCATTGTAAATAATAATTTGTTCTTAACTGACTTGTCTAGTTACATATATCTACTAAGGTTATACCATTATGTGTTTTTCTTTATATTAAGTTGCTTGCTCCTGGGTAGGTACATTATAGTTACATGCATATCCATTGCTCTTACATTTAATTCAGTACATCCTTTAAGCCAATAATATGGAAATAAGATAACAAGCTGTAATTAATGATAGGGTTTGCATTGTTACAACAGCTGACGGAGTCCTAGCCTAGCTTATTTAGGTGGTAGTGACTTATGTAGTTACATGTAACAAGGTTACACAATAGGCTGCATTGCTAACATGGTGCTACACAGGAGACTAACATGTTAGTTACATTTGGAACTAGACCTCTTGTAATTACACATACATCAATCATGCGTAATTACACATGTGGAATAACCTTCAAGTAGATTTGTAATTACATATCCTTGTTACACTTGTGTAATAACACAAATAACACCTTATTACAGTGTAATTAGTAATGACATGTAACTATGTTATAAATAAATGTATTACTATTTAGTTACATATTAATTAATGTGCACTTAAAGTAAAGTGTTAACCAATATATTCATATTACGAATTTTAAATGTACAATTGCAGCATTGTTCGTTTTTTTTTATCACATAGAAGAGCTACTATCCCTCTCTCCACCCTCCTTTCCACATCTGTGAATTTGAATATGAATGTGAGATGCTCAATTGCGTTCAACTAAAATACTGGAATACTTTTGAATAAAAAAAACATGTATTTAAATGTTATCTGCATAAATAAAGCACCTTTAACAATATTAAACACGTTGATTCTATTTGCATTGAAGTTGTGTAGACTTGACAATCAGTATTTTAAATTGTAAACATTCATTTGAGACCAATGCACATCTGGGATACTTCTGTGTTTGGGCTCCCCCAAGCCTTCAGCTTTACCAGCTTGTCATGTGGGGAAAATCTGTTTTGGGAAAGGACTATAACCACAGACAGAACAGCATCTGGTTGCTTTAAAGACTTAATTGGAGTTGGGGGATTCAATTTAGGATGAAAGAGGGGCTCAAACGTTTCTGCCCCATCTGGATAGTGTTTACAGTAGAGTAGTACGACTCATATACATAAAATGGTACTACTATCCCAGAGTCCTACTGTACACTGTGGAATGATTCCAAATATCCTTCATGATCAAATCAAATTGGATTGGTTGCATACACATATTTAGCAGATGTTATTGCGGGTGTAGCGAAATACTTGTGCTCCAACAGCGCAGTAGTGTCTAACAATTCACAATAATGAAAGTAACACTTCCATTCCGCTGCTATGGAAACATGCATAGAGTCCATACCATAATAGAGCAGCATGAGAAGCATCAGAGAGGAGTGGCAGGAGGAGTGGGTACGTTTGTGTGCAACTGGACTATGATACATACTTAATCTCCACCTGTATCCTTCTGGAGGTTTTTAAATCTATTAAATGGCACCCCAGATCTTTGTTGGCCCCCCTACTCTTGAAGAGATAATAAATGTGCAGGTTTCTATGTAGTCTAATCAAGTCCTGATGAGCAGGTGCTTAGTGTGGTCAGGTGTGTTTAGAACAGGGTTGGATCAAAAGCCCTTGAGCGGAGGGTTGGATATCCCTGTGCTAGATGTTTAGGGACTATGGAAACAGTATGGTTTCCAGTTCTCTTCTGCACGGAATAAATGTTGTGGAATGCATCATGCCTGCATTAATGTTAGAAAACACATTCCCAGACAAATGTATTAAATGATTCACCAGGGGAAGAGCAAACCTGGTGGAGCAAACCCCTCCTCACCCACAGTTTCATCTTCCAGGAGGGCCTGTGGGTGGCTTCCAGTGTGGGTCTACTTAAAGAAAGTCCAACAGACGATTAAGATGACAGTAGTGTGTGGTGGTTAGTTTGACTGGGTGAAGTGGTTACTGATGGATTCATAAGCTGTGGCTAACTCTCGTCTTCTGTCTTACTGGACTTGGTGTTTTAGATTGACAGGTTTTTGACTGACTTTTCCAGCCTGTGCTAGAGCCAAGTATGTGTGCATTGGGGTGGCTTCACACCACTTCTGATGCATAGTTGTCTGCTGAGTGCTTTCGGGGGTGTGGTGGAGTGATGGAAAATGAGGCGGGAGCAACCTCATGCTGTTCCTTTTGAATTGGTTGACAGCTTCGTAGCCAGGATATGCTGCGTCAAAAATAGAAATCCTTCCACGGAAATGTAGTGCATCCCATTCTGTGCACCTTTGCATTGCCACAACGCATGGCTGTCATTGAACACCATTGGCTGTCATTGAACACCATTGGCTGTCTTTGAACACCCTTGGCTGTCTTTGAACACCATTGGTTTTCCTGAGTTTACGATGCATCATTTTGATCGGTTTGGAAGCACCCTTAGTCTACCGTTGTGTACTGGTTTGTCCAGGAACATAGTGTGGTGCACAGATGCTGTGGTGGTTACCCCATAACTGATGCCACATTAGCTTTTATTGTCCCTTAGAACTGTGGGTAAAAAGATGTCTGTGCCAATGGACTTCCTGTCTGAATTGAAGCTTTTCCACACCAAGTGTTCCACAGCTGGCTCACACTGGCCTACATGAACACACACACTAAAGCTCATGATCTACGTTAAAAGTATTCTATTCGTGTTTAGAAGCTGAATTCAATTCTCATTGATTCTGTTTGCGCATCACACTGGCCCTATTGATTCCATGTTTATAGCTTAGCAACATTCCAATGGGCAGCTTTCACAGGTCAATAGTTTAGCTTGCCAAAAGCACTTAATATGCTAACTGTCGTCTGAACCATTGCCTCCACAAGAGACTGGTAAACCCATATTTTTCTTTCCTTAAACAACCTAGATACACATGACGAAAGATGAAGTTGGAGAGAGGAAAAAGAGATAAAAATGTTTGTATCGTGTGCCAGCATGGAGAAAATCTGTGGAGCTTCCTTCTCCTCTGAAGTCCTGTGCGCCATTCACAGTAAACTCGGGATGAGCCTCGGGTCCTGATATGCCCTCAACAGCTCCGTGAAGGAATTGCTAATCAAATGCAGATAAAACTCAAGGTTGACTGACAACAAAGAAAGAATTGCTTCTAGAGACTTGGACATGTATCTTTATTCGTGGTCACTGTTAATACATGTTTTTTTGTGTCATGAAACACTGACACCAATTACACTGCAGCTTCTTGCTCATTTTATCGGTTATAAACATTTGCTTTCAGTTGGGAGATAACCTCACGAACCCATTCTCTCATCCTTAGTAGAATTGAAGGACTCCACTGAGGGAAATTGTGTAGGCATGTGAAGAATGCATCTGTTTGAGATGTCTGTGATTTCGCTATTGTCATCGAATCAACCTGATGCTGCCAGGTGGAATGCTCAACCTAGAATTGAACTCAAGGATTCACTGTGAACAGGACCTACGTACTAAGGGAGAGGACATGCGAGAGAGGAAGCCATTTTGAGATATTGGTACATGCCATGTACCAGTGCCAAACACTTCAATGAAGTGTCAGTGCATCATTAATTAACAGTGATTTTTTTGCAGCTTGTAACTTGAATAACCCAAGGAAGTTTAGGCTATACGTGTCTGTCGTGTGTGGAAGTAGCATTGCTCCTGGGGTTAATTGTAGCTTCCTGTCATTCTCAGGCCAACTGACCTTCTCCCCCCACCAGACACTACCGCCAAGGTAAAACCACTATAACAACTTTTCCTTCTGTCAATAGGCCACTATGTCATTGTACACATGCAATCACATCCCATTATTAAGGAATTACAGCAATGATAATTGTTGTAGAAATGACATTGCTGCACAGTTACAGTAGGTCTATGTTTGACACATCCACACAAAGTTGTGATGGGCTCATTGTCAATTTTCTTCCCTTGATTCCTCGTACCCTCCCCTTAATTATTTTCCAAACACATTGTCAGAGAACGTCTGAAGGTCTCTGGTTTCTCGTTTCCAGGACATTCGCACTTATATGTTAGTCAGACCAAAATGAGTCTGTTTGGAATGTTCCATCTCCATACTGCATGATAGCTGGATGGTGTATCCAGGTCAGCGGAAGTCAGTCAGTCTCTGTAAGGGGAAACTTCCCTTCCTTATCGTTGCATCGGGGCTAGAAGCCAACTGGATCAGTGTCTAGTGTTTACTGTCTTTAAGGCCTGGTTTCTGTCTAAATCACCACAGTGGAAGCCAGAAAGGAAGTGTTGACCCCCAGGTAAAAAGACAATGGAAAAAGTGTTTACTGTCAACGGCCAAGTTTTAAATTGAGACTGCGCGCGCAACTCAGACTGTCGTGCAAGTCCTCCATTGACATCAATGTGTGACTTAACGCAAGTGTGTTTCAATGTAGAATTTGGCCCTATGACAGGGTTCCACAGTAGCAGAGGATGGGGGTGGATAGTCTGTGTTAAGATTCCACCCAATCCTAATCAGCTCCTCCTTATCATAATTAATAGACAAGAGTTGGTGTAAACACCAAAGAGTGCCCATGCTGCATAACCATCATAAAAAAATAAGACATTTAGTAGCCTTTGTTCTCACTGTATATAGTGTCATCAACACCATGGGTTTGAAGGAGGCCATGGAAAACTCTTACAAGGCTGTTAAATCATTGGGAAAGGAAAGTGACCACTTCACCCTGCCGTTGACCACTTCACCCTGCCGTTGACCACTGCGCCCTGCAGGTGACCACTGAACCTTGTCTGTGACTACTGCACCTTGTCTGTGACCACTGCACTAACAGCTGATATGAATTTGAAGAATGCTGATGGGCTGACATCTGAGACAAAGCAGAGTGCTTCTCTAGCCAGAATAGATTCAGACCTTACACTTGCAACTGGAATGGCAGTGTCAGCCAATCAGCCCCTTTGTTGTTCAACGTGAGGTGTCATTCCATAATGGCTGCTGTGGCTACTGCTAGCAAGCATGAGAACGAAAACAGCAACAATCTTCTCCGTGTAACAGTTGGGATAATGGGACAAGTAAAGAAAACCTGTGGATGTCCCTGCCATCTTATTAGTGCATGGCCACAACATTCTCTCCCCTCTCCTCACCTCTCTCTCTCTCTCCTGTAACTGACATTGGTGTTTCAACACCACCATCCCGGCTCCAGGAAGTCTGTTTCTGGCACTGACCACCAGATGGGATTTAGCTTCTTCCTGTGGCAGGAAGCTGGTTCAAGGATGCAAGGAGATGGTGAGGAGAGAGGGGGCAGAAAGGTTGAACAAGGGAGGACAGGGTAATTGGGGGGAGGACAGGGGTAGAGTGGGACTCAAGGAGGGTTGGAGCTATGTCAACAAACAGCTCCAGGTTCTAACAAAGGCAGTGGGACAATGGTCGAAGGGTTAGTGGGTTCAGAACGCTGAGTGTTTGGGTGTAAACGGGCTGTGTCATTGCCTGTTGTTGTTGTCTATAGGCTAGCTACCCAATAGCTAGGGTGGAAGAATCACTAAGGAAGCTAAGGTAGAAGGGCTAGCATCCTCAGAGTTTAGCTTGGGGATTGGTCATGTGTGGTTGGGTTGGGCAGAATGTGTTAGGGATAGTGGTTAAACAGGTTGTTGTGGGAAAAGTGTACTGCCACTACCTTGCATGAATTTCAGAACAAGCGGAATAGATATCTTGAGTCTGTTGTACAGTGTGCATGTGTTGGTAAGCGTACAGACTCAGATTTAGGTTAAGAAATATGTTAATGTAGCAGATGAGTGACACAATCTTTTCCACACCCGCATCCTCTCTGGGGAGTGGTGTCATACAACCTCTATCCTGTCACAATGATCACTGCCATACAACCTCTATCCTGTCACAATGATCACTGCCATACAACCTCCATACTGTCCCAATGATCACTGTCATACAACCTCTATCCTGTCCCGATGATCACTGTCATACAACCTCTATCCTGTCACAATGATCACTGCCATACAAACTCCATACTGTCCCAATGATCACTGTCATAAAACCTCCATCCTGTCCCCGATGATCACTGTCATACAACCTCTATCCTGTCCCGATGATCACTGTCATACAACCTCTATCCTGTCCCGATGATCACTGTCATACAACCTCTATCCTGTCTCGATGATCACTGTCATACAACCTCTATCCTGTCCCGATGATCACTGTCATACAACCTCTATCCTGTCACAATGATCACTGCCATACAACCTCCATACTGTCCCAATGATCACTGTCATACAACCTCCATCCTGTCCCCGATGATCACTGTCATACAACCTCTATCCTGTCCCGATGATCACTGTCATACAACCTCTATCCTGTCCCGATGATCACTGTCATACAACCTCTATCCTGTCTCGATGATCACTGTCATACAACCTCTATCCTGTCCCAATGATCACTGTCATACAACCTCCATCCTGTCCCGATGATCACTGTCATACAACCTCTATCCTGTCCCGATGATCACTGTCATACAACCTCCATCCTGTCCCGATGATCACTGTCATACAACCTCCATCCTGTCCCGATGATCACTGTCATACAACCTCTATCCTGTCACAATGATCACTGTCATACATCCTCTATCCTATCACAATGATCACTGTCATTTAACATCTATCCTGTCACAATGATCACTTTCTCACTTCCAATATGTAGGTCAGTAGTCCAGCTACAATATATCCTGTCTTTACATATACCCAAATCACTCTAACACACACACACACACACACACACACACACACACACACACACACACACACACACACACACACACACACACACACACAACCTCACTTGTCTGAGTAGGCACTGAGAGAGACTCAGCCAGGTAGGACTACTTAACTGTGTGTGTGGATGTTTAGAAGAGTTCCTGGTCTTGTAATCATGGGGCCTTAGCAGGACAATAGGAAAGTATTGGGTGCTGACTGCACTCACTCTGCACTCTGAATGGGAGTGGAGGGTCAAAGGAAGAGCTTCTCTAAATGTAGCCTGGAGGTGACCCCTTATATTGAGGGCTGTGTATCCATTCAAATGTGTGATTCAAGGCTATTGTGTGTGTGGGAGGGGGTGGTGGGAGGTGGTGGGAGGTGGGGTGGGGTGGGGTGGGGGTTGGAGAGGAGTTTGAGGAGTTTCAAAACATTTTCTCCCTCTCCGTTCCTACTGAACAACACTGCTGGTTTGGAGTGTGGCTAGATTCTACCAATATGACTGGAAGTCAGAGAGATTCGGTTTTCCTATTCTTTCTCTAAGTGCGTTAGACCTCTCTAGGTCTCCCTGTCCTGAGTTGTTCCTGCCTTTACTGGGTGTCACACAGGGTGACAACCACACACACACTCAGCTGGACCACAAAAATACACATGCACGCACACATTTACATGCACACACTTGCATGCACACACTTGCTGGTTCAAGGATGCAAGGAGATGTAGTCTTGAGGTAGATTAAATTCCTCTTCCCAATTTAACATGTTTCATACAAAACAACATTTATCACAAGTGTTATTTCTGTATTGGTACACACTGTATCATCACTAAAAAATGAGGAGCTACTCTGATACAGAAACGAGGTCACAAAATCACCACATCCCACAAAAAGCTGGGAAAACTAGTGGGTGGTCACGAGGGGCGTGAAAGAGGCACTTAGAAAAAGAATAGAAAAACCGAATCTCTCTGACTTCCAGTCATATTGGTAGAATCTAGCAACACTCCAAACCAGCAGTGGTATTCAGTAGGAACGGAGAGGGAGATTTTTTTTTGAAACTCCTCAAACTCCTCTGCACCCCCCCCACCACCACCCCCCACCACCACCACCACCCCCCCCACCACCACTAGTACTAGTAGAGAGAAAACTACAGGCACAGTGGAATCATTAAACAAAATATGAAATTTGTTGATGAAATGCAATAAAATCACAACATAGGTTTCTTTGAATCAAAGCAAAAATAATTAGCTACAAAAAAACACAAAAAACGACAGTAAAACGTCAGATGCATTGTTCCTCACCTGGCTTACTGTAAAAAGCAAAACAAAGGATTGATTACTGTACTTCTATATTTCCATCAAACCTGTCTTGTGGATTTGGCCACAGGTTCTCATCCACATCACAATGGATGTTTTCATTAGCCAAACATCTTGGGAAGAATCTTCGGGCATGGCGAATCCAGGTTTGACATTGGTCTGCCGTGATGTCATTCCGTGCATCATCCATGGCCTGGAGAAGGGCGGCTTGTTCATGAGGGTGCCTACAATATACCTTCCACCTCCATGTGGAGAAAAATTCCTATTGGGTTAAAAGGAGAGTATGGGGTAAGTACAGGGTGGTAAATTGTGGTTGGGCCTGAAACCATGCTCGCACCATTTGAGAATGGTAGAACCTGACATTATCCCACACAATGACATAGGTCATGCCATCTGCTCTACAGACCTGATTTAGCTCATCAAGGAAGGTTACATTCGAACAGCGAATCATGTGGCTGCCTGCAACTCAATATATAGAGTATATAGAGTAGTTATCTTTAGATGTTGTTCGACCAAACATTAGAACAGGCAAGATGAGTGATCTAAGCAACTTTGACCGTGGTATGATTGTTGATACCACACATGGTGATTCCAGCATCTCAGAAACAGCTGCCCTCCTGGGATTTTGTGCACTACAGTCTCTAGAGTTTTCAGAGAATGGTGCGATAAACAAAACACATTCAGTGAGCGGCATTTCTGTGGGCAAAAACACCTTGTTAATGAGAGAGGTCAGAGGAGAATGTCCAGACTCAGTCAAGCTAACAGAAAGGCCACAAATCCTCAAATAACAGCTGTTTAAAACAGTGGTGTGCAGAATGGCATCTCTTACCATACAACACCATGAATAATTCAGGCTGTTGTGGAAGCAAAAGTGGGTCCTACCCAGCACTAGATAGGTGTACCTAATAAAGTGGCCGGTGAGTGTACAGTAATGTCAAATCTGAAACCATGGTCTGGAAAAGTGGTACATGGAACTATAGAAACATTGTCTGATAAAGAATGATGATGAACTATAACATCCATAGATAATGTAGTCCAATTGGTTCATGTTCCACCATAATTGATGTCAATGGATCTCGTTATCCTGAAACTTTCATGATCTAAACATGGAATATTGTTTGTCAGTTTCCATAAAACTGTGCATTAAGAGTAATGCAACAGTTACTTATCATTTTGAGCAGTTGTATCAATTGATAGATCATTGTAATGAAATGAATAGACAGTCATTTCAGATGTAATGTGTGAATTGCATTTTGAAATGGTAATACCTTGATGTCAAGTTGTGTCATTTTGAACAGGTGATTTTAGTTCAATGATCAAATGATCTTAGCTTTATGAGTATTGTATCCAAGCAATTGGAAAAAGTGTTAGAGTTTAGAACAATTTGCATTTTGATCATTGGTTGAGTTTTGTGTCTAGAGTTTTGAAAAATGACATCAAGGTTCCAAAATTAGTGCCAAAGTGATTGTAAAAAACTGTAACAGTCACCAGGCACAGCCCTCAATATATAAACACGTTGTGTCCAGTTAAGGGGTCACCTTCAGGCTACATTTAGAGAAGCTCTCCCTCTGACCCTCCACTCCCATTCAGAGTGCAGAGTGAGTGCAGTCAGCAACCAAGACTTTCCTATTGTCCTATACATTTTTTCTCACCCATCTATACACAATACCCCATAATGACAAAGTGAAAACAAGTTTTTATAAATGTTTGTACATTTAGTGAAAATGAAATACAGAATAAACTCATTTACATAAGTATTCACACCCCTGAGTCTGTACTTTGTAGAAACACCTTTGTCAGAGATTACAGCTGTGAGTCTTTCTGGGTAAGTCTCTAAGAGCTTTCCACACCTGGAAAGTATAACATTTACCCATTACTCTTTTAAAAATGATTCAATCTCTGAAATTGGTTGTTGATCATTGCTAGACAACAATTTTCAGGTTTTGCGATAGATCTTCAAGTAGATTTAAGTAAAAACTGTGATAATATGCGTCTTGTTGAGAGGTGTAGGAGTCAGGCGCAGGAGAGCAGGGATGTCTGAGAAGCGTTTTTAATAATATAGTCCACCAATACAAATGGCACAGGAAAAAATCCCAAAACTACGCTCTCGAATACTCGTGCAAACAAACGGAGGAACAAACACAGTTCCGACACTTTACATACACGTGCGTAATAGCGAAAAAACAACAAACATCAAATACAATCGAGCGCAATACACACAAGTCTAATCCTGCACGAATTACGGCAGGTAACAGGTGCCCTATATACCCACAGAAATCAAAGCAATTGAAAACCAGGTGTGAAAAGGAACACAGACAAAACAACCAGAAAAAGAAAAAGGGATCGGGTAGTGGCTAGTAGACCGGCGACGCCGAGCGCCGAGCGCCGCCCGAACAGGGAGAGGAGTTACCTTCGGTAGAAGTCGTGACAAAAAACAGTTGCTCAGCCACTTAGGAACATCTATCTTCTTGGTAAGCAACTCCAGTGTATATTTGGCTTTGTGTTTTAGGTTATTGTCTTGCTGAAAGGGGAATACATCTCCCAGTGTCTAGTGGAAAGCAGACTGAACAAGGTTTTCCTCCAGGATTTTGCCTGTGCTTAGCTCCATTCTGTTTATTTTTTATCCTGAAAAATTCCCCAGTCCTTAATGATTACAACAATACCTATAACATGATGCAGCAACCAATATGCTTGAAAATATGTTGAGTGATACTCAGTAATGTGTTGTATTGGATTTGCCCCACACACACACTTACAAACACCAACTGATTAATGGACTGCTGAATGCCATCCCTATATCTGTCTATCCTGTCCTGTTTCATGCCTGTTTATTCATTAAATGTTCACTGCCTGTACTTGTTTCGCATCTCCCAGCGTTGGTCCTCACAGAATGCTGACACCACAATTTGGAGCATCAGGGAGCTTTTGTTTTTTGTTTTTGTTGGTGACATCGGGTCTGGGTGCTGCTGCCGATGGAACCGGGGGTTCGTCGAGCTGGCTCGTCGGGCTTCCATGCCTTAGCTGGCTCGTCGGGCTTCCATTCCTTAGCTGGCTCGTCGGGCTTCCATGCCTTAGCTGGCTCGTCGGGCTTCCATGCCTCAGTTGGCTCGTCGGGTTTCCACGCCTTAGCTGGCTCGAGAGGTTTCCTTACCTCGGTTGGCTCGGCAGGCTCCCCGCTCCATTTTATGCCTCATCCTCAGCCTTATGCCAAGCACGCTTCAGCGGGATCGTCAGGCTTTCAGGCCTCAGCCGGATCATCAGGCTCCCACGCCTCAGCCGGTTCGTCAGGCTCCCACGCCCCTAGAGAGGGGGGGGGGGGTGGTACTGTCACACCCGCTCTCGCTCCCCCTCCCTGGCACTCGATGGCACCAGGCTGCCCATTATGACGCACACATGTCACCTTTGTTACGTGAATCAGCGCTTCATTGGACTCACCTGTACTCTTTCATGTTTTGATTGCCTTCTCTATATCTGTCTGTTACTCTGTTTCATCCCCGTGTCAGCATTAATGTTACGTTTTTCATGTCCAGACGCTGTCCTGTTTCATGTCTGTTTATTAATTAAATGTTCACTCCCTGTACTTGCTTCTCGTCTCCCAGCGTTGGTCCTTACAATATTACTCATTTCTGAGACTCACTTAGATAATTCTAATTCTGCTGTATTTGATGATACAGCAGTAGCAATACAAGGACATAACATCTATAGAAGAGACAGAAATGCTTATGGGGGAGGTGTTGCTGTATATATTCAGAGCCATATCCCTTTATTGCTTAGAGATGATCTTATGTCAAGTGTTATTGAAACGTTGTGGTTGCAGGTTCACTTGGCACTTGGCACATCTAAATCCTTCTCTTTTGGGATGTTGCTATAGGCCACCATGTGCTAACAGTCTGTATCTAAATAATATGTGTGAAATGCCTGATAGTGTATGTGATGTAAACAGAGAGGTCTACCTTCTCGAGGACCTGAATATTGACTGGTTTTCATCAAGCTGTCTGCTCAAGAGGAAGCTTCTCACTTTAACCAATGCCTGTAATCTGGTTCAGGTTATTCATCAATTTACCAGGGTGTTTACAGACACTACAGGAACAAGATCATTCAAATGTATTGATAACATTTCTACTAATACTGTAGACTTTGTTCTAAAGCTGTGTCCGTACCCATTGGATGCAGTGATCACAATATAGTGGCTATATCAAGGACAGCCAAAGTTACAAAAGCTGGGCCTAAAATAGTGTATACTACAGATTTTGCTGTGACTCTTATCTGGATAATATTAAAAATATATGTTGGTGTGATGTGATTCATAATTAGCATCCAGACGCTGCACTTGATTGATTTATGAAATTGCTTCTTCCAATTATTGATAAACATGCACCTGTTAAAAAACTCACTGTTAGAACTGTTAAGGCTCCATCGATTGATGAGGAATTGAAAAACTGTATGGTCGAAAGAGATTAGGCAAAAGGAGTGGCTAATAAGTCTGGCTGCACATCTGACTGGGTGGCTTACTGCATATTGAGAAATGATGTGACTAAACTCACCAAAAAGAAGAAAAAACAGTATTGTGAAGCAAAGATCAATGATATACAGTGGGTATAGAGAGTCACCACTCCCTTTCAAATTGTTCGCCTTCTGTTACATTGCAGCCTGAATTGAAAACACATCAAATGATACGTTTCCCGACTTTATTTACACACAGTAACCCACAATTACCAAGTGAAAAAAAACATCTTAAATTAAAACAGTAAAATACCCTATTTGGATTAGTGACCCTCCCCCTTGGAATTGCAATTGCAAACTTGCTGAGGTATAGTTCAGAATAAAAGCAGTTGTTCATAGAGGAATCCACTGCTTAGTAGTGCAATTCAAAGCAAAGAATCCACTACAGGCAGATCAGGCGACTGGCGACTTTGAAGGAGCTTCAAGCCTTTATGGCAAAGACAATGGCAATGTGTGCATGACCACAATATCACAAGTGCTCCATAAATCTGGCCTTTATAGGGAGGGTGAAAAAAAACACTCCTCAAAAAAGCCACATCAAGTCTCATTTGAGCTTTGCCAAAAGGCACATTATAGATTCCGAGGCCAAGTGGCAAAAGGTGCTGTGGTCTTTTTGGAACTTTTTGGCCTGGACACAAAATGATATGTCTGGCAAAAACCCAATACATCTTTCCACCCAAAGAACACCATGCCTACAGTAAAGTACAGGGTTGGCAGCATCCTGTTGTGGGGGGTGTTTCTCTTCAGCTGGGACGGGAGAGAAACTTGTCAGGATAGAAGGGAAAATGGACAGTGCAAAATACCGACATATTCTTGAGGAGAACCTGCAGCCCTCTGCCAGTAAGTTGAAAACGGAAAGATGGGTCATGTTTCAACATTACAATGACCCAAAGTACACCACCAAAGCAACCGTACAGTGTCTGAAGGACAAGAAGGAGAATGTCCTTGAGTGGCCTAGTCAGAGCCTTGACCTAAATACCATTGAGAATCTGTGGAATGACTTGAAGAGCGCAGTCCTTGAGTGGTCACTATGCAATTTTACTGAGTTTGAACAATTCTGCAAGGAAGAATGGGCAAATATTGGACAGTCTAGGTATGCAAAGTTAGTAGAGACATATTCAAAGGCACTCATGGCTGTAATTCAAGCATGGCTGTAATTATATATATTTTTCACTTGGATATTGTGGGTTACTGTATGTAAATAAAGACAGAAAAAGTCTGATTTTGTGTTTTTATTTTAGGCTGTAAGGCAACAAAATGTAAACATTTTGAAAGGGGGTGGTGACTTTCCATACCCACTGTAAGGAATTGTGGGAAAAAAACTTTGTTGTACTTGAAATGAAATGATGGGCAGAAAGACACATTCAACTCCATCTTTCATTGACTCAGATGCAGTGGTGTAACATACTTTAAGTAAAAAATACTATAAAGTACTACTTAAGTAGTTTTGATGGGTATCTGTACTTTACTTTACTATTCATATTTTTGACAACTTTTACTTTTACTTCACTACATTCCTAAAGAAAATAATGTACTTTTAAATACATTTTCCCTGACCCCCAAAAGTATTCGTTACATTTTCCATCCTTAGCAGGAAAGGAAAATGGTCCGATTCACTTATCAAGAGAACATCCCTGGTCATCCCTACTGCCTCTGATCTGGCAGACTCACTAAATACAAATGCTTCATCTGTAAAGTATGTCTGAATGTTGGAGTGTGCCCCTGGCTATCTGTCAATTAATAGAACATGAAATTTGTCCCGTTTGATTTGGTTAATATAAGGAATTTGAAATAATTTATACTTTTACTTTTACTTTTGATACTTAAGTATTTTTGAGCAATTACATTTACTTTTGATACTCAAGTATTTGTAAAAACAAATACTTTTACTCAAGTAGTTTCTTACTGGGTGACTTTCACTTTTACTTGAGTCATTTTCTATTAAGGTATCTTTACTTTTACTCAAGCGTTACTATTGGGTACTTTTTCCACCATTGATCAGATGGCTTATTCATCATAAAACCATTTGATGTTGCCAATTATTTGAATGATTACTTCATTGGCAAATGAGGCAGGAAATTCCAACAACGAACAGTGAGCCATTATACTCATGCATACAAAAGCTAATAATGAAAGACAAGCATTGCAAGTTTAGTGTAGGAGAGGTGGAACTTTTTTGTTATCGATCAATAATGACAAACTTCATTGCATTGACAACTTAGAGGGAAAGCTACTGAGGATGGTAGCTGACTCTATAGCCATTCCTATCTGTTATATCTTTAATCTGAGCCTGGAGGAAAGTCTTGGTCCTCAGTCCTGGAGGGAAGCCAAAGTCATTCCGCTACCCAAGAGTGGTAAAGCGGCCTTTACTGGTTCTAACAGCAGACCTATCAGCTTGCAGCTCTTAGCAAACTGTTGAGAAAAATGGTGTTTGACCAAATACAATGCTACTTCTCTAATCAAATTAAAAGCAGACTTTCAGCATGCTTATAGAGGGGCACTCAACAGACAAATTACTGATGATTGGTTGAAATACATTCATAATAAGAAGATTGTGAGAGCTGTACTGTTTGATTTCAGTGCAGCGTTTGATATTATTGACCATAACCTGTTGTTGAGAAAACGTATGTATTATGGCATTTCAAACTCTGCTCTTCATTGTAATCAGAGGGCTGATATAAATACTTTGAATAACAGTCTCTCTTGGCTGAGAGTTGAGGAGAGGCTTACTGCATCACTTCTTATTTTTACAAGAAACAATGTGTTGAAATTTCAATTTTTTTGCATAGTCAACTTACACACAGCTCTGACACACACACTTACCCCACCAGAGGTCTAGTCACAGTCCCTAAATCCAGAACAAATTCAAGAAAGCTTACAGTATTATATAGAGCCATTATTGCATGGAACGCCATCTCATATTGCTCAAATGAACAGCAAACCTGGTTTCAAAAAACAGATAAAGCAACACTTCACACCACCTCTCCCCTATTTGATCTAGATAGGTTGTGTGTATGTATTGATATGTAGGCTATGTGTGTCTTTTTTAAATTGATATAGTTCTGTCCTTTCGCTGTTCTTGTCTTTATTTGGTCATTTTTATGTTTTGTGTGGACCCCAGGAAGAGTAGCTGCTGCTTTTGTAACAGCTAACGGGGATCCTAATAAAATACCAAATTACCCTTTGTATTCAGGGCAAAAACCTAATTGCTTTGACACATTTATTGTAGTATTACTTTAGTGTCTTGTTGCAAACATGATGCATGTTTTGGAATACATTTATTCTGTACAGGCTTCCTTCTTTTCACTCAGTCAATTAGGTTAGTATTGTGGAGTAACTTTAAAAAAAATCCATCCTCAGATTTCTCCTATCACAGCCATTAAACTCTGTAAATGTTTTAAAGTTGCCATTGGCCTCATGGTGAAATCCCTGAATGGTTTCATTCCTCTCCTGCAACTGAGTTAGGAAGGACGCCTGTATCTTTGTAGTGACTGGGTGTTTTCATACACCATCCAAAGTGAAATTAAAAACTTCACCATGCTCAAAGGGATATTCAATGTCTGGATTTTTATTTTTCTGTTTACCTATCTACCATTATGATGTGACTTGTTAAGCACATTTTTACTCCTGAACTTATTTAGGCTTGCCATAACAAAGTACTTTAATATTTTTTGAACAAAGACATTTCAGCTTTTCATTTTAAATTATTTGTACAAATAATTCCACTTTGACATTATGGGCTATTGTGTGCAGGCCAGTGGCAAAGAAAATTCAGGCTGTAAAACAAAGGAATGATGAAAAAGTCAAGGGGTGTGAAGACTTTCTGAAGGCACTATAATTCCCTCTGCTGGCTTTCTTCATTTCCCTAATCTGCTATCTTTTCTCTTTCTTCATTCCCCCTAACTGCTTTGGTCACGTGTGCTCCCTCTCTGGCCTCTAGGTCACCAGGCTGCTTGTTAAGTCGCACACCTGTCACCATCGTTACGCGCATCTGCTCATAATGACACTCACCTGGACTCAATCACCTCCTTGATTATCTGCCCTATATACCGTGGGGCAAAAACGTATTTAGTCAGCCACCAACTGTGCAAGTTCTCCCACTTAAAAAGAGAGGCCTGTAATTTTCATCATAGGTACACTTCAACTATGACAGACAAAATGAGGAAAAAATCCAGAAAATCACATTGTAGGATTTTGAATTTATTTATTTGCAAATTATGGTGGAAAATAAGTATTTGGTCACCTACAAACAAGCAAGATTTCTGGCTCTCACAGACCTGTAACTTCTTCTGTAAGAGGCTCCTCTGTCCTCCACTCGTTACCTGTATTAATGGCACCTGTTTGAACTTGTTATCAGTATAAAAGACACCTGTCCACAACCTCAAACAGTCACACTCCAAACTCCACTATGGCCAAGACCAAAGAGTTGTCAAAGGACACCAGAAACAAAATTGTAGACCTGCACCAGGCTGGGAAGACTGAATCTGCAATAGGTAAGCAGCTTGGTTTGAAGAAATCAACTGTGGGAGCAATTATTAGGAAATGGAAGACATACAAGACCACTGATAATCTCCCTCGATCTGGGGCTCCACGCAAGATCTCACCCCGTGGGGTCAAAATGATCACAAGAACGGTGAGCAAAAATCCCAGAACCACACGGGGGGACCTAGTGAATGACCTGCAGAGAGCTGGGACTAAAGTAACAAAGCCTACCATCAGTAACACACAATATGCCGCCAGGGACTCAAATCCTGCAGTGCCAGACGTCTCCCCCTGCTTAAGCCAGTACATGTCCAGGCCCGTCTGAAGTTTGCTAGAGAGCATTTGGATGATCCAGAAGAAGATTGGGAGAATTTCATATGGTCAGATGAAACCAAAATAGAACTTTTTGGTAAAAACTCAACTCGTCGTGTTTGGAGGACAAAGAATGCTGAGTTGCATCCAAAGAACACCATACCTACTGTGAAGCATGGGGGTGGAAGCATCATGCTTTGGGGCTGTTTTTCTGCAAAGGGACCAGGACGACTGATCCGTGTAAAGGAAAGAATGAATGGGGCCATGTATCGTGAGATTTTGAGTGAAAACCTCCTTCCATCAGCAAGGGCATTGAAGATGAAACGTGGCTGGGTCTTTCAGCATGACAATGATCCCAAACACACTGCCCGTGCAACGAAGGAGTGGCTTCGTAAGAAGCATTTCAAGGTCCTGGAGTGGCCTAGCCAGTCTCCAGATCTCAACCCCATAGAAAATCTTTGGAGGGAGTTGAAAGTCCATGTTGCCCAGCAACAGCCCCAAAACATCACTGCCCTAGAGGAGATCTGCATGGAGGAATGGGCCAAAATACCAGCAACAGTGTGTGAAAACCTTTTGAAAACGTTTGACCTCTGTCATTGCCAACAAAGAGTATATAACAAAGTATTGAGATAAACTTTTGCTATTGACCAAATACTTATTTTCCACCATAATTTGCTAATAAATTAATAAAAAATCCTACAATGTGATTTTCTGGATTTTCTTTTCTCATTTTGTCTGTCATAGTTGAAGTGTACCTATGATGAAAATTACAGGCCTCTCTCATCCTTTTAAGTGGGAGAACTTGCACAATTGGTGGCTGACTAAATACTTTTTTGCCCCACTGTATGTCACTCCCTTTTGTTCCTTCCCAAGGTGTCGTTGTTTCTGTTTCATGTCTGTGCATTGTTCTTGGTATAATTTGTTAATTCATTAAATGTATTCACTTTCTGAACTTGCTTTCCTACTCCCAGCGCACATGTTGCAGAATGACACCTCACCAAAGGGAATCATCAGGGAGTGTTTTTGTTCTGTTGAAGATGTCAGGTCCGGGTATCAGAACCGGAGTAACCTGGGAGGCCTCAGCCGGTTTGTCGGATTCCCATGTCTCGACGGGTTCCCCTGCCTCAGCGGGATCGACGGGTTCCCCTGCCTCAGCGGGATCGACGGGTTCCCCTGCCTCAGCGGGATCGACGGGAGCCGCGCACCGGGGAGGGGGTACTGTCACGTATGCTCTCTCCTGAGACATGCTCCCGCGCCTCAGCCGGATCGACAGGTTCCCGCGCCTTAGCAGAGGTGACCGGTCCGCTCCTGATTCCCGGGATCGTCAATTTGGTCAGCGTCCTGCAACTGGAGCCGCGCATTGGGGAGGGGGTACTGTCATGTGTGCTCCCCCTCTGGCCTCCAGGTCACCAGGCAGCTCGTTATGGTGCATACCTGTCACCATCGTTACGCGCATCGGCGCATAATAACACTCACCTGGACTCCATCAGCTCCTTGATTACCTACCCTATATATGTCACTCCCTTTGGTTCCTTCCCCAGGCGTCATTGTTTCTGTTTCATGTCTGTGCGTTGTTCCTGTTTCGTTTATTCATTAAATGTATTCACTCCCTGAACCTGCTTCCCGACTCTCAGCTCACACGTTACAGCTATCTTTTCTCTTTCTTCATTGCCCCAGTCTGCTAGCTTTGAAGCTCTCTATTTTTTCACTTTGCACTTTCTACTTTAGGGCAATTCCGTGGTAACGAAATTACGCTGAGACTCAGATTTTTCACTTTAAAATGTATGCCAAACTAAACACTGGTTTAACAAACCATAGAACTCTGTGCACAATGACCACTTTGAACAATTTACACAGTATGTGCACAGTTCTTTCTGTAGAATGTGTCTTTGTAAAATGTTCAGTGGAAATTATTCAAAGTGGTCATTGTGCGTAGAGTTCTATGGTGTGTTAAACTTTGAAATCAATGGTTTTTTGTTTGGCATACATTGTAAGGTGAAAAATCTCTGCTCGACTCAAAATGTTTTCTTTAGGTGTCAGTTCAGTAAGTCAGTAATTCTGTCTTTAGAAAAGTGTGTGAGTGCTTATGCATGCACACACTTATGTGTGTGTGTAATCACTATGATCAGACAGAGCCTCTCCCGTAGAGACTCCAGCAGCTACTAAACTCGACTAGACAGAGGCAGGGAAATTGCACTTGGCCTTGTTGTCTTGTTTACCAGCGTCCATATCCTTTATCTATCTGGTAAACAACTCAAATAGCTGGTTTCTTCCTGGAACCCCAGTGTCCCTATTTGGCTTTGTCGACTCACTTTCCTGTTTTTCCAAGTATCACCAGCTATTGTTTTCACTTCACAATGATGTTTAGATTAGATACCCAACACCGGTCCGCACTAAAATGAGAATGAAAAGGAAGGTGTGTAGGAGGCTCTCTGTTGGGGGTCTCCAACGTGAGCGGTGGGAGTGAGAGGGATGGATGTATATGTTTAAGTGAGGGGGAAATGCTCTACACACACAAGAAAACATTCATCTTGACGGGATGTACACACACTCACAACAAATGTGGCAACCAAGACTACTACCAGCAGGAAGTCTCCCCCACATGAAAAGTCTTGTCAGATGCCAATTTACATTGGCAGACTAACTTAAGGGGGATGAGGAAGGAAAAGGAGGGGGGAGATAATAGTTCATCAGATGCTCTCTGATCTGTTGTTTTCACATGCTCTGCTTATCTGCATTGTGGAACAGAAGAGCACAACTCAAGCCAGAGCCAAATGTTACCGTCTCCTTCTGGCCCTACTGTGTTACACTCCCTGAGGCTGTCTGTGTTTTTGGCTGAATGTTTTCCTCCTCCTCCTTAGCTGCTGTGTATTTTTCTGTATTGACTAGCGACAGATGAATTATCTGAGTGCCAAAAAGGGGATTGAGCATTATTCTAAAGCAGTGTAGCAGTAGCTGCTCTGGAATGTGTATGTATGCTGCAATGGAGGCTGCTGAGGGGAGGACGGCTCATAATAATGGCCGGAATGGAGTGAATCGAATGGTGTCAAACATGGTTTTCATGTGTTTGATACCATTGTATTCTCTCCATTCCAGACATTATTATGAGCCGTCCTCCCCTCAGCAGCCTCCACTAGTGTGCTTGTAATGTACACTAAAGTTTAGGATCAGACTTTAACCTAAGAGCAGTGTTTCCCAAATGGTCACTCGGCAAGGTGTGTGTGTGTGTGTGTGTGTGTGTGTGTGTGTGTGTGTGTGTGTGTGTGTACTCCAGTGGTGAGGATGACAGGTGGCTCAGGATTGTTTGTAGGGAACGAAATGCTTCATTGGTGCATGTTATTGGAATGCAAACAAACCCTAAACAGGGATGGTAGACACACACACACACCACTACCTTGCTACATTTTTCTCTCCTTGATGTCCTCCACTCTATGAATTCTCAATTGGTCCTAAGAGTCCAGCTTTATGTCCACTTCTAGGTTTTCTTGACTGCTCGACTTCTCATGGAGCCTGCAAAATATCAAGACTCTTATGTCTGACAGTATGACAGCAGTTCCAATCAGAGCCTTCCCACCGGGCAAAAACTGGTTGAATCAACGTTGTTTCCACGTAATAAAAAATAAAAAAAACTATTTGTGATGACGTTGAATAACGTGGAAAACTGATTGGATTTGAAAAAAGTTAGCAACTTAAGGGAATTTAGTTGTTTTTTTCACCCAACTGTTAACAGAAATCCAATGACAAGGTGACACTTTATGATTTCACGTTGGATTCACATTAGTTAATAACTCAATCAAGTGTAAACCAAAACTAGACGTTAAAATGACATCTGTGCCCAGTGGTGGCTTATTCTTATTCTGAAATCTTTCAGGTAACAGTATTTTTTTGGTATAAACCATTTCAAAAAGTTTGTTTTGTGGAAAAATAGGGCTAATCATTACCACACACTAACCACATGCCCTCCCACAGATGTGGAGGTTGAGAATGTTGAAAGTTACAACACACCTTCATACACGGGGGTAGTGGTATGTTTGCCCCTGTGTGTGAACGTGCATGTGTATTTATACTTTGATAGAGAGACAGAACTGTTAAGGACTCCCACCAGCTCTCCAAATGGGGATAGGAGGAGAACAGCTTTATGTGTGAAACGGATCCCCTGTTTGTTTAGGAGATAGAACCTAATCGCATTGGCCGACCTCTGCTCTCTCTGGCCGCACAGAGACGGTCGCTCTGAGGGGAGTCAGCCTCCCCTTTTGGCTTTTTACGAGGTCTGGGGACCCTTAACTATGTCTCTGAAAACATACAGTGGAAAGGGACTGGTATCTTCAGCATCATCTTTCCCAGAGTTATCACCCTGCCCGGTGTTATCACTCTGTGAAAAGCTTTTATTGGCCCGCACAGTGATAGGTTTGTTGATGTCCAAGCTGAAAGGGAAACTTCCCATGCTATTGTTTCTGGTATAGGTTATAGGCCTACGGTTCCTTCGGTCCAGCTCATCAAATAATTGATAAGCATTGTGATAATACAAACAGGATATTTATATTAAAGTAAACATTGATTGATCAGGTTGATTGGTCAGGCTTTACATGTTGTGTTAACAGTAAAGAGTATAACAAACTTTGTCTATGTAGGCTATTAGATCATTTCCTGTCGCACATTCAACTTTTATATATACATGCAGAGCTAAGATTAGGCCATTTCACACTCCTTTATCATTTTCCTAATGTGGAGATCCATATAATTGGCAAGATGTCTGTTGTTTATCAGGATTGCTTGCCATGTTTGTTAGCATCTATATCGCAGTTTTGCATTATACACTACATTGTTGCTAGACCTTCAGTATGGATAGCTTCTACTTTTTACAACAGCAAAAATGTTATGTTCTTGACTGAGTTATGTGTGATAAAAAAAATAAAAAACTGCTCAACAATTGCAGCTTACTGCTGAGAAACCCAACAAAAACCACATCATATTACAACAAAAATATGTTTTCTACTGACAAGTTTGAAGTTGCCCACACATTTATCAGCAAGTGCTATCTAGTGTTTAGGATTTCTGTCGCGAGCCCAGACCGTAGATCATGCAGCTCTGAGTGGAGAGTAGGCCTGGTTACAGCTAAAAGTCCCATAGGGGCAGAGCTTCAAGCCGACTACTGAGTTAAAGATCCACAATGCAAGGCTCTGATGGTTTTTTGAATATTGCAGGAAAAAATGAACAAGGCAAAATGTGGTCTGGGGGCAGAGCGGGAGGATCACATTTCTTTAAAAGCACTCAAATGTTGTTTCAACTCCTGCTTAATTTCCTGAGGGCCCATTTTTTTCTTTCTGTTTTAGGTTGTGGAGTCCAGATTTGCATATGCTCCATGCCTCCTGTTCTGATTGGCTGGGTCCTCCCCTGCTTGTATCATCACAGATCCAAACTTCCTCAGTGTTCTCCTAACTTTACTTTGTAGCTACAAGCTGATGAACCGAGAGGCTGGGAGCCAGCAGCTGTGTGAGTGAGTGAGTAATGCAGTAAGCTATGAGTGTATGTATGTCTAAGAGAGGGAGGCAAGAGTTATAGTTATAGGGTTTGTAATTTGGTTCTCTGACTCAACTTAAGGGTTGTAAGGTTGTTGGTATAAAAAAGGATGTAGGGTTATCTTTAATTTCATTTTAAGTCTGTTTTGTTAGGAAATACATTCGATTGTTTCATTGATAGATTTAGCTGTAATTGTTGGTACATTTTGTGCTGATATTCAGAGCTCTGTAAAAGTGTAAGAATATGGGTGGATGAGCAGTTTGATTCATGGTTTTTACTGATAAAAACATAATTCTATGTTTTGTTGATTTATAACTCAGATATTGAACTATCAACATTTTACTGTAGCAGGCTATTTTCAAAGGAGATATTTTCTATCAAAAGGTTTGACTTTTTTTCATCAGTCATCAGTATTTAAATTGAAGAAGATCATTTTAGAGTAGGGGCAAAGAATTACACCACCTTATCTCAGTAGTTTATAGTGGGTGTTAGACATGCCCTTTTAAATGCTGGACAGGACAGTAATATCTCACACAGTCATGCTGCTGGCTCTACTGCTGGTTCTGTGTCTTGCTTCTGGGGCCCAGTGTTCAGACCCGGCCCCATTAACTGTTATGTACAGAGTCTGGGAGGAGCAGCCTGTGGGCACCAGGGTCGGCCATCTGGTCGATGACCTGCGTCAGAGAGGCGAGACAGAGGCATTGGAGGATTTCCAGGTCGTGGAGCATGGTCAAGCCCTGCCTTTCTCCATCGGAGCGAGCGATGGAACTCTCTCCACTCTGGGACAGCTGGACCGGGAGGAGCTGTGTCGAGGCTCGGACCTGTGTGAGTTGGCCTTCAGTGTCCTCTACAGGAAAGGTGGTGCTATCCACTTTCTGAGGGTGCGGGTGGAGGTGATGGACCTGAATGACCACAGCCCCACCTTCCCCAGTGGCAAGCAGGAATTGGAGATCTCTGAGACGGCCACGTTGAGGATGCGGATTCCCCTGGACCGAGCCGTTGACCCGGATGCCGGCCCCAATGGACTGCAGACCTACTCACTGTCCGTTAACCAGCACTTTGCCCTGGATGTAAGGAGCACTGCGGATGGGCCAAAGCAAGCAGAGCTGGTGGTGATAAAGGAGCTGGACAGGGAGGTGCAGTCCTCCTTCGAGCTGACTCTGGTGGCCTGGGACAAGGGGAACCCTCCCAGGTCAGGCAGTACTCTGGTCAGAGTCAAAGTCTTGGACTCTAACGATAACAGCCCCATGTTTGAGGATGGCACCCCCACCGTGGAACTAACTGAGGACACAGCCCGTGGGACTATCGTCATCAACCTCAAGGCCACGGACCCTGATCAAGGGGCCAATGGGGAGGTTGAGTACTCTCTAAGCAAACATGCTCCACCTGAGGTGCAGAAGCTTTTCAGTGTCCACCCCCAGAGTGGGGCAGTGACCTTAAAAGGCGAACTGGACTATGAGGACAAACACTCTTATGAGGTGGACATCCAGGCTCGGGATCTTGGGCCCAACGCCATCCCCTCTCACTGTAAACTACACGTCAAGCTGAGGGACGTCAATGATAATGCACCAAGGATCCACGTGACTTGGACTCCTCCTGATTCCCCAGTGGCAACTGTTTTAGAGGGTGCACCGGAGGACACGTTCCTTGCACTGGTGATGGTCTCTGATGCAGACTCCGGGGACAATGGGAATGTGCACGCCCACATCTGGCACGGATCAGGCCACTTCCGCCTCAAGAAAATCCATGGCGACAACTACATGATCGTAACCAATGGCACCCTGGATCGCGAAAAGGTCATGGAGTATAACCTCACGTTACTTGCCCAGGATTACGGTGACCCTCCACTGTCATGTGTTAGATACCTAGTTGTCCATGTGTTGGATGAGAATGACAATGCCCCTGTGTTCTCCAAGTCCCACTACAGGGCTTCCTTCAAGGAGAACAATGCCGTAGGCCTACAGGTCCTCAAGGTAGAAGCTAATGATGTGGACATTGAGCTCAGCGGCAGGGTGTCCTACTCCATCCGAGAGTCCAATGAACTGGGAACTCCCACGGCGTCTTTTGCCATCCACCCCATCAGTGGAGTAGTCAGCGCCCAGCAGTCATTGGACTATGAGGAGTCTCCCACCTACTCCTTCATCGTGGAGGCCATAGACCATGGGCATCCACCCCTCACCAGCACTGCCACGGTACTCATCGAGATCCAGGATGTCAATGACAACTACCCCGTCATCAAGGAGCCAATGCCAAAGAAAGGCATAGCCTTTGTGAGCGTCCCTGTTAACGCAGAGAAGGGGGAGATGGTGACAGAGCTAGGGGATGGTGCTGAAGAAGGCTCCACCTATCCTCCGATCGATCGCTCTGCACAAAATGGACTTTCAGGATTCCTGGCCACTACCATCAAGGCCAACGATCTAGACTCTGGCCTCAATGGAAGACTCAGCTACATGATCACAGATGGAAACCCCACAGGACTGTTCAGACTCGATGACACTACCGGACAACTGTATGTTAACACGACCAATGCGACAGAGCTCATTGGGAAGACTTTCAAAGTGGATATCGCTGTATCGGACAAGGGCTCTCCAAGGCTAGTGACAAAGGTCACTTTGGAGGTGACTTTCGTCAACTTGCGGGACCATCTGAAGAACTCAGCCCCTGGTAACCGTGGCCATCTGAGTTTCACCATGATGATGGCCATATGCCTTGGGGCCAGCTGCCTCCTGCTTCTCCTGGCTGTTGCCCTGGTGACCACCTTCTGTCGACCCACAAAACGAGATAACCATGCCTACAACTGCAGGATGGCTGAGTCCACCTACACACGTCACCCTCGCCGTCCACAGAAGAACATCAGGAAGACGGACATCCAGCTGGTGCCAGTCCTGAGGGGACGAAGGGAGGACCCTCCGGAAGATGAGGATGAAGCCCAGCCCCTCTCCCCTATGCCCCTGGTGGTTGAAGAGCAGCACACTGAAAGGCAATACAGCATAGCCACCTCCATGCACCCAACAGTCCACTCCCAGGCCTACCCTGATGGGGGCGCAACGCTGCCAGTCTCCCATACCAGAACACTCAGGAAACCTGGGAGCATCGAGCTGGACGGCACTCTACCTCGAACCCCCACCACTCCTTACCGAACCCTGCGCAAGGCAAGAAACCCTTCGTTGTCCTCCTCACTCTCTCAGACCAGCACCCTGAAGCGACATGGGAACTCTGAGATCCAGGCTAGGCCTGATGTTGAAGAGCCAGAACCATCCTCCCCAGTGTCCCAGGTAGCAACACTTAGAAGGTCCAAGAACACAGACACCAGAGGTGGACATGATGCTGAAGACCACAGACGGATGCTGAGGAACTTAGTCCGTCTCTCCATGGCTGCCTTCGGAGATAACTCCATCGAGCTGTCTGCTGCCTCTCCAGAAGTACAGGTAATAAACATTTTAGTTATAAATACTACAAACATGAATGCACATTTGGTATATATCATGCAATGCATTACCTTGATTTCCATCATTCTCATGTTAGATGATACCGTATATACATCTAACTAATAACAGACTTTTGTTTTGTAAATAGGCCTTCTTTTTTTCACTTAAAGAATTACTGTAAGTAATTAAGTTTAACCTACAGGAATATGAATGTAATGTCCTGAGAGCAAATATTTTTCTCCCTCTGTTCCTCTCTGCTATTTTGGCCTGGTGTTTAGCTTACATATAGGAAGCCTGAGGGGACAGCTGACAGATGATGCTGGAGCCAAAGCATTGAGTTTATTCAGGTGCTCATGTGTCAGCCACTGTAATCCTGTCTACTTCTGTGTCCCCGAGCAATCTCTCCTTTTACTCAATATCACATAACAGATTCATACAGGGGAGGAAAAATGCCAGGAAGAATCAGTAGACCACTCTTATTCTCTAAGGGGGAAGCCCAGCCAAAGTAAGCTCTGATATGTCTGTAGTGTAAGGTAATACTGCCTTGACATGTAAGGACCTCGAGTCGTCAGTTACAAATGGACCAAATTGCTATTTCTGAGCTCACTTTAAGCAAAGAAAAACAGCAACTGTAAAGGTCTGGTTTCCAACTACTCCAGAAGTGCTGTGCTAGTCAAACGATGCATCCTCATTGAGGGAGAATTCATGCAGTCGACAATGCCAAACACCCAATGGGCTTAGAACATAGAGTCTGGCAAGGTCTGAAGGCCTCATGTGAATTCCATTTTAACAGCAGGAAGAGGCCTGATTCTTGACCCACCTTTCCTGTACCCCCGCCCGCTCGCCCGCCCGCCCGGCCCGCCCGCTCGCCCCACTTGGCACTTTGGCTTTAGAGTCCCCCCGTCCTCCACCTCCACACGTTCATATTTCGGGGGTTCATCCTGGAAGGAAACGGGTCAGAGAAGAATAGTCCTTTATGTAAAAGCACTTTCCTGTCCACCCTCGACCCTCTGTGTGCAACACATACATGTGCCTACACACACACACACACACACACACTTCCCTCTCTTCACATCACAAAGCCTGTTTCCTCTCTGAGCTTGGGGCCACAGTTAGCAGCACATCCGGTCCTATAAAAAAGATGCCAGCACAAACCGCTCCAATTGTCTAATTGAATGACACCCATTCCCTCTCCCACAGAAAGTCACCTTTCTTTCACATGTTGCAACAGTTAAACCAACATATACCATGAACATAGATAAACAATGAGAACCACAGTACTTCATGGTATTTACATGCTGTTCAATTTAGTAGATTAAAAACTCTGACGTTTGTCGGCATTGCCTTTGTCAGGGAGTTAAACGATATCCCATACAGTTGGTATAAAACTGTCCAAACAGCCTCAATACACTACATTCCCCAAGCACTAGTTTGTTATTCTGACTTCTGTGTTATAATATCAGTAGCTGGTTTCCATACAATTAGTGACATATTTTCATGCGGATATTCTCAAATCTGAGAATTTCCTCACTAGAGGTGCGCTTCCATCAAACGGACTTTTTGCGAATAAAATGTTGTGCGTTATGATGAAGGGCACATAAAAAACACTTTTGGACTTATGTTTCCATGTACCGAATAAAAAGTTCTATGTGTTTCCAATCAATTGTTATCTTTGTCGATGATTTTGGCACAAAAAGTATTTGATAAAGAGCAAATGTGCCCACTCTGGTCTTGGCACCAACAGCTTGCAGATAGGCTACAGTGCAGACGGTACATGATGAGATTATGGATAAGAGCGAGATCATTTTTATTACTAAATTAGCAGCCAAGCACCGATTCCAACGCTTTTCCATTGTAATTGTTGCAGATTTCGTTTTACAGACACAAATGTATCGCACCATGTCCAACGAACAAAATGTCTATTGACATTTATGAAATTGTACCGACACTTAGTCTTTCCATCACACCTGTCCTGTTATTTCTTTTCATAAGGCATGACTTAACATAAAAAGGTTGGCTGGAAACATGGTTACTGTCTACTAACTCCTCTCTCCTCCTGCAAATTTAAAACAAGGTTACTGTCTCCTAACCCCTTTCTCCTCCTGCCAATTTACAGCAGATCTCCCAGCTCCTTTCCCTGCTACACCAGGGCCAGCTGCAGCCGAGACCCAACTTCCGAGGCAACAAGTACTCCCATCGCGCTGGCAGGTGAGTACATTTCCACTTTCTTTTTTTCTTTTTCTTCCCTTTTTCTTTTAATGATCCCTCCTTTGTTTCAGAGCCATTTGGCTGTTGATCACTACTACCGCTACATGCATCGTTTATGTGAGATTTTCATTATGTATTTTTTGACAAAATGTTGACTTATCTCAAAAGCGTATATCTTTACAACGTCATGTTTTCTATTTATATGTATCCTTTATATGTATGTACAAGTTATCCCATTAAGATGTTTTTCTCTGCTCGAAGGCACCTTATAAATAATTATAGTTTCAAATGCTCCTATGAATATAACTAGGCAATAGAGCTCAGGTTTGTGTCTGATAAACCGGAAGACCACCTCTGCCCTCAGTCTGCCAGTAACAGGAAGAGTGTCTCATAACCTAGGTGATCTGCCAGTCAGTCAATGTGTCAGGGGGCATGTTAGAGCATGACTCACTGCCCTGACTCATGCCTCTAGGGCAGGAACCAGCACATCCAATGACCACAATGTTATTATCATCTGTAGTGAGAGGTTTATATGGTCGTGAGAGGTTTATATCTGGTTTGGCTTCTTAGCTAACACGAGGAATGAAGAGTCTGTCATAGTGTTTTCTTTCATTGAGATCATCTTAAAACAAGACACAGGCACAATGCAGACTTTTCTCCTCTACTCGGGTATCTTTTTTTATGTGTCATCATGACACATAAAAACATGTTGACCCCCCCACTGAGAGGTGACATTAGTCTACCTGATTGGGTGAGACTTCCTGTCTCTGGCCTGATTGGCCTAGCCATCTCCCTTGGGTCCAGGTCTGTCTGGCTCTGACTGGCTCAGATAACGTCTCTGGCAGGGAGCATGTTCTGTTATCAGTCTATACCTCAAGTCTCTGGTATTTTATCATTAATCACTAAAACACCTAGAAGTACAGTGCATTTGGAGGGTATTCAGACCGCTTGACTTTTTCCACATTTTGTTACATTACAGCCTTATTCTAAAATCGTTTTTTTGCCCTCATCAATCTACACACAATGCCCCATAATGACAAACCAAAAAACGTTTTTTTTGAAATGTCCGCAAATTTGTTAAAGATAAAAAAACGGAAATATCACATTTACAAAAGTATTCAGACCCTTTACTCAATACTTTGTTGAAGCACCTTTGGCAGTGATTACAGCCTTAAGTATTTTTGGATATGACGCTACAAGCTTGGAACACCTGTATTTGGGTAGTTTCTTCTAATTCTTCTCTGCAGATCCTCTCAATCTCTGTCAGGTTGGATGGGGAGCGTCACTGCACAGATATTTTCAGGTCTCTCCAGAGATGTTCGATCTGGTTCAAGTCCGGGCTCTGGCTGGGCCACTCAAGGACATTCAGAGACTTGTCCCGAAGCCACTACTGCATTGTCTTGGCTGTGTGCTTAGAGTCGCCCCAGTCTGAGGTCCTGAGCACTCTGGAGCAGGTTTTCATCAAGGATCTGTTTGTACTATGCTTCGTTCATCATTCCCTCGATCCTGACTAGTCTCCCAGTCCTTGCCGCTGAAAAACATCCCCACAGCATGATGCTGCCATCACGATGCTTCACCGTAGGGATGTTTCCAGGTTTCCTCTAGATGTGACACTTGGCATTTAAGCCAGAGTTCAATCTTGGTTTCAACAGACCAGAGAATCTTGTTTCTCATGGTCTGAGAGTCTTTAGGAGCCTTTTGGAAAACTCCAAGCGGGCTGTCATGTGCCTTTTACTTAGGAGTGGCTTCAATCGGGCCACCTGATTGGTGGAGTGCTTCAACCTTATTAAATTGTAAAAAAAATAAATGCTTCTTAGCAAAGTGCAATTTCTCAAGCAATATTTTTGCCAGGACTGTCTGGGAGGAGAGAGGTTTGGAACTACCTTTCTTATTGGTCTATTAACTAATTTACCCCCTGGTGATGTCACAAGACAGGCCCAAACTCCATCCCACCAGAAACTTTGGGCAGTCTTTATTAACAGCTCTTACACTAAAATGGCATTATCATAATTTTCAGAGTATTGTTCCAACCTCTTGATGTGGCAATATATATAAAACACAGGAAAATGAAGGTTTTGACTGCACTGGTCCTTTAAACTATTATATTGAGCTCAGATCAGCATATTTCCAGAATGGAATCAACTTTCTCCCATCCAAATTTGGGAAAATTGAACAGGACAGTCATAATGATGGTTCCACAAGATGGCTGACGTTGGTTCTAAAATGTCCTCCCTCACTGTCCCTGACACTCCCCTGTCTGCTTCCCTGAAGGACCGGCGTTCAGGACACTGATTGTCAGAGCACCAAGGACAGTGGCCATGGCGAGAGTGAAGCCGGAGACATGGACTGGGACACGGGCCGAGACTCCCCTGTCAACCTGCTACTGGAGGAGGACCTTAACACCCTGCTCAACAACCCTGGTAAGAACCGTTTTTATTTTTCAATGAAACCTTTATTTTACTAGGTTGTCCCATAGACATCCGAAAACCCTTTCACCACTAAAGAGAACATATACTATTTTATAGTCAACAAACAACAATAACATTGAAGAAAACTTCAAACAAATAATGGTCAAAACTAACAAAGAGAAAATATATTTACTTGCATTCCTAGCTCTCTGTGGGGCTTCATTCTGTTCTGACAATTCATAGCTGACTTAAATGACTAACAATGGGTGTTTTCACTCAGCCGTAGAGATTCACATTGGGATATACTGTATGTGAAACAGTAGTGAGCGCAGCGCTCTGTACGGTCGAACAGACTAATATGTTCACATTCTATAGTCCAACATACACAGTGAATATATGTGTGGAGTTCCTTCCAGGTATTGTTCAGGTCATTGTCTCGTTCTGACTAGGGGCCCTGTCTTTGTTCTTTTCAAATCAAAGACACACCCCTTAGTTTTTCTCACTTAAGACCTCCGGGCAAATACAGGGATTTCTATCTTTCGGTTGATCTTCAGTGAGAGCAATATAGAGTCTATGCTGGTACAGTAATCTCACACAGGGGTGTTACAAAGACCTGCGTGTGTGTCTGTGTGTAATCCTTGAGTCACCCGTACCCAAAGGCAAAGGGGTCCTCCATTAGCGTTGTAAGTCACACTATATTTGTGAGACACGCGAATGGTGAGAAGCTCAGGCTCTTTGAGGATTCCTGACTACGTTTAAGCCGCCTGTTTCTCAGATGTTTTGTCTTCTCACCTGGAGAGTCGTTCTTTCTTGTATTTTGCTATGGTAGTCCCATTTTCTAAGCTGTATAGAGCAACCAGACAGACACACCCCGTCACCACCACCCACTCTTCCCTGAGGCAGTGAACAGATAGTCTCACCTCTGACATCATGTTTCAAATCCAATTTGTTTGCCACATGCTTCGTAAACAACAAGGTGTAGTGAAATGCTTACTTACGGGGCCCTTCCCAACGATGCAGAGAGAAAGAAAATTGAGAAACTAAGAAAAGTCAAACACATAATAATATAAGTAAAAATAGATACACAATAAGTAAGGATAACTTGGCTGTATACACGGGTTACCAGTACCGAGCCAATGTGCAGGGGTACGAGGGAATTTAGGTCAACTGCTACCTACATGTACAAATTACCTTGACTAACCTGTACCCCAGCACATTGACTCGGTATTGGTACCCCCTGTATATAGCCTCGTTATTGTTATGTCATTTTCTTGTGTTACTTTTAGATTTTATTGATTAGATTTTTTTTAACTTTAGTTTATTTAGTCAATATTTTCTTAACTCTATTTCTTGAACTGCATTGCTGGTTAATGACTTGTAAGTAAGCATTTCACGGTAAGGTCTACACCTGTTGTATTCGGTCTGTGTGATGAATAAAATTGGATAGAGTGACAGATAGTAAACAGTAGCAGAATAGTATGTGATAAGTAAAAAAAAAAAATGTAGTGCAAAAGTGGTCTATGCAGAGGGTCTGGGTAGCTGTTTGGTTAAATATTTAACTAACTATTTAGCAGTCTTATGGCTTGCGGGTAGAAGCTGTTCAGGGTCCTGTTAGTTCCAAACTTGGTTTATCGGTACCGCTTGCCGTGCGGTAACAGAGAGAACTGTCCATGAATTGTATGGCTGAAGTCTTTGGCAATTTTTATGGTCTTCCTCTGACACCACCTGGTATAGAGGTACTGGATGGCAGGGAGCTCGCCCCCAGTGATGTACTCCGAAATACCTTCTGTAGCACCTTGCGGTCGGCTGCCAAGCAGTTTCCATACCAAGCAGTGATGCAGCTAGTCAAGATGCTCTCAATGGTGCAGCTGTAGAACCTTCTGAGAATCTATGCCAAATATTTTCAGTCTCCTGAGGGAGAAGAGTCATTGTCGTGCCTCTTCACAACTATGTTGGTGAGTTTGGACCATGATAGATCCTTAGTGATATCGACACAGAGGAACTTGAAGCTTTCGGCCCGCTCCACTACAGCCACGTCAATGTGAATGGAGGCGTGCTCGGCCCTCCGTTTCCTGTAGTCAACACTTGTTTTTTTCCATCAGTTCCTTTGTCTTGCAGACATTGAGGGAGAGGTTGTTTTCCTGGCACCACAATGCCAGGTCTCTGACCTCCTCCCTGTAGGCTATCTCATTGTTGTTGGTGATCAGGCCTAGCACCGTTGTGTCTTCAGAAAACTTTAAAATGGTGTTGGAGTCGTGCGCTTCCATGCAGTCGTGGGAGGAACAGGGAGTACAGAAGTACAGATTTGCCAAATGGAGGGCGAGTGAGAGCTTTGTATGCATCTGTGTGAGTGGAATAAAGGTGATCTAGAGTTTTTTTCACCTCTAGTTGTATAGATGACATTCTGATAGAAATGAGGTAAGACTGATTTCAGTTTCCCTGCATTAAATTCACCAGCCACTAGGAGCGCCTCCTCTGGATGAGCATTTACAGCTCATTGAGTGCGGTCTTAGTGCCAGCATCTCCAACTTCTTAATCATAGACTCAATTTTGTCCCGCATATTGAATATAGTTGCGGAGAGTCCCTGTGATCCTAGATTCAGGTCATTCAGGTGAGAAAAAACATCACCCAGATAGGCCAGTTATGTGAGAATCTCATCATCATGCAAGACAAGTGAAAATCATGGTCAGTAAAGAAAACTTTAAGCTCGTCTCTCAATTCAATACTTTGCCCCTTGATAACCAGCACACTTCTGTCTGTTGTTAAAGCGTTACATGGTCGCTGCCTTTATCATTGCGTAGTGCAGAAAATACACGAGAGTTCAGGGGCCTTGCTTTAACAAAGTTAACCATGTTCACTGTAGTGCCCAAAATGTCTTTCAAGCTGTCAGGCATTCCCTTGGCAGAAAGAGCCTCTCAGTGGAGGCTGCAGTGTACCCAAGTGGCATCAGGAGCAACTTCTTGCATGTCATGGCTTTTGCACCATCACTAAAGATACCAACACATCTTGACCACCAAAGTCCATTTGATGTCACAAAGCTGTCCAATACTTTAAAAATGTCCTCTCCTGTTGTCCTGGTTTTCCAGTGGTTTGCAGAAGAGAATGTCTTCCTTAATTGACCACCCATAAACATAATGGACATATACCAGGAGCTGTGCCAGGCCCGCCACGTCTGTTGACTCATCCAGCTGTAACACATAGAATTCACTGGCTTGTATGCGAAGCAGTAATTGTTTCAAATCTCCTGCCATGTCACTGATGCGTCGTGAAACAGTGTTGTTTGATGAAGGCACTGTCTGTATAGTTTTTTGGGGCTTTTTCCCCCAGCATTGTCCCAGCCATATCCGCGGCAGCAGGAAGAATGAAGTCCTCCACAATAGTATGGGGCTTGCCTGTCCTAGCCACTCGGTAGCTCACCATTTAAGACGCTTCTAGCCCCTTCTTATTAATGGTATCTGTTGCTTTTATACATCTTACTACTTGAAAGTTGTCTTAATTCTCGCAATAGAATAATATGCATGTTCAAATAGGCTTGTTTTGCTTCTAAATGTCTGCGCAAGAGTGAAAGTTTCATTGAGTTGTGAGATAGTACTTTTGCACATATAACACACTGTGGCTGAGGAAAGGCACTACTCCCAATATAAGTGAACCCCAAATCAATCTAGTTCTCATCAGATTCACAACTGTCAGTGTCCATGCTAGCTGGGCTAACAACAAATGTATAATTACTGATGCTAGCGTTGGATGTGCTCATGGAAGCAGACCAACTTGTGTCATCAACAGGTGCAGGTGTAGTACTGCTGGTAGTAACAGTACTACCAGTAGAGCTGGTGTGTGTCTCTATGGACGCGGGCCTTACTTTCTTTTTGACCATTTAGCCATTTTAGAGCAAACCGGAATGAGCAGCAGCTATGTTTGGCTACATACGGACGATTAATGAAATTCCTGCTAGAGAAAAACAGTTAATGTGATTGAATGTTAATTATTCAACTAGGCTTCCTGTATTTGACATTGTGTTGTTATTTCGCTGAACACAAGATGGTTTCATTTTATTTTTGTATGTTATCCGTGTCGTCGTTCAGTCATGACTCAGTGAAACATAAGATATTCCGATTTTCAATGTCCCGTTGGTAGGATATTTGTGATCGTAGCTAGTCTATTTTGTTATCCAATGATTGTACGTTGGCTAATAGGACTGATGGTAAAGGCAGATTGCCCACCTGCCGTCGGATCCTTACAAGGCACCCCGAAGAACGTCCCCAATATCTCTGTCTCTTATTCATGTGAATGACAAGATTTGGGCCTTGTCGGGTGTCTGAAGTAAATCCTTTGCGTCTGACTCGTTAAAGAACAAATCTGTGTCCAGTACGAGGTGAGTAGTCGCTGTCCTGATATCCAAAAGCTCTTTTCGATCATAAGACGGTAGGAGAAACATTATGTACAAAAAACGTTTACAAATAAGGTGAAAAAACACAACATAACACAATTGGTTAGGAGTCTGTAAAACGGCAGCCTTCTCCTCCGGCGCCATTCTTCTTAGAAGATTTCTATGGGCACAAGCACTGTTCATGTCACAATCTGTTCACACCCCTCTTGTTGGTGGAGAGAATTTAGAATTCTTTGTAAAAGCTTATTTCCTGCAATTCTACACATTTTGTCATGGGGCGCAAAGAACATTTAGCCGTTTTAAAGCATATTTTCTTGCAATTCTATACATTTTGCTATGTCTAATGTGTATTCATGTTACGGTTTTCTAGTGGTGATGAAGGAGAGTCGGACCAAACTGCAGCGTGTCGATTTAGATTCATGTTTAATCAAACGAAGAAACACGAACACTACACAAAACAATAAACGTAATCGAAACCGAAACAGCCTATCTAGTGCAAACTAACCGAGAGTACACATAGGACACTAAGGACAATCACCCACGACAAACTCAAAGAATATGGCTGCCTAAATATGGTTCCCAATCAGAGACAACGATAAGCATCTGCCTCTGATTGAGAACCACTCCAGACAGCCATAGACTTTGCTAGATAACCCACTAAGCTACAATCCCAATACCACCACCAAAACCCCAAGACAAACACACCACAATTACAAAAACCCCATGCCACACCCTGGCCTGACCAAATACATAAAGATAAACACAAAATACTTTGACCAGGGAGTGACAATTCATGTGATATTTGAGTGACAAAAAAATTACAACTATATCTATGGGCTAAAAAACCTAAATAAAAAAACGTTAGCTGACATGGGCTTGTTGATCTGGACATTTCTGACAAGTTATAAATAGCTCTCTAATGTATGCAATGACTGACATGACAAGAGGAAAACTGATGACGCACGACCCAATTTCCAAATTGCACCTAGTGCATTCTACTATTACAACTTTCAAGAGTACATTTAAAGTCAGACTGAGTTCCTTAAAACTCAGTCTGACCCCCGCACCCCACCCCTGCCGACCCCTCACGCACCCCACCATTTGGGAACCACTGCTGTAGCGTACTGTTCAGATAGGTTAACTCACGTGTCCAACTCATTCCACGGAGGGCCGAGTGTCTGCGGGTTTTCTCTCCTCACATGTACTTAATTGATGAAATATGGTCATTAATTAGTAAGGAATTCCCCTCGCCTGGCTGTCTATTGACTGAAATCTGGAGACTGACTGTAGGTCTGTAACACGTGTCAAACTCATTCCACGGAAGGCAGAGTGTCTGCTGGTTTTTGCTCCACCCTTGTTCTTAACTGATGAATTAAGGTCACTAATTAGTAAAGCACTTCCCTCACCTGGTTATCTAGGTCTTAATTGAAAGGGAAAACCCACGGATGCTAGGCCCTCCATAAAATTTGACATTTAACATTAACTCCTACAGAACTAAGCATTTCTTGCAGTAAAATGAGTCACCAAATGTAGGCAACATTTTGACTCAGGAACAGGAGTGGAGAAATATAATTTCTTTCTTTCAGCATCTTGAATGTGAATGCGCAGTTAGATACCATCTGTAGAGTTGCTGTCTTTATCAGCATCATAAAAGCTGATCGTATTTCAGCTACATGACATTATGCTGGTGAGCAAGGGTTTATTTAGTCTTCTAGGGCAACATATAATGACAAAAGAGAAGCTGCATGTTTCTAACTATAGACAAGTTGACTAACACAGGGTTTCCCAAACTCGGTCCTGGGTCCCCCCTTGGGTGCATGTTTTGGTTTTTGCCCTAGCACTACACAGCTGATTCAAATAAATAACTCATCATCAAACCCTGGACTAACAAATAGCCTACCAAAATGTCGGAAATTATAAGCAGAAACATATCTAAATAAGGCAACAACGAAAAAACTTTCCACAGTTTCTGACTGCATTTTCTAAATGAGGGGGTTAGGGTTGGGTGCAGGCCTCAGATTTTCACTTGATCCTTTATCACATATAGTCAAGTCAGGCGGTTGTGGATGGTTTATGACCGGTTGTGGTTGGGTTATGACCGGTTGTGGATGGGTTATGACCGGTTGTGGATGGGTTATGACCGGTTGTGGATGGGTTATGACCGGTTGTGGTTGGGTTATGACCGGTTGTGGATGGGTTATGACCGGTTGTGGATGGGTTATGACCGGTTGTGGATGGGTTATGACCGGTTGTGGATGGGTTATGACAGGTTGTGGATGGTTTATGACCGGTTGTGGATGGGTTATGACCGGTTGTGGATGGGTTATGACCGTTTGTAGATGGGATATGACAGGTTGTGGATGGTTTATGACCGGTTGTGGATGGGTTATGACCGGTTGTAGATGGGATATGACCGGTTGTGGATGGTTTATGACCGGTTGTGGATGGGTTATGACCGGTTGTAGATGGGTTATGACCGTTTGTGGATGGGTTATGACAGGTTGTGGATGGTTTATGACCGGTTGTGGATGGGTTATGACCGGTTGTGGATGGGTTATGACCGTTTGTAGATGGGATATGACAGGTTGTGGATGGTTTATGACCGGTTGTGGATGGGTTATGACCGGTTGTAGATGGGATATGACCGGTTGTGGATGGTTTATGACCGGTTGTGGATGGGTTATGACCGGTTGTAGATGGGATATGACCGGTTGTGGATGGTTTATGACCGGTTGTGGATGGGTTATGACCAGTTGTGGATGGGTTATGACCGGTTGTGGATGGGTTATGACCGGTTGTGGATGGGTTATGACCGGTTGTGGATGGGTTATGACCGGTCGTGGATGAGTTATGACCGGTTGTGGATGGGTTATGACCGGTTGTGGATGGGTTATGACAGGTTGTGGATGGTTTATGACCGGTTGTGGATGGGTTATGACCGGTTGTGGATGGGTTATGACCGTTTGTGGATGGGTTATGACCAGTTGTGGATAGGTTATGACCGGTTGTGGATGGTTATTAGCATATTGTGTGCGGGTGAACAAACAACTGTACCATGCACCACTAGTGTGTAGATCAGTGTGTTTTCAGCACCCCTTGTTCAGAATGTGGCCTCACAATCTCTATCTGTCCTTGAGCTCTGCTATTTTCTTTCAAATCTGCATTATTTTGTTTGGTAGCCATATCACCCATTAAAGGGACAGTTCACTTGAAAATCTAAATTGAAACTATAGTCTTAGAGAGGATAGAAGATGAATCACATATCACCAATTGAGTTGTCAGATTTACTAAACCGATGATTATGATCGTTATTAAAGCTGAGCTGACTTTAAATAGATTTGTAGATCTAACGCTTGGTGGTATGCTTTAAACTGCTTCCATATTTGCGGGTGTTTGGTTGTGGTTGTAGTCGATCTACCACAGAAGGGATGTTCTCCACATCAAACCTGTTTGTGTGATGTGGTGTGTGGGGGTTCCTCTGGTTCCAATAAGAAGGTAATTGTTTTCTGAGGATTTAGGGGTTCCCTGCTGGTGGGTCCAGTCTAATTAAGTTTGCAAGGGGGCGAGCCATGGATCACGGAAGATAAAGAGAAGAAGGGAGTGGGAGAGGGAAATTAGATGTAGAGTGGGGGGTGTAGAGAGAGAGGGATGAGGTACAGAGTGGAGGGTGTAGATATAGGGGGATGAGGTATAGAGTGGGGGTATAGAGAGAGGGGATATAGAGAGAGTGTGGGTGTAGAGAGAGGGGATATAGAGAGAGTGGGGGTGTAGAGAGAGAGGATATAGAGAGAGTGGGGGGTGTAGAGAGAGGGGGAGAGCGAGATAAGGAAGTAAGAAGAGTTTGCAGACATAAAAACAAAAGGGGTTAGACCAGGGATCGTCAACTTTGATGGGGGCCACAAAAAATCACAAGGGGCCTTAGTGGCTCGCGGGTCTGCGTACCCACATTCATACCCACACAAGCAGTCAGAGTAGGCATTAGCCTTTTGGGGACCTAAGAAACATTTTTTGCTAAATCTTCTCTCCTTCCCATGGAAAAATGTGTGTAATTGCAGCAAACTTGCTTTAAAACTGCAACATTTTCTCTACTCCCCATGGCAAAATGTGTATAATTGCAGAATTTTAATTTTCTGAATACATTTTATTGCTTTATACACATTTTGCCATGGGGCATAGAGAAAATGTTACAGTTTTAAAGCAAGTTTGCTGCAATTATACACATTTTGTCATAGGGTGGAGAGAAATGTTTGTAGTTTTTAATATGATATTTGAGTGAGAGTGACTAACAAAATCAATCGGGGCCCCACGTCAGTAATTCAACCATGACTACTACAACTTTAGATAGCTGATATGGGCTAATTGAGTGACTGTCAGTGGCTGACAAGAGAAAAACTGCTGATGTACAACCACATTTCAAAATTGCACCCTGTGTATTCTACTATTCTAACTCTCAGGCCCAAATGAGTTCCATTCATTTTTTGGGAAATTGATCCGCGGGCCCAGTACCCCACCCCTGAATTAGACAGTAAGAGGGACAGAGAAACAGAGAGAGAGGGGATGGGGGGGGTTGGAGGGGGCAGAGGTGTTTGCAGAGAAAGCAGCCAGACAAGGAAGCAGCATTTTATTGAACCCAGGCAGTTAGCTTGTGAGTTAATCTCTCTCTCTCTGATGTGGTCTGCTGTGGGGCTAACACTGCCTCCCCAGCCTCCGTGTCAAAGTCAAGCAGTCGCAACAGACCATGTACAAGGGCCAGTCTGCCCCTTTAGGTACTGGCAGTTTATATGCATGCTAGCAATGTTAGCAACGCTCTCTTCTGAGGTCTCCGGGAGACGACAGACATGAAAGATGGCTTTAGAAGTAATGGCGGTTGAGTTGTTCAGGGCCACTTCGTTTGATTACCTGTGTGTGTGGTTTAACAACTCAAGAGTTAAACCCTCCCCCCTCCACAAATATGGAGCTTCCTCTCTTTCATTCAAAAACTCCCACATACATGGAGCTCAGTCTTTGAACATTCCAAACAAATACTGCAGAGGATAACTATCTAACAGGGATTTGGGGGCGAAACATGATATGCGTCTGAACGTCATGTGGGATTTGTGTAGGTTGCTCTTCACTGATGTGTAGGGTAAACACAGTGGGATAAGGATTTGTGTAGGTTGCTCTTCACTGATGTGTAGGGTAAACACAGCAGGATAAGGATTTGTGTAGGTTGCTTTTCACTGATGTGTAGGGTAAACACAGCGGGATAAGGATTTGTGTAGGTTGCTCTTCACTGATGTGTAGGGTAAACACAGCGGGATAAGGAATGGTTTAGTTTATGGATTGAGATTTAAGTCAAGGTCTGTCAGTGTCACAGTGGGGGGAGAGAGTATGAGTGTCTGCGTGTGTGTGTTTGAGAGAGGGAATTAGGGTGTGTGTACTGTATGTATGTGTGTGGGGAGAGATGCTAGCTGCTGGGGTCGTTCAGGAACTTCTCTGCAAGTGTGTGTGTGTTGCTGAGTGTGTGTGCACCAGGTCTGGTTGTGATTTAATGAGGGCCACAGGGTGAGTGATCCACAACAGGCGCTTTTTCTAGGCCACGAGCCTAATCAGATTGAAGTGAGGAAAATCAGGTTAAAGAGTTGGGGAGGCCAAAACAAGAGGAGTCATTCTGGTGTTTTTTATATTTTTTATTCCTGGGGTTGTAACCTGTAGCATGTTGCTTGTGTTTTGTCATTTAAAAATGTCTCTCGATAGTCTCTATCCATTTAGTTGAAATGTGTTATTTTTTAAACATACCATTTAAATGTAAATTATCAGTTATACTACAACTAACACCCCCCCCCCCAAAAAAAAATAGATAAGTTGGTCAAGATAATCAGGCATGGACATCCCCATAATGCCTGGAATGCTTAACTCTAGAGATTGGCTTAGCTTTAAGTGGATTTTCACCCGTTCTGAGTCTATTCATGCTCATTATGTGTAAAACCACTTGGCCACTTTACTTGAGTATAACTCAGGATATAGCCAGGAGATGACAGGAAATGCCAGATAAATATACTCCTCCTGTGATTTCCTCCATCCTGCCCCCCCCCCCAAAGGAAATTGTTTTTGAGCAAGATTGGACTTTTACCTCCATAAGCTTATTTTTTATTAACTTATTTTTCTCTTTGTTGTCTTTAACATACCAGATAATCATTCTCCCATCTTCAGATTTCATTTAATGTTGTTTTCACAGCAGGAAAGGCATTTTCTCAGGCGCAAACAACAACACTGGCCAACAACAACAAACACCATAACAAAGGACACCCATGTGGTGCTTTGTGTCACATCCAGCGATGTATTTCTGTAGAGCTGTTGCTTTGTCTTATATACATGTTGTTAAACTGTTAGTTTTATACTTTATCGACATGTTCTCATCTCTTTCCTTGTCTCTTATCAGATGACGTCTTTGCTGACATAGAGGACCCTGCATGGATGGCCCGCCTCTCCCTCCCCCTCACTGCAGACTACCACAAGAACATTTTTGTCCCCAACGGGCCACCGTCCTCAGACACCCATTGCTCCCCAGACACCCTTGACGACTCCTCCTTCTCCACCTTCGGCAAGACGCCAGAGAAGGATGGCCCGCTGGGCGGGGCCTTGCTCTCCGAGGTCAACACCTTGTTTAACATGCTCCTGACCCAGAAGGGTGACTCCCAGTCACACCCCTCGCCAGATGTGCTCTACAGATTGTCTGCCGCCTACCGGCGCTCGCTGGGGCTGGACGGAGCTGCCAATGCGCCACGGAACTCTGGGAACCCCGAAAAGACGTCCCCTCTGGCTCATTGCTCGGCCCAATTCCCTTAGGCCTTGTCTTAACATGGTTAGGTCATGGAATTCAGTCTAAAAGAAGTTGCTGTAAAAAAGACAGTCTCTACAAGCCAGAATGTTGAATACAATGATATTCAAACGTACGTTGCCGGTTGTCTGTGCTGTTGGTCCTGTTGGCGGTAGGAAGTGTAGATAGGGTATCCACAGGAAAGTGTTGTTTACACAGCTTTTTTGCCACGCCGGTAGTTTTTGTCACTTGTATTTTCCATCTCCTGATGCATTTCAAGTGATGCACAATATGTCAACATTAGCCGAATGTAACTGAATGTTGTTGACCAAAGCGCATTACTTTAAAAGCAGCTTGAAGTGCTTGTGAAATTTGCCAGCTGATTACGTGGGACAACGTTTGGTCTGTGGCATTTTTGACATATTGTGCATGTCGCTTGCGGATTTCGTCAGCATTGAAAATACAAACCAACATACAGACCAACGTACTGAAAGTTGGGTTAATAACACTACTCTGTGGATATTTTCTCTCAGATGACCTCCTACATCAGGACAAAATCAGCAGACAACAGGTAAATTACATTCAAATGAAGTTTATTCAACAGTCTGACTTGTGATGTGACTGTTCACAAAAAGGGAGCCTACATGTTAGAGACGAGAGTCGTCCACTCTTGGATTTGTAGAGGCTATCTTAGACCCAACTCCCGGTTTGAAAACAGTTGCATCAACTTCATTTGATTGGTTCCTGTGTGTTTGGGCTATTTAGAATGTCCAGTATGTTCTTACAATCCCCCCAAACCGGTGACTGTGTTTTCCTTTTTGCTGTGGTTGCAACAGCAACCTCTTCTCCTAACATATCCCCATTAGGAGACGTCAATTACACTATTAGCCCCAGACAGACTGCTTCCCTGTCTGGAACAAGCCAAGGCCAGAAAAGGGAGAGGAGTTAACCTAAGGTCTTTGTTCAGTGCTGGAACACGGTCAATGCACTATACAGTACTCCCTACATAGCACAGAGTGTACATTTAGCTTGAGATAAATGTTACACAAGTAAACTGTTTCCCTCATGTGGCACATTTTCCCCTGTATCATTCTGATTAACTCTCTCTCTCTCTCTCTGGTCAGAAGTGTTTATCAGTGGGAGCAACAACACGGTGCTATTCTTTGTTAGCGTTGTCCATGGTATGAATGGCTGAGTTTGGCAACCCAAGCAAAGAGTCCAAGAAGGAAATGGCTCTTTGTCTTTTCTTAAGAGAAAACACTAGCTAAACTAAGTCCTGTTCCTGAGGATGTCTGCCGCCATTTCCTTCACCTCCATTTTGAGAAATGTCTCCATTGTTGATTACTATTTGTATTTACTCAAGTAAATTCCTTAGCTACTGAAAAATGTCATATTCAGAGGTAAATATGCTGTTTATTGAGGTCTGTGTAAGAAAACATAAACAGGATTTGGTTTTAGATATTTGAATGGCTGTAAAAGTGTTATAAATTAACTTTTTTGACAAAAGGTGTAATTTGTAACTTTGCTTGGGAGAATATGGCATTTTTTTGGCCATAAATCAAACCAGCAGCACTTTGTACATAATATTTTCTAAAACATTTAAATAAAATTATTTGAAAACAGCATCATGCTCATTTCATCCTACAAATTCCACGATGTTGAGGATTTTGACTTTTGTTTTGAATGTTGCGAAATTTGATTTTCTTTGGGTGAGAACATGGAGACTCACTGCAAAAGAACATCTCTAGGAAAAACCTTTGTATGACAATGACCTCTGGTGCTTTTTCCATGTAATTTTTGTATATTGACTCGTGATGAACACTCTTTACATTTGCATTTACGCAATACGGATTGAATAGAGCCCTCAGACTAGACATGACTGGACAGGTGAACGCAAGTGTGCCAGTACCAGATGCTTCTCCTCTCTGTCCAGTCATTAATAATCTGGGATTTGACCAATCAGATTGGCTCTGAAAAAGATCTGATGTGATTGGTCAAAAGACCAATTAATTGCAAAAATAAAATAATTGGGCAGCCTTTGAAAGCTCTGCCCAAATGGTCTAATCAGTCAAACAGGACCCAGCTGTGTTTTGAGGGCGGGACAAAATGTGAATGGTTGATTGAAAGCTAAATGGGAAGAGATTGCAGTGACAGGTGAGAGTAAAACAAACACCATCAGGGAGGGCTGTGACCAATGACATCCCTGGTTCGAATCCAACCACTGTCTTTCTTTTCCAACTTAACAGTATAACTAATTAGACCCCCCCTCCCCCTGGATCTTCTTCCTCAATGTGTTTTTTTTAGGAGGCAAGTAGAGAGGACGCGAGGAATCAAGGAAATACAAGTACAATTAAGATTAAGTCAAAATGTTACAACCCCAGCACACTGGATCCATGGCAAAGGGAAAGAAAAAAGAGAAATGACAACATTTGATCTTGTTTTATTATTTACATCATTGATGTATTTGCACCTTGCACTTACAGTATTTCACTGAGTAATCGTTACATGTTTTCATAGGCAACGGGATCTACATTACAAGAATAAACAATGTTAAAATTTGACGTCTATGTATGGGACATTGAAGTTATTTTGTTGTTAACAATATTGTTTGTTCATTTGTTGAACAAAAAATACCTTCAATGACTAAGGTTACTGATATTCTACTTGTCTTTCCTCTTCAGAACATTGATGAAGGCATCCTTGGGGACTTGCACGGTTCCAATATACCGCATCTTCTTTTTACCCTCCGCTTGTTTCTTCAGGAGCTTCATCTTTCTTGTTATATCACCTCCGTACTGAAAGAGAGAAAAGCCCAGTTTATACCTGGTTGTAACATGCATTCTTTGTCCTGATCCTGTCCACATTCAGATTGTGCCCACATTTCCAGACAGGTGTAGATAATCAAAAGACACATTATGATCAGGTCTTCCTGCTCACCTCCAGAGGTAGTCAGACACACATTGTGTCTGGATATCTTAAGTGTAGCCGGATCTGGACAGTGAAACCACTTAACATACTATTATCAGCCTTCTAAAATCATTGAAAGGTGATCGCCATTGACTTATGGCATAAATATGTGTCTTGTAATAAATAAATAGTATTTTGAAAGATTGTTTGTCAATTAATTTGCATAAAGGGAGGGACCAGGAAATCTGGTCACAATGCAAACGCAGTGGACGGATAACAGACATATTTTGTTACCATGTGTAGACATCTGTAAATATGAACACAATCAGAATGTAAACAAGATCAGGACTAAGGAACTATGTTAGCACCAGTTATAAAATGGGGCTATAGAGACTCAAGGATCAGCTAACATACTAAAACACCACAATGTGGAATAATAGTGAAGACATCAAAACTATGAAATAACACATCGTAACCAAAACAAAAGGTTAAATTATAGATTCTTCAAAGTAGCCACCCTTTATGACAGCTTGGCATTCTTTCAACCAGCTTCATGGAGGTAGTCACCTGGAATGCTTTTCCAACAGTCTTGAAGGAGTTCCCACATATGCTGAACACTTGTTGGCTGCTTTTTCTTCACTTTGCGGTCCAACTCATCCCAAACCATCTCAATTGGGTTGAGGTCGGGTGATTGCGGAGGCCGGGTCATCTGATGCAGCACTCCATCACTCTCCTTCTTGGTCAAATAGCCCTTACACAGCCTGGAGGTGTGTTTTGGGCCATTGTCCTGTTGAAAAACAAATGATAGTCCCACTAAGCACGAACCTGATGGGATGGCATATTGCTGCAGAATGCTGTGGTAGCCATGCTGGTTAAGTGTGCCTTGAATTCGAAATAAATAACTAACAGTGTCACCAGCAAAGCACACCATCACACCTTCTCCTCGCTTCACGTTGGGAAACACACATGCAGAGATTATCCGTCCAACTACTCTGCGTCTCAGCGGCTGGAACCAAAAATCGCAAATTTGGACTCATTAGATCCAGTTTCATCTTAGAGCTTGATGGTTTTTGCAACAGCACTTGAAGAAACTTTTAAAAGTTCTTGAAATGTTCCATATTGACTGACCTTCATGTCTTAAAGTAATGATGGACTGTCATTTCTCTCTGCTTATTTGAGCTGTTCTTGCCATAATATGGACTTGGTCTTTTTCCAAATAGGGCTATCTTCTGTATATCACCCTTACTGTGTCACAACACAATTGATTGACTCAAAGACATTAAGAAGGAAAGAAAAGCCACAAATGATTAACAGGCAGACCTGTTAATTGTAATGCATTCCAGGTGACTACCTCATGAACCTGGTTGAGAGAATGCCAAGAGTTTGCAAAGCTGTCATCAAGGCAAAGGGTCGCTACTTTGAAGAATCTCCAACATAAAATATATTTTGATTTGTTTAACACTTTTTTGGTTACGACATGATTCCATATGTATTACTTCATAGTTTTGATGTCTTCACTATTATTCTATAATGTAGAAAATAGTACAAATAAAGAAAAATCCTGGAATGAGCAGGTGTGTCCAAACATTTGACTGGTACTGTATATAAACCCTGAATTGTTGACGGTATGTATTGTCCATTGAGAGGCCTTGAAGACACAGGTCGGCTATATTGGCACTCCCCAGTGGGAGCAGTCCTTCATAGGAATTCTACATTATTTCAATTAAATCTTTCAAGGACAAAATTACATGCATTAAAGTTTTTTTGTTGTTGTAGTGGGCACCGTAATATTATTCATCTTAAATTATACTTTAAAGGCAAATGGTTTTTAAAATATATTTTGTAATTTTTTATTTGATGTTTAGCTCACATAATAAAATTGAAAAGTATGCATTAAGGTGTCTGTAATATAATAAATGTGGCAAAAAACGAATGTAAACATTGATAAATGCATTTCTATTTTTTTACAATGGTGGGGGAGTGCCAAGATTGAGGCACCGTGGCTTCAACACAGCGCCCCCTATCAGTCACCTAGGGTATATCTAAATCATTGGTACAAACCAACATTTGAATTAAAAGAACACGTTTACTTACACATTTTGCGAGCACATTTTTCTTGTAAGCCTTTATTCTGCAAGAGAGAGAGAGCGGTTGTCGTGCAATCTGAAACGCTACCAACTTTCCAAATGACTTGGTCTTGTGTGTAAATCTTCCATGTTTGGCCACGACACTTACGTCTCCCTGGCGATGACTTTGCTGCCGATGGCTGCTTGTACTGCGATTTCAAACATCTGTCTGGGTATGGCGTCTTGCAGGCGCTCGCACATGGCTTTGCCTGCACTGTATGCCCGGTCTCTGTACATAGGAGAACAGAAGACACCCAAGGGTCACATCATTACGGTACTCAAATAGATCATACTATTAGTAGCCCTTGAATGATAGATACATTGAGCCAAATAATAATTTGTATAGTAGATACTGTTTTTTTTTACTCAAGAGTTGAATCACACAGTAATGTCGACGGGAGAGATTCACAAAAGTTTGAGTTAGGATTCAGTCAACACTTGTTTTTCAACCGTAGGGGTCTGAGCCCAAAGATTAGCTGATACAGGTCGAAGCACTAAGTATCAAAGACTTACTTGTGAACAATAGTGGTGAGTTCCTCCACAGGTTTCCCGTTCAGCAGAATATCCATCTTGATCACATGGGCAGGCTGGTACCCTGCATCCTCATAGTCAAAGCTGATGAACAATATTACAACATACAATGTCTCATGTCCTTCTAATCATCAGGTTACCAAATCAATCTGAAAAGTTGGGCCGGGGCAATACCAGTATCCCGATACTCGTTCGTATCCTGGCAAGGAAACAAAACACCAAGCGGATTTAATTTCTTTAGGAAAACAGGCATAATGTTGGAAACAAACATCATTTATGTTGTCATCCAGAGTCACATGAATTTATTTTCCAAGTTAAAGCACACTATTTTACATCCAGCAGGTTTTTGAAGGACCCAAGAGTTTGGTCTGCTTTGTGTTTTCTTTTTTTGCCATGAAAAAAAACTATTGCGATACTGGTATCGTCCCGGCCCAACTGAGAAGGTTCCCTATGCAACATAGAATCACCTGGCATATCCTGAAGACATGGATTTCAGGAGGTCATAGAAGTCCACGACAATTTCATTCAGAGGGAAGAGATATTTCATCATCACTCGGTGGTCGTCAATGTACACCATGTTCTTCTGGACGGCTCGGCGATTCTACACGAATGGACAAATTATGGTAAAAAAATTAAAAGATTTTTGTTTTGCAAAGTGAAAGTTATCAAAACACATTTTCTTAAATGTCTCTGTTACACAGTGATCCTAAAAACAAATAATTAGCAACACCTGAAAGCCAGGCTGGCTTACCAAGCAGATACTCATGATTTTCCCAATGTAGTCATCAGGGGTGATGATGGTCCCCATCACCATGGGCTCCAGGTACTCTTTCACTACGGACCTGTCTGGGAACTGGGCTGGGTTCACTATGGTGATCTCCTCCTTCCCATGCTCCTACAACACAACAGTTAGAACCTTCACCAAACAACGGTTATAATGTACATACATATATATTTTTTCACATGACAGTGTATGAAACAGTTTAGAAACAATTTTTTCACTGTTTGAAAATAATAGTTGATGTACAGTAACAGTCAAAAGTCTGGACACACCTACTCATTCAAGGATTTGTCTTTATTTTTACTATTTTCTACATTGTAGAATAATAGTGAACACATCAAAACTATGAAATAACACATATGGAATCATGTAGTAACCAAAAAAAAAAGTTAAATAATTCTACATTTTATATTTGAGATTCTTCAAAGTAGCCACCCTTTGCCTTGACAGCTTTGCACACTTGGCACTCTCAACCAGCTTCATCAGGTAGTCACCTGGAATGCATTTCAATTAACAGGTGTGCCTTGTTAAAAGTTCATTCCTCCTTAATGCGTTTGAGCCAATCAGTTGTGTTGTGACAAGGTAGGGGTGGTATACAGAAGAAAACTCTATTTGGTAAAAGACCAAATCCATATTATGGCAAGAACAGCTCAAATAAGTAAAGAGAAACGAAGGTCAGTCAATCCGGAACATTTGAAGAACTTTGAAAGTTTCTTTATGTGCAGTCGCAAAAACCATCAAACGCAGAGTTCAAGTAACAAGACATCTCAAAATCAACTGTTTTTATTTCTTTAACCTTTATATAACTAGGCAAGTCAGTTAATAACAAATTCTTATTTACAATGACGGCCTACCAAAAAGGCCTCCTGCGGGGACGGGGGCTGGGATTAAAAATATAGGACAAAACACATCACGACAAGAGACACAACACTACATAAGAGACCTAAGACAACATAGCATGGCAGCAACACATGACAACACAGCATGGTAGCAGCACAAAACAGGGTACAAACATCACAAAGGGCAAGAAAGTAGAGAAACCGATCTCACGCAAAGCAGCCACAACTGTTAGTAGAAGTGTCCATGATTGAGATAAAACTGTCCAGTTTGAGTGTTTGTTGTAGCTCGTTCCAGTCGCTAGCTAGCTGCAGCAAACTGAAAATACGAGCGACCCAGGAATGTGTTTTCTTTGGGGACCTTTAACAGAATGTGACTGGCAGAACGGGTGTTGTATGTGGAGGATGAGGGCTGCAGTAGATATCTCTGATAGTGGGGGAGTGAGGCCTAAGAGGGTTTTATAAATGAGCATCAACCAGTGGGTCTTGCAACGTGTACAGAGACTCACAAATTCACCCCCCTTCGCATTTTTCCTATTTTGTTGCATTACAACCTGTAATTTAAATGGATTTTTATTGGATTTCATGTAACGGACATACACAAAATAGTTCAAATTGGTGAAGTGAAAAAAAGAACTTGTTTAAAAATATTCAACAACAACAAAAAATACATTTAAAGTGGTGCGTGCATTTGATTTCACCCCCTTTGCTATGAAGCTCCTAAATAAGATCTGGTGCAACCAATTACCTTCAGAAGTCACATAATAAGTTAACTAAAGTCCACCTGTGTTCAATCTAAGTGTCAAATGATCTGTCACATAATCTCAGTATAACACACACATACTGAAATGCCTCAGAGTCTGCAACACCACCAAGCAAGGGGCACCACCAAGCAAGCGGCACCATGAAAACCAAGGAGCTCTCCAAACAGGTCAAGGACAAATTTATGGAGAAGTACAGATAAGGGTTGGGTTATAAAAAAACTCAACCCAACTGAGTTGGTTTGGGATGAGTTGGACTGCAGAGGGAAGGAAAAGCAGCCAACAAGCACTCAGCATATGTGGGAACTGCTTCAAGACTATTGGAAAAGCATTCCAGGTGAAGATGGTTGAGAAAATGACAAGAGTTTAAAGCTGTCATCATGGCAAAGGGTGACTACTTTGAAGAATCTAAAATATATTTTAGTTTGTTTAACACTTTTTTGGTTGTGTTACTTCATTGTTTTGATGTATTTACTATTATGCTACTATGTAGAAAATAGTTTTAAAAAATAAACTGGAATGAGTAGGTGTATCCAAACGTTTCACTGGTACTGTACATTTGCAAATATATGTACTCGTGTGCATTTATTTTGCTGTGATATCATGTCAAATTTCCAATGCAATATATGTACAGTTGAAGTCGGACGTTTACATACACCTTAGCAAAATACATTTAAACGCAGTTTTTCACAATTCCTGACATTTAATCCTAGTAAAGTTAGGATCACCACTTTATTTTAAGAATGTGAAATGTCAGAATAATTGTAGAGAGAATGACTTATTTCAGCTTTTATTTATTTCATCACATTCCCAGTGGGACAGAAGTATACATACACTCAATTAGAGTTTGGCAGCATTGCCTTTAAATTGTTTAACTTGGGTCAAACATTCCGGGTAGCCTTCATCAAGTTTCCCACAATAAGTTGGGTGAATTTTGGCCCATTCCTCCTGACAGAGCTGGTGTAACTGAGTCAGGTTTGTAGGCCTCCTTGCTTGCACACGCTTTTCAGTTCTGCCCAAAAATGTTCTATAGGATTGAGGTCAGGGCTTTGTCCACTCCAATACCTTGACTTTGTCATCCTTAGGCCATTTTGCCACAACTTTGAAAGTATGCTTGGGGTCATTGTCCATTTGGAAGACCCATTCGTGACCAAGCTTTAACTTCCTGACTGATGTCTTGAGATGTTGCTTCAATATATCCAAATAATTTTCCTTTCTCATGATGCCATCTATTTTGTGAAGTGCACCAGTCCCTAAAGCAGCAAAGCACCCCCACAACATGATGCTGTCACCCCCGTGTGTCACGGTTGGGATGGTGTTCTTCGGCTTGTAAGCCTTCCCCTTTTTCCTCCAAACATAATAGTCATTGTGGCCAAACAGTTCTATTTTTGTTTCATCCGACCAGAGGACATTTCTCCAAAAAGTACGATCTTTGTCACCATGTGCAGTTGCAAACCATAGTCTGGCTTTTTATTGGCGGTTTTGGAGCTGTGGCTTCTTCCTTGCTGAGCGGCCTTTCAGGTTATGTTGATATAGGACTTGTTTTATCGTTTCCTCCAGCATCTTCACAAGGTCCTTTGCTGTTGTTCTGTGATTGATTTGCACTTTTCGCACCAAAGTACTTTAATCTCTAGGAGACAGGATGCGTCTTCTTCCTGAGCGGTATGATGGCTGCATGGTCCCATGGTGTTTATACGTGCGTACTATTGTTTGTGCAGATGAACATGGTACCTTCAGGTGTTTGGAGATTTCTCCCAAGGATGAACCAGACTGGTGGAGGTCTACAATATTTTTTCTGAGGTCTTGGCTGATTTCTTTTGATTTTCTCTTTGTCAAGCAATGAGGCACTGAGTTTGAAGGTAGGCCTTGAAATACATCCACAGGTACACCTCCAATTGACTCAAATTATGTTAATTAGCCTATCAGAAGCGTTTAAAGCCATGACATCATTTTCTGGAATTTCCAAGCTGTTCAAAGGCATGGTCAACTTAGTGTATGTAAACTTCTGACACACTGGAATTGTGATACAGTGAGTTATAAGTGAAATAATCTGTAAACTATTGTTGGAAAAATGACTTGTGTCATGCAAAGTAGATGTCCTAACCGACTTGCCAAAACTCTAGTTTGTTAACAAGAAATTTGTGGAGTGGTTGAAAAACGAGTTGTAATGACTCCAACCTAAGTGTATGTAAACTTCTGACTTCAACTGTACGTGTGAGTTGAAGCCCCTAGAGGTGGTGCTGTCTATTACCTTGATGAGCTTGGCGGAGGACAGGATCGCCTTGTAGGGCACAGTGGGGGCTGTCACTATGACAGAGGCGTTGTACTCCTGTTCCAAGCGCTGGTTAAACACCTCCATGTGGAGCAGGCCCAGGAAGCCTAGTCTACAAAATGAAGGAAAGGAAAACAATAACAGTGTGAGTGTCAGTGTGAGGGAGCGAACAATTTAGGAGTCAGGGTCACACAGGGGTCTTGATCACAGCTGAAAATGGTATCCCTCAAAGCAAATGAAGAATATAAAGCATAGCAGTGCAGTCACAGACCAGTGTGGTTATGATGCATTGACCCAAAGCTATGTATCCTGTCAAGGTCCTCCCCGTCACCATTTGTACAGCTTTAAGTAGTAGATGATTGTAGTTTAGTTGGTCATGTTATGATCTGACCTCCAGCCTGCTCCCAGTGCCAAACTGCTGTCTCTCTGGACCGTCACACTGGAGTCGTTGAGCGTCAGTTTCTCCACAGCACTGCGGAGGGCGCTGTAGTCTGACTGGTCCATAGGGTACATCCCTGGAGAGAGATGCCAACAAGCACACTCAGGATAGAAATCAGTGACACCTGCTACTACTAATGTTTGCTTATAAACTACTGCCTATTGACACTTTGTAAATGCAACATTATGGGACCAGTTGCATTGTTTTCTCACTTATATGTCTGTCAGCGTACCGGCAAACACCATGGCCTTGGCTGGCTTGAACCCCGGCAAAGCTTCTACCAGATGTTTCTGATGGTAGAGGGTGTCACCGATCTGGGCCTCCTTCACTTCCTTCATACCTGCTATCACATAGCCCACCTGGCCTGCGTACCTGCACAACACACCCACAGTGTTAGGAATGAAAAGAAGAGTCATTGTTCATTTACAGCCATGTGACCAATATGATATGCCTATATAGCAATGTACCAAACAAGAAGAACCGATACAATTAGCATCTTGTATCTTACTACCACGAGGAAGGGAGAACTGACAGAGTGTGCATTTTATACAACAGTCACCACCAGTGATATGGAATCAGACAAGATGAATATTATGCAGGATAAGACACTCACAATCTGTCTGTGGGGTGCTCATCTGGCCTGAGGAGGCCTAGCTCGTTGACCTCGTAGCTTTTCCCCAGGTACGCAGATATGATCCTGTCTCCTTTAGACAAATAGCCTCCGAACAGAGCGATGTTCGCCACCACCCCTCTGTAGTGATCGAAGTTGGAGTCAAACACCAGGGCTTTGAATGGGTCCTCTTTTTTAAAGGTTGGTCTGAGAACAAAAAATGAGTATGTTGAGTGCATCCGAAACAGCACTCTATTCCCTACATAGTGCACTACTTTTGACCATATCTCTACAGGCCCTGGTCAAAAGTAGAGCACTACAGGGAATAGGGTGCCATTTGGGAGGCAGCCATGGATTCAAAGAGGAAGTGCATTACTTTGGAAGACATTTTTTGTTTTTCCAACAGGAAGTAAGGAGTCAAATAAAACTTACGGTGGTAACCGTTTCACCACCTCTTGGAGGACTTGTTCTACATTGGTTCCCAGTTTGGCAGAAATCTAAAGAGAGGAGGAATCATCATATTTAGACAGTTGTCCAAACTAAGATATTGGCAATTGTCAACATCTCAGTCAATAAACTCACCCTAATACATTCTTCAGTTGGAATATCAAACACCTTCTCAATCTGTTTTTCTACCCTCTCTGGATCAGCATTTTTCAAATCAATCTGAAAAAGAAACAGAACATGATCATATTTGTCAATCACTTATCTAACATAGATTCATTGGGAAATGTACCTTGTTGATGACAGGAATGATGGTCAGCTGAGCTTCGAATGCCAAGTAGAAGTTAGCCACAGTCTGTGCTTGAATCCCCTGATCCACACAAGAACACATCAATGACACTCTACCTTGGATACATTTCCCAGGTAATGTGTCTGTCAAATGCACATTATGCCGAAAATAAAGTTTTACCTTGCCGAAAAACCTACCTGATTGGCATCAACAATCAACAGTACACCTTGGCACGCTGAGATGGATCTAGACACTTCATAACTGAAGTCAACATGACCCTGAAAACAGAGAAGACCAGGAGTGCTGTAATTAAGACTAATACAAACAAACCCCTTGTGTCACTGACGGTACCTAGTCCCATCTACACTGAACAAAAATATAAAATGTAACATGTAAAGTGTTGGTCCCATGTTTCATGAGCTGAAATAAAAGATTCCAGAAATGTTTCAATTCACACAGAAAGCTAATTTCGCTCGAATTGTTTGCATCCCTGTTAGTGAGCATTTCTCCTTTGCCAAGATAGTCCATCCATCTGACAGGTGTGGCATATCAAAAATCTGACTAAACAACACGATCATTACACAGGTGCACCTTGTGCTGGGGACTATAAAAGGCTACTCTAAAATGTGCAGTTGTGTCACACAACACAATGCCACTGATGTCACAAGTTTTGAAGGAGTGTGCAATTGACATGCTGACAGCAGGAATGTCCACCAGAGCTATTGCCAGAGAATGTAATGTTAATCACTCTACTATAAGCCGCTTCCAAAGCCATGTTAGAGAATTTGGCAGTGTGTCCAACCGGCCTCACAACCACAGACCACGTGTAACCACGTCAGCCCAGGACCTCCACATCTAGCTTCTTCGCCCATGGGATCATCAGACCAGCCACCCGGACAGCTGATGAGACTGTGGGTTTCACAACTGAAGAATTTCTGCACAAACAGAAACATTCTCAGGAAAGCTCATCATCCTCACCAGGGTCTTGATCTGACTGCAGTTCAGCATCGTAAAAGACTTGTGGGCAAATTCTCACCTTTGATGGCCACTAGCACGCTGGAGAAGTGTTCTCTGCAAGGAAGAATCCCAGTTTCAACTGTACCGGGCAGATTGCAGACAGTGTGTATGGCGTTGGGTGGGCGAGCGGTTTGCTGATGTCAATGTTGTGAACAGAATGCCCCATAGTGGCGGTGGGGTTATGGTATGTGCAGGCATAAGCTACGGACAACGAACACAATTACATTTCATCAATGTCAATTTGAATGCACAGAGATACCGAAATGAGATCCTGAGGCCATTGTCGTGCCATTCATCCGCCGCCATCACCTCATGTTTCAGCATGATAATGCACGGCCCCATGTCGCAAGGATCTGTACACAATTGCTGGAAGCTGAAAATGTCCAAGTTCTTCCATGGCCTTCATACTCACCAGACATGTCATCCATAGAACACGTATGGGATGCTCTGGATCTACGTGTATGACAGCGAATTCCAGTTCCCGCCAATATCCAGCAACTTCTCACGGCCATTGAAGAGGAGTGGGACAACATTCTACAGGCCACAATCAACAGCCTGATCAACTCTATGCGAAGGAGATTTGTTGCGCTGCATGAGGCAAATGGTGGTCACACCAGATACTGACTGGTTTTCTGATCCACGCCCCTATTCTTTTTTAAAGGTATCTGTGACCAACGGATGCATATCTGTATTACCAGTCATGTGAAATCCATAGATTAGGGCCTAATTTATTTATATAAATGGACTGATTTCCTTATATGAACTGTAACTCAGTAAAATCTTAGAAATTGTTGCAATGTTCAAAAAATAGTTCAATGTACTTACTGGTGTATCAATGAGGTTGAGCAGGTAGGTCTGTCCCTGGTACTTGTAGAACAAGGAGGCTGTCTGGGCCTTCACAGTTATCCCTCGCTCTCGCTCCACCTGCAGCTTGTCCAACACCTGTTTGTTCTTATCTGTCGTGGCTATGGCACCTGTAAAATCCAAGCAATGAGCTGAGCCATATCATACAAGAAACGAAATGCATGAGTATTTGTGTGATCCATGTGTATGAATATGGTAATGGACCAGCATGGAACCCGAGACAAAGATGCAGAGTAGCCCACATTTTGTGAGAATGGAGAGGCCAGAGATGGCCGGAATAGTAAATTGGGCAATGGAACCGAAGTTGGGTATTGGAGAAAGGCCATTAGTGCGTGTTCCGCAAACAATATGGCAGATGAAGGCGCGGCATGAGTGTGGTGAGCGGATAGACATGATTATGGACAGACAGGAAGAAGAGCCATGTGCAGAGGGAAGATGTGTGTTGAGGAAGAATGGCGCCAAGTACAAACCTGCTGTCTCTGATGGCTCAGAAATTGAACCTGGCGAGAGTGAGGATGAATTACCTGCGGTGGCAGGTGTGGTGAAGAATTGAGTACGAGCCTCGCCCATATGGTCATGAAAAGGATCATTCTGGCCCAGCGGGAGTTACATTTTTGGAGAAAGTGGTTCCCTGCCTTTTGGCTGACACATATGTAGTCTCAGGCTAGGTAGATAATAATTTGGGTACTGTTAAATGGATTTCAAAGTGGACCTTTACTCTTTTCTGTGATGCCTGCCGTTTGGCGCAATGCGGTGGCGAGCATGGTGAAACTGAGAAGACACGGTCTGTCCTTAGGAGTTTTGAAGAGTCTTTACTTGACAAAGTCATGTTAGGATATGTCAGTTATCCTGTGAGAGCTTTTGTGCCAAACCCACTAAGGTGTTTTAGATGCCAAGTTTATGGTCATGTTGCAGCAGTGTGTAGGAGGGAGATTCTGAGAGGTCATAAGTGTGCAGGAGGGCATGGGACAAAATATTGCATAGTATCGCTGGAAAGAACTGTGTCAGTTGTGGGGGTGTCCATGTTGTTCGGAATCAAAAGTGCCCGGTGCAAGAGAGACATGTTGAGGTTGCCAGGGTCAGAGTAGAAAAAAAGGTGTCGTTTGCTGAGGCAGTGAAGAGAGTAGAACAGGGGTATTCAAATCTTAACCTACGAGATCTGAAGCCTGCTGGTTTTCTTTTCTACCTGATAATTGCACCCACCTGGTGGGCCAGGACTAAATCAGCCCTGATTAGAGGGGAACAATGAAAACAAGTAGTGGAACTGGCTTCGAGGTCCAGAGGAGTATAGGACGATGGGTCAAGGGAATAAATACAAATTTGTGCTTTAGTAAGGTTGGCTCCTCAGAATTCATTGCAATGGTTATGAACTGTACCACAAAAGTGGATATTAAATCACCGAAAATGGATGCGGTTGTGGAAACTGCAGGGAAGTACTTGGATGTACAAGGTTTTACTGCAGAATATCTAGAAGATGTGTTGAATGAAAGAGTCCTGTCTTCCGGGCTGTTGGCCTGGTGTAGGATCAGTTAGGATCACCACTTTATTTTAAGAATGTGAAATGTCAGAATAATAGTAGAAAGAATCATTTATTTCATCTTTCATTTCTTTCATCACATTCAGAATGGGTCAGAAGTTTACATACACTCAATTAGTATTTGGCAGCATTGCCTTTAAATTGTTTAACTTGGGTTAAACATTTCGGGTAGCCTTCATCAAGTTTCCCACAATAAGTTGGGTGAATTTTGGCCCATTCCTCCTGACAGAGCTGGTGTAACTGAGTCAGGTTTGTAGGCCGCCTTGCTTGCACACGCTTTTCAGTTCTGCCCAAAAATGTTCTATAGGATTGAGGTCAGGGCTTTGTCCACTCCAATACCTTGACTTTGTCATCCTTAGGCCATTTTGCCACAACTTTGAAAGTATGCTTGGGGTCATTGTCCATTTGGAAGACCCATTCGTGACCAAGCTTTAACTTCCTGACTGATGTCTTGAGATGTTGCTTCAATATAGCCACGTAATTTCTTCCTCATGATGCCATCTATTTTGTGAAGTGCACCAGACCCTCCTGCAGGATAGCACCCCCACAACATGATGCCGTCACCCCCGTGCGTCACGGTTGGGATGGTGTTCTTCGGCTTGCAAGCATCCCCCTTTTTCCTCCAAACATAACGATGGTCATTATGGCCAAACAGTTCTATTTTTGTTTCATCAGACTAGAGACATATCTCCAAAAAGTACACTCTTTGTCCCCATGTGCAGTTGCAAACCATAGTCTGGCTTTTTATTGGCGGTTTTGGAGCAGTAGCTTCTTCCTTGCTGAGTGGACTTTCAGGTTACGTCAACATAGGACTCTTTTTACTGTAGATATAGATACTTTTGTACCCGTTTCCTCCAGCATCTTCACAAGGTCCTTTGCTGTTGTTCTGAGATTGATTTGCACTTTTTGCACCAAAGTACGTTCACCTCTAGGAGACAGAACGTGTCTCCTTCCTGAGTGGTATGATGGCTGTGTCGTCCCACTGTGTTTATACTTGCATACTATTGTTTGTACAGATGAGCATGGTACCTCCAGGCATTTGGAAATTGCTCCCAAGGATGAACCAGACTTGTGGAGGTCTACAATTTTTTTCTGAGGTCTTGGCTGATTTCCTTTGATTTTCTCATGATGTCAAAAAGGCACCGAGTTTGAAGGTAGGCCTTGAAATACATCCACAGGTACACCTCCAATTGACTCAAATTGTGTCAATTCCAAGCTGTTTAAAAGGCACAGTCAACTGAGTGTATGTAAACTTCTGACCCACTGGAATTGTGATACAGTGAATTAAGTGAAATAATCTGTCTGTAAACAATTGCTGGAAAAGATTACTTGTGTCATGCACAAAGTAGATGTCCTAACCAACTTGCCAAAACTATAGTTTGTTATCAAGAAATTTGTGGAGTGGTTGAAAACAAGTTTTAATGACTTCAATTGTAGGTGAAGGGTTAGTTGGTGGTGCCATTTCTTCCCTTCCCTTTTATATCACAAAATATAATGTGATCCATCACACACTCCTGCAGTTGGTGCCAGCTTGCACAAAAAGTTACAAACACCATGATACCAATGAAGAAGAATATGGTCATTTAGGTGATAGCTACCTGTTAGTTCCAGAAGCCTGTCAGCCAAGGTGCTTTTCCCATGGTCAATGTGAGCAATGATGCTGAAGTTTCTGATCCTCTCCACTGGGAACTTTGACATATCTATGTTCTCCTTCAAGAAATAACCAAATCAAATTTTAAAAAAATCGAATACAACATGTGTAGACCTTACCGCGAAATGCTTACTTACAAGCCCTTAACCAACAATACAGTTTCAAGAAAATATTTACTAAATAAACTAGTCAAATGTAAGTCACACAATAAAATAACGAGGCTATATACAGGGGGTAAAGGTTAGTCGAGGTAATTTGTACATGTAGGTAAGGTTAGGGGTAAAGTGACTATGCAACAAAGTTAGTGCAGTTAGCTACAATAAAGGCCATGACCTGTAAGATAATGCATACTGCACGGCAAGCTGTCTGCAATGTAGAGTTCATTACTTTGTCAGCCTGTGTACTGATCATCTTGTTGGTGGTGTTGTGTGTGCAGAAAACAGGTGCCCTCTTCATCCATCGGTGTCTAATGACCGTGCAAGCTATTTTACAGCACTGGCTCCTTTGTCTTGTTTGATAAACCCTGAAGTCCAAAAGATGCCTTAAAAAAGGTGTTGCACACCCTTGATGTTTTATTAAAGACAGCTGCATGTTAATGTTCGTTAGGTAATCAATTCGTTAGCTGGCTAAAGCTTCTGAACAGGGCATTGACATTAGCCCTGATAGCTAGCCAATTTAACGCCGCAGACCCTGTTAAATCGTGTCAACATACGCTACATTTCTTTACATTTCAATCGCAATGTATGAATTCTCAGAGGTGTGATGAAAAATCCAAATCAGATAAATATAACTGTGTCTAAAGGAGAACTAAAGTTAATCAAATAAAAAACATGCTTGGTAGGGCGCAGCCATGTTGGGTTGTAAGGTTACTAACAATGCATCATGGGAAATGTAGTTTAGCACCTTGTGCTCTAAAAAGCCATTGTTGGTTCCACATGTTTATTTTCAAAATAACAAAAACCCAATTTTTTCTTTTATTAGGGGGAAATGACAAAGAATGGATTCAGATTGAGTGAGTAGAGTGTGATATTACAGGAATATCATACAAACTAATAATTTAGGAACAATTTAAATCCATTGACTATAACAGATGAGCCATCTAAAAATGAACTACAAATACTGTTCCACTCATTAACCAACTGGGCTAGAACCAGAATAAGAGGTGCCACCATTCCAGGAAGATAGCTTCATCCTGGCTGAAGAGGAAGAATACCTTGTAGCAGTTCCCAACCTCGTTGTCTCCACTGACCTGGATAAATCTCTCTGACTAAATTGCAGCAGGAATATTTCAAGCATGGTCAAAAAGCCAGATAGGCTACTGACACATCTTGTGAATACTGACAGTGTACCTTTCTTGTGTAGGGCCCACACATCTGACAGTTTCAATTATCCTTTGGGATGAGTTTGACACCTAATCAGAGCCTTAGAAGAACATTAGTAATCAAAATGCAACCCAGAAAAAGTGAGAAGGCTGAAAATGTGTTTTGGGGTATTTGTTTTTGTTTCTTATGGTAACCATTACAGTGAACCTTGAGACGAAACATTTATTATTGAGTTGCAGGGTGATGACAGATGTTCCAATAACATAATATATTGTGTAGCAGCCTATACTATGAATGGTGCTGTTTCTAGGCTATTCCATTATTTTCCACATGCACAGATAACAAGAATAGGGGTAGAGGGTGGAAAAATCATTGCCATGGCAACATAAGACAGCAGCCCGCTCATACTGAGTAGGTCCCCAGAATGATGTTCAGATAAGAAAGCAAATGAAATATCTTGCCACCGCTTTTCATCTCTGACTTCTGTGTGTGTGTGTGCCTCTTTCGCACGTTGACGTCGCTATTACAATTCTCCTTCCTTGCCAAGTGTGATACATCAAGGGCAATTGTACTGTTTTTCTAGGTATTCTACTAATATGAAAACGCTAAGCTTTTTCATAATCAGTTTGTTTCCAACTCGTTAATTGTAATAATCAATTAGCTCAATAGGTTGCTGATGGATGCAGGTTTTTCAGTGCCTGCACACTCATTAAAATTCTGATTAATTCGGCAAGCAGATAAAACGAGGATTCAGACTACGTGTCGCGTGAATTAATCAACATTTATTGATACCCTATGCTATGAGGTTACTCATTTTAATTTGTTGACCAACTACCCAATGACTCAGGCAAGACACTCAGGCACTTTATCTGATTTAATAAATTTGGGATTCAAACAGGTTCTGAGGATCTTTAATGCAGCACCACCGACCAAATAGGACTGGGAGAAAATGTGGGCTGATTTATTTAATTTAAATAATTAATAAGAGTTTAAAGCTATAGATTTTCACTCTTGAGTCCTCATTGTAGACAGTCTCAACTCATTCTTGATGTACCACAGTATTCTATGGCTGTACATTTCTAAATCTATTCTCATGCTTTTTTACAGCTACAATTGACATATTGAGTGATTTAGTTAAAGGTCCAATGCAGAAGTGTTTTATCTCGATATCAAATTATTTCTGGATAACAATTGAGTACCTCACTGTGATTGTTTTCAATTAAAATGGTAAAAATAAACAAATAGTTTCTTAGCAAATAGCAATTCCTCAAGCAAGAATTTAGCTAGGACAGTCTGGGAGTAAGGAGGGGAAAACTGAAAATGAGCTGTTATTGGTAGAGAGGTTTGGAACTCTATTTTTGGTCTATTAACTGCCCAGCGCATCACCGTGGGAAAACTACCTGCCCTCCAAGACACATACACAACCCAATGTCACAGGAAGGCCAAAAAGATCATCAAGGACAACAACCACCCGAGCCACTGCCTGTTCACCCTGCTATCATCCAGAAGGCGAGGTCAGCACAGGTGCATCAAAGCTGGGACCGAGAGACTGAAAATCAGCTTCTATCTCAAGACCATCAGACTGTTAAACAGCCACCACTAACATAAAGAGGCTGCTGCCAACATACAGACTCAATTCTCTGGCCACTTAAATAAACAGACTTAATAAAGGTATCACTAGTCACTTTAAATAACGGCACTTTAATAATGTTTAAATATCCTACATTACTCATCTCATGTGTATATACTGTATTCTACACCATCTACTGCATCTTGCCTATGCTGCACGCCATTACTCATCCATATATTTATATGTACATATTCTTATTCATCCCTTTACATGTATCTGTATTTGTGTGTATAAGGTATTTGTTGTTATTACTTGTTAGATTTTACTGCATAGTCGGAACTAGAAGCACAAGCATTTTGCTACACTCACATTAACATCTGCTAACCATGTGACCAATAAAATTTGATTCAAAGTTTTTTTTTTATGGAGCCTAAGCATTAGATCCCACTGTAGCACCAAGTTTCACACCAGGTGCTGATTCAGTCATCATCTTATATCATATCAGTTGTACCACAAGCAGATGTTGATATTCAGTTGTAGGTTTTTCTAATTATAGCCAGTAAGAATACAGCAAGAAAGGAGGGAGATAATATTGTAATTTGCACTGCATCTTCAGCATTGCATGAAGAATTTATGATGCGTACTTCAGTTTCACAATGATGATTCTATTTTTAGTACACAAAATAGTTGCCCCATTTGGAAGGATAATCAAAGCCATAATGATCTTGGATCGAAAACATTGACATTTTCTTGGATATAATGTCTTTGCCTTTGAATGGGAGAACCGAGGCGTTAAGTTTAATTTGTGCCAAATTGATTGGCATGTTAAAAAGATGGGAAAGCAATGAAATGGCCTGAAATGGTACACAATTATGTCATAGTTTGCTTGCTCCAAAATTGCAGCTTTTTTTTACATCTAACATAATTTGATATATGTGTAGTGTGGAGGCAAATGGAAAGCTGTCCACAGTAATTATACAGTAATTATCCATTGGCATGCCTGTTGGGAGCTGTGACAGTGCTCTGTAATTACATTTGAATTAAACCTGCAATGAATACTGATGGTCAGGTCTGACAGTGGATAACGGATACTACTATCCAGAGACAGATCTTTGTCAAGATTACAGCACCCCCTTCTGTTCTAATTTTGAGCTATCTATCAGCCATGTCCAGTCCAGAAGCTGTTTTATAAACTGTAGAGAAACTGCAGAAGAAAGAATGTGATAGAAGGAGGGAGAGTAGAAGAATGATACTCTCGTAAAAGAAGGTGCTATCTAGAATCTAAAGGGTTCTTCGGCTGACCCTTTTGAGGAACCCTTTTTGGTTTCACGTAGAACCCTTTTGGTTCCAGGGTTCTTCTATGGGGACAGCTGCAGAACCCTTTTGGAACTCTTTATTATTCTTTTTTTTTAAAGAGTGTAGAAGACAACTGGAATGTGATGTATTTCATCAGATGAAAGTGTGTTTTATCTACAGGTCGACTGTAGTATTCTGTGCACACATGGGATTTAGCCTGTGGTTGGTAGAAACTTCAAACTCAGGCTAGAAGAAGGACATCTAGATGTTAATTTCCTCTTCAGCTTACTGAAAGTCACTCACACCCAGCTTCTATTTGACTTCTGCCAAGCAGACCATGAAGTAATCTCTCTCCTCCAATTTCTGGAATGTTTTGACAGCAAAGTGAAATAAGGAAAGCACCAATCTCGACCGTGTGCTGGTTAGAAAAATGTGTCTTGTCCTTCTCTACTTCTCTAGCTTGCTGCTCCAAAAACCACAAAAAAAGTACAGTGGTATCCATGACCCTCATGACCAACTCTCTGTGATCTGTGCACTGTGTTAATACAAGATGTCTCTGCATAGTCACATTCATTGAAAGAATAATAATGCTTACAGATTCTTCTCACAGATGTCAACACAGCTGTGGATTGGGTCTGGCTCTGAGTGTTCACATTGTCTGCTGTTTGTCTCTCAATAAGAGGAGCCACAGACTGTGATGTAACTGACAAGTTGAGGCAGTTTGCCCGGTGCTTCATGACCCATGGTTCTAAACATCTGCTGCCATTGTACAATTGAAAAATGCATTGAAGAGGCTTTTGTAAATTGCTCTTGTTGTTTTACACAAGACTGACCCATAGGGAATTTCAGCTCTTAATAATGGACGGTTAATTGTAATTCTAATCTCAATTCAAGAGATATTCTATATCTACGCCTACACGTTCTCACTTATCATCCACTGGCAATATGAATGGTGACCATGTATCACTGATTGGTGACCCTGAAGCTACACTCTTAGAAAAAAGGGTTCCAAACGGGTTCTCTAGCTGTCTCCATAGGGGAACCTTTTTTGGTTCCAGGTAGAACTCTGTAGTATTCCATGCAGAACCCCCTGTGGAAAGGGCTCTACATGGAACCCAAAACAGTTATACCTGGAACCAAAATGGGTTCTTCAAAGGGTTCTCCTATGGAGACAGCCGAAGTACCTTTTTTGTTCTAGACGGCACCTTTGTTTTATAACAGTGTATGATTGGTGACCATGTAGCTCTGATTGGTGGGTTTGACCTCAGCCTCCTTAATTCCTTCCTTCCAGAGAGTGACTCTAGGTTCCTCTGAGTGACTGGAGCTCTTCCAACTTGAAGTTGCAGACTGTACTGTTGGCATGGCAACTACCAGGATTGTCAGTGACATGACTAGAATTTACATGAACTTTGGTTTCCTGTTCTAAGGATTATTAAAACCCCAAAAGAAAAGGATATCTTTGGATATAAGGGGTATTTTGTCTGAGGAACTTCAATGAATCAATGAACAATCGACAAATACATATGCATCTATCGATGTAGGCCTACTGATTATGGTTTAGATCAAAGAACTTGAGATAAATCCAGAGGATCATACTCACTAGAATATTCATTTTATATGGTGCATTATGGATGCCTAGCATTGTCAGGGAAACGGCCACTCTGCTAAGATCCTGTTTGGCTCTTCTCAGACAGCTGAGCATGGGCCATCTGGACTGTCTAGGCTCCAGAGATAGGCCCATCTGAACAGATAATGCCATCCATGCAAGATGCCAAGTCCAAAGGCATGTCAGCGATCATAGGCTCTTATGACCTTGGTCTTTCAAATCTGATGAAGATCGGGCCATATTTACTTCTCCCTTTTTAAAGGGATAGTTCAATTTTAAATGGTCCATCGTCATCATCCATTAGCAGTCGCTTAGACCTGTAAAACTGCATTATTGTGTTGTTTAAAATAAAATGTTTACCACAGTTATCAAAAAACAGCAATACATCTAACTTTTAACAATAAGTGACTAAATGTGCATTATAATTACACCATTTTACACGTGAAATGTGACTGTCCCATTTAAGTCTTGTCTTACAACTATTTCAGACATGGAGGGGCGTATAGAGTATACAGCATTCCATACAGAGCTCAGGAAGTTTATTAACCTTTACAGTGACAACTATATCTATCTTTTAGGATTTGTTATGACATGATGACAACCAACTGTGTTGGTGTAGCACACCTCAGTCACTGGTCAGTGACACAGAACTACACTTGACACGCTTTGTTTTGTAATTCTGCATCATCTAGCATCCGCAGTGTAACATCCAAGTATGATTCAGGACAGGAAGGGGCAAGTCCTCGTGTGCCTGATTGGCAGTGGTGGAAAAAGTACTCATTTGTCATACTTGAGTAAAAGTTAAGATGCCTTAATAGAAAATGACTCAAGTAAAAGTGAAAGTCACCCAGTAAAATATTACTTGAGTAAAAGTCAAAGTATTTGGTTTAAGTATCAAAAGTATAAACCATTTCAAATTCCTTATATTAAGCAAACCAGACGGCACATGTTTTTTTGGGTTGACGGATAGCCAGGGGCACACTCCAACACTCAGACATCATTTACAAACGAAGCATTTGTGTTTAGTGATTCCGCCAGATCAGAGGCAGTAGATATGACCAGGGATGTTCTCTTGATAACTGTGTGAATTGCACAATTTCCTGTCAAAATGTAACGAGTACTTTTGGGTGTCAGGGAAAATGTATGGAGTAAAAAGTACATTATTTTCTCCTGAATGTAGTGAAGTAAAAGAAAAAGTTGGCAAAAATATAAAAAGTAAAGTACAGAAACAACTTAAGTAGTACTATAGTATTTGTATTTAAGTACTTTACACCACTGCTGATTGGTGTCAAACCTTTTCCGAGGGCAGTGGATGAATATGAGTTTTGGTTTTTGGTGTCGACATGGTGATTTAGTGGCAGGGATGCTCTTTGTACAGACAAGCTCTTCTTCATTGGTCATATTATTAGCCCATGTACTGTCAAGGGAAGCTTGGCTGTTAAAAGAAAATCCCTTCTTTCTATGGTTGTCAAGGAAACTGTTTAGAGGCTATTTTCTCCTCACATTTTTTTACAGAGAAAAAGACAGATTCTGAGGGCAGTTGACCTTCAGCAAACAAAAACACAGTGAAGGATTCATAATCTTACAAATCCATTTAATCTTGTGACATTATGTCATAATAACAGTAAATTGAAATGTTGTATGATATTATTTCCCCTCAACCCTACAGTTTAATTATAAGCCATGAGCTTTATTTTTTATGCCTTGTATCGTGTTTATAACAGTTCAATCTGTGAAAGCAGGAAATACCTATCCATTTTTACCTTCGAAGACAAGACATGACATATTTTTACACAGTTGTTTTGTTCTAGCTAGCTTGTCAATGAAAATATGTAGGTGTAACTATGTGATATTATCGTGAGTTACATATGTAAAGTAAAAATATCATCAATTCCTATGGAAGGACACCTGCCAAGGAAGGTCACCCTGAAAGTAAAAGGTCATATTTAAATGAGAAAATGCCACAGCATGACCGAGGGGAAGTGTTTACATCGTCTTTGATAAGAATCCATTTGTGCTATTTTTGAGGTCTCTTTCGGTTGAGACCTTTGATATCACCAGTTATGACATCTGTTCAGCCCCTGCTCTGGCCCAAGCATGCTGAACTAAGTAAGCCAGCAAATATTAGTCTGGCCAAGCTTGCAGAGTGGTGAAAAGCCTGCAGCACTTAAGACATCTTCAGTCTACAACAGAATCCTTCTCAATTGTGGTGTGTATGCGGATTCCTGTGGAGCCACTGATGTATGAACAAAACAAGCAATTGTTTAATCTGCTCATTTAATCAAGCCCAGTTGTCCAGTGAAATTTCAGGCACTTATGGTTAACCTCTTTCACTCCAATAGTTCTGGGAGATGGGATTCCCCTGTGAGACTATAGGTGTCATCAGTTACCACAGAGTGTGACGTGTGACAAATGCTCTACTTCACAAATGAAATCACACCGCTCAATAAGGCTTCACACATTTTGGGGAAAAAAGCATTGCTTCCAGGAATGTGATAGATGGATAGACAATGTGTGCATACTGCTAAATGCGGCGCCGGTGAAGCCAACCATGAGTGTGGAGAGTCTTCCGCCTCAGTAAGGCAGCCACTGAACCAGACATTACATGGCTTCGAGGATATTGTTATAAAGTCAGGATGTTCTTTGTGATTTCATAGTCAAAGATACTACAGAACGAGTTAGTAATGTGTGATAAAAATATCACTTCCCCCTCCGTTTGCTGCTACATCAAGAAATAGGTGAAAATGTCCCCATAAAGTTACATTGTCTTCGGCCATTTTATCATTATCCAAACTTCGGTAAATCATTCATGGATATTTTTGTTCCATTTACACCCATATGGAGGACATCAAATTAGCAAACAACCAAGGAAAAGAGTGGTGATTTGCATGATGGGAGAGACATGTATTTCTAAAGAATCGCATCTAGCCATCAGGAGTCACTGAGGGTGGCAGCATGGGAGAATGACGATGAGAACCTGTCCCGATGAAGCTTGGGGACGGTCACATATGCTAGGGCTCAACTTCCACTTATCATCGTCTCTTACCAAAGCGGAGAGCCAGATGGGGAGGAAGCCACTGAGTGACAGTGTGCATCGGTAATCATATCCATGTAAACACAAGCCTTTTCTTAAAGCAAGCTAATTAAAAAATATGTTTTCATAGTACTTAATAAGGCCCGTACTACATATATTGAAATTAAAAAAAATATATATGTTTCTGTGTACATCAATACATTTTAAGTTTCTCAGACATACTGAACAAAAATATACAGTGGGGAGAACAAGTATTTGATACACTGCCGGCTTTGCAGGTTTTCCTACTTACAAAGCATGTAGAGGTCTGTAATTTTTATCATAGGTACACTTCAACTGTGAGAGACGGAATCTAAAACAAAAATCCAGAAAATCACATTGTATGATTTTTAAGTAATTAATTTGCATTTTATTGCATGACATAAGTATTTGATCACCTACCAACCAGTAAGAATTCCAGCTCTCACAGACCTGTTAGTTTTTTTAAAGAATCCCTCCTGTTCTCCACTTATTACCTGTATTGACTGCACCTGTTTGAACTCGTTAGCTGTATAAAATACACCTGTCCACACACTCAATCAAACAGACTACAACCTCTCCACAATGGCCAAGACCAGAGAGCTGTGTAAGGACATCAGGGATAAAATTGTAGACCTGCACAAAGCTGGGATGGGCTACAGGACAATAGGCAAGCAGCTTGGTGAGAAAGCAACAACTGTTGGCGCAATTATTAGAAAATGGAAGAAGTTCAAGACGACGGTCAATCACCCTCGGTCTGGGGCTCCATGCAAGATCTCACCTCGTGGGGCATCAATGATCATGAGGAAGGTAAGGGATCAGCCCAGAACTACACGGCAGGACCTGGTCAATGACCTGAAGAGAGCTGGGACCACAGTCTCAAAGAAAACCATTAGTAACACACTACGCCGTCTTGGATTAAAATCCTGCAGCGCATGCAAGGTCCCCCTGCTTAAGCCAGTGCATGTCCAGGCCCATCTGAAGTTTGCCAATGACCATCTGGATGATCCAGAGGAGGAAGGGGAGAAGGTCATGTGGTCTGATGAGACAAAAATAGAGCTTTTTGGTCTAAACTCCACTCGCCGTGTTAGGAGGAAGAAGAAGGATGAGTACAACCCCAAGAACACCATCCCAACCGTGAAGCATGGAGGTGGAAACATCATTCTTTGGGGGTGCTTTTCTGCAAAGGGGACAGGACAACTGCACCGTATTGAGGGGAGGATGGATGGGGCCATGTATCGCAAGATCTTGGCCAACAACCTCCTTCCCTCAGTAAGAGCATTGAAGATGGGTTGTGGCTGGGTCTTCCAGCATGACAACGACCCGAAACACACAGCCAGGGCAACTAAGGAGTGGCTCCGTAAGAAGCATCTCAAGGTCCTAGAGTGGCCTAGCCAGTCTCCAGACCTGAACCCAATAGAAAATCTTTGGAGAGAGCTGAAAGTCTGTATTGCCCAGCGACAGCCCCGAAACCTGAAGGATCTGGAGAAGGTCTGTATGGAGGAGTGGGCCAAAATCCCTGCTGCAGTGTGTGCAAACCTGGTCAAGAACTACAGGAAATGTATGATCTCTGGAATTGCAAACAAATGTTTCTGTACCAAATATTAAGTTCTGCTTTTCTGATGTATCAAATACTTATGTCATGCAATAAAATGCAAATTAATTACTTAAAAATCATACAATGTGATTTTCTGGATTCCGTCTCTCACAGTTGAAGTGTACTTATGATAAAAATTACAGACCTCTACATGCTTTGTAAGTAGGAAACACTGATGATTTTGCAGGTTATCAAATACTTGTTCTCCCCACTGTAAATGCAATCATTTCAACAATTTTACTGAGTTACAATTCATATAAAGAAATCAGTCAAATGAAATAAATTCAATAGGTCCTAATCTATGGATTTTACATGACTGGGCAGGGGCGCAGCCATGGGAGGGCATAGGCCCACCCACTTGGGAGTCAGGCCCACCCACTGGGGAGCCAGGCCCAGCCAATCAGAATGAGGTTTTTCTCCACAAAAGGGGTATATTACAGAAATAAATACTCATCAGCTGGTCTCAGACAATCCTGCAGCGGAAGAAGCCGGATGTGGAGGTCCTGGGCTGGTGTGGTTACACGTGGTCTGCGGTTGTGAGGCTGGTTGGATGTACTGCCAAGTTCTCTCTAAAATTACGTTGGAGGCAGCTTATGGTAGAGAAATGAACATCCAATTTCACGCTTCCTCAACTTGAGACATCTCTGGCATTGTGTTGTGTGACAAAACTGTACATTTTAGAGTGGCCTTTTATTTTCCCCAGCACAAGGTGAAAATGTGTAATGATCATGCTGTTTAATCTGCTTCTTGATGTGCCACACCTCGCAAAGGAGAAATGCTCACTAACAGGGATGTAAACAAATTTGTGCACACAATTTGAGAGAAATAAGCTTTTTGTGCATATGGAACATTTCTGGGATCTTTTATTTCAGTTCATGAAACATAGGACCAACACTTATTTATATTAATATTTTTGCTTAGTATACAAACGTATGCAAACTTTTCCAAAACATGTTAATTGTTTAAATGCCTTTACAGAATTACCAAAAACAAGGAATGCTTCCATCTGCTTGTGTTTAGAGTAGGACTGTCAGAGTTAATCAGTTCACCTTTTCAAGTTCATGTTCACCTTTTGAAATTTTTGTGCACTTTTTTTTATTGTGATTAATCAAATTGTCTGCAAGCACTCAAAATACATAATCTAATCATAATCATAAGCTAAAAACAAAAATGTGATGTCAAAACAAGTTGACATTGAGGTTAAAGAAAGTGTGTTCTATCAATTTACCAGATTTTGCTAACCGTTACATTGGACAAAATCAAGATGTCAATTTTCTTGTAATTCTTTTTGTGTACATTTAAAAAATAATTCCTCTTAAATGTTCATTTCCCATTTAGGGGCCTTTCGTTATAATTTAATTGGTTTATCAAGGCATATCAAGGTAATTAGCTTATAAATCAACTTCTGTTAGGACAAATCGTTTCACAACAGTTCTGGCTAAGCCCTATTCCCCTATTTTTCATGAATAGGTTGTTCATAGCATGTGGAATTGTTAAATGAATTCTACAATGTACTATTTTTCATATTATTTACTATAGCAGTGCATACTAGTGCATTATGATAGATAATAATAATAAGTACAAAACAATGCTGAACATCTGATCTTTCTAGCAGTATAAGGCATTACTAGGTACCGCTCATGACCCTCTCATGGAGATATGCTTTATACGGCCTTCCACTTAACATTACATTACAGTTCAATTTGAGCAAAATCTGAATTTGCGATTAATCGTGATTAATTAATGCAAATCCTGCGATTTAACTTGATTTAAAAACCAAAAATGTTTACAGCCCAAGTTTATAGATATTGATTTGTTGCCCAAGATCAAGGAAGTGACTTAAAACAGCAGACAATTCTCAAAAGACTGACATAGTCACTTCTTAGACGAACATAGCACCACCCACTTCTATGAATGGGTCTGGCCTCACATTACTCGTCATGCTTTATGAAAAGACGACTCATAAGTTGCTTGACGTATGCATATTTTCATTGACATATCTTCCCAAACTTCTCATATGAGAAATGGTGCAATTATCATGAGCAAATTCAGTTTAGGAATATCAGTGGAACCACATTGTATTGGGCTTGTGAAATTGTTAATCACATTTTCATTTGATAACCTTGGCATTGAAAAGCAAGTATAATGTAATCAATTAATTTGGTTGCTTGTTTTTATTTTTTTATTATCATTTATTATCATACAAGAACCAGCGCCAAAGACTGTCAATTGGTTTCCGGTAGATTCGCTCTCACTTCCTGATAAATTCAGCTATGACTTTTAATATTTTATTATTTGTTATCTTGGCTGAAGCTCACATTCCAGCGAAACATATATTATATAATTTAATCAAATACATAGCAATTTAAACATATCACATGACATTGAATACGTTGAACTATGAGATTGAGTAGTTGGCTCTTACATTGGTTCCCTATTCATTAAACTGTTTAATATTCATTTCTCATTCTTCCGAATTTAAAAACACATGGCAATGCCTACAGAGACTTTTGGGACACATTTACTGTCAGCCGATCAGCCCAGTACAGAACTACAATATAGTCATAAATGAGAAAGAAATCTCTCGATAGTCATTCATGATCTCCCGATTGTAACACACTTAGGCGTAGTGGGTGCGGAGTCAGGCGCAGGAAGCAGAAGGTACAGAACAATGTTTTAATCCGGCACAGAGAAAAATGGTCACGCCAATGCCGGGTGCACATACAAGACCGGTCCAAAACCAGGACCCAACCAGTCCGGAGGAAAAACGAAGGGAAACGCACTACCACAAACATACACAGAGGAAAAATAAGCCCGCACAAAGAGCAGGCGGGCCTTACTGGCTTAAATAGCCCAACTAAAACCCTAAACAAGAAACAGGTGTAACCAATAAGACAAAACCAACAGAAAAGGGAAAAGGGATATGTGGCTGCTATAGTAGACCGGTGACGACGAGCGCCGAGCGCCGCCCGAACCGAAAGTGGAGCCACCTTCGGGGGGGGAGTCGTGACACCGATTAAAGAGCAACTGAAGGTAATAAACAACTTCTCTGATAGAAAGCAGACTATGTGGCATCAATATTAGTCAGAAACATTTATTCTAGTGTCAAAATTGACTACAAAGTGTAAATACTGTAGAATTATTTTGGTCATAAAGTCAGTCTCCTCCAACACTGAGATTTGTGAGATAATTAGAATACAAATGTATGACACGGAATGAATGGTACCGTAACAGTCTTCCCTGGGTTGGGTTTATTTTATTTTATTTTAATCCTGCGCACAGCTGGGAGCACCCAAGTAATCATAAATTCGGTGCACATGACCTAATCGTAATGCCCATGGTCAATTTGGTTTGACATTCGATATTCCTATGGGGTTAGTTAGGGACCATCAGTAAATTACACAATGTAGATGGGACAATATTTTAAAAGGTCAATAGCTCCACATTTCAATGACTTAAAAACCTCAAATGAACAATGCATTTTAGAAATTGACATACAATTATTGAAACCATTTAATAAGACAACTAAAACATGTGCAACGGCAACTACTAGAAATAATACACTGCTCAAAAAAATAAAGGGAACACTTAAACAACACAATGTAACTCCAAGTGAATCACACTTCTGTGAAATCAAACTGTCCACTAAGGAAGCAACACTGATTGACAATAAATTTCACATGCTGTTGTGCAAATGGAATAGACAACAGGTGGAAATTATAGGCAATTAGCAAGACACCCCAAATAAAGGAGTGGTTCTGCAGGTGGTGACTACAGACCACTTCTCAGTTCCTATGCTTCCTGGCTGATGTTTTGGTCACTTTTGAATGCTGGCGGTGCTTTCACTCTAGTGGCAGCATGAGACGGAGTCTACAACCCACACAAGTGGCTCAGGTAGTGCAGTTTATCCAGGATGGCACATCAATGCGAGCTGTGGCAAGAAGGTTTGCTGTGTCTGTCAGCGTAGTGTCCAGAGCATGGAGGCGCTACCAGGAGACAGGCCAGTACATCAGGAGACGTGGAGGAGGCAATAGGAGGGCAACAACCCAGCAGGACCACTACCTCCACCTTTGTGCAAGGAGGAGCACTGCCAGAGCCCTGCAAAATGACCTCCCAGCAGGCCACAAATGTGCATGTGTCTGTTTCTGACCGTTTGAGCAGACTCCATGAGGGTGGTATGAGGGCCCGACGTCCACAGGTGGGGGTTGTGCTTACAGCCCAACACCGTGCAGGACGTTTGGCATTTGCCAGAGAACACCAAGATTGGCAAATTCGCCACTGGCGCCCTATGCTCTTCACAGATGAAAGCAAGTTCACACTGAGCACATGTGACAGACGTGACAGTCTGGAGACGCCATGGAGAACGTTCCGCTGCCTGCAACATCCCCCAGCATGACCGGTTTGGCGGTGTGTCAGTCATGGTGTGGGGTGACATTTCTTTGGGGGGCCGCACAGCCCTCCATGTGCTCGCCAGAGGTAGCCTGACTGCCATTAGGTACCGAGATGAGATCCTCAGACCCCTTGTGAGACCATATGCTGGTGCGGTTGGCCCTGGGTTCCTCCTAATGCAAGACAATGCTAGACCTCATGTGGCTGGAGTGTGTCAGCAGTTCCTGCAAGAGAAAGGCATTGATGCTATGGACTGGCCCGCCCGTTCCCCAGACCTGAATCCAATTGAGCACATCTGGGACATCATGTCTTGCTCCATCCACCAACGCCACGTTGCACCACAGACTGTCCAGGAGTTGGCGGATGCTTTAGTCCAGGTCTGGGAGGAGATCCCTCATGAGTCCATCCACCACCTCATCAGGAGCATGCCCAGGCGTTGTAGGGAGGTCATACAGGCACGTGGAGGCCACACACACTACTGAGCCTCATTTTGACTTGTTTTAAGGACATTACATCAAAGTTGGATCAGCCTGTAGTGTGGTTTTCCACTTTAATTTTGAGTGTGACTCCAAATCCAGACCTCCATGGGTAGATAAATTTGATTTCCATTGATCATTTTTGTTTGATTTTGTTGTCAGCACATTCAACTATGGAAAGAAAAAAGTATTTAATAAAAATATTTCATTCATTCAGATCTAGGATGTGTTATTTTGGTGTTCCCTTTATTTTTTTGAGCAGTGTAGAACATCATGAAGCATCTAAGAAGCCAGGCCTGGTATTTATAGCTGATTTTGAAAAGGCATTTGATAACGTAATACTCGATTTTATTTATAAATGCCTGGATTTTTTTTCACTTTCGGTGATTCTCTTATAAAATGGGTAAAAATAATGTATAGCAACCCCAGGTGTAAAATAGTAAATAACGGCTACTTTTCAGAGAGTTTTCAGAGAGGATTTCAAACAAAGGTGTCCATGTATGCTGATTACTCAAGTTTTATATTAAGTTCGCAATGTCTCATTGAAGATTGAGAACTTTTCTGTACTCTCTGGACTAAAACCTAATTATGATAAGTGTACAATATTACATATTGGATGTTTAAAAAATACAACTTTTACATTACCTTGCAGTTTACCTATAAAATGGGCTGATGGTGAAGTAGACATACTTGGTATTTATATTCCAAAATATATAAATAAGCTCTCCACCAAAAATGTCAATAGAAAACTTGTAAAAATAGACAAGATCCTGCAACCATGGAGAGGTAAATACCTGTCTATTTATGGAAAAATTGCCCTGATTAACTCCTTAGTCATATCTCAGTTTACTCACGTATGGCGCTGCCTACTACTGATGATTCCTTTTTCAAATCATGTGAGCAAAAAATCTCTCGCTTTTATCTGGGATGCTAAAGCAGACAAAATAAAGCGTGCCTATCTATATAATGAATATGAATTGGATGGGTTGAGATGATTAAATATAAAAGCACTAAACCTCTCTCTAAAAGCCTCACACTAAATGGTTCTCAAGTAGATTACCAAGAAAAGCTCATCCATTGTTTAAAAATGGCCTTTTAGCCTTTGTGCAGATTGCCATGACTAATTTTGGATTAATTGAAAATGATACGTTTTTCAAAGTATATCTATTTTTCAAACAAGCATTGCAGAGCTAGCTACAATTTCAATTTCATCCCCCTGAAAATATAAAACAAATATTATGGCTGAGCTCAAATGTGCTGGTTGACAAAATACCTGTATTTTTGGGAAAGATGTTTGAAAAGGGTATTTTGTTCTTAAATTATATTGTAAATTGGAATGTTCTTCATGGAGTTATCAGAATTGTACGGGGAAGGTCTGCTCAATCCAAGAGTACAACCAATTGATTACAGCATCACCCCAAAAATGGAGGATGCAGGTTGCAGAGGAGGTAGTAGGGAACTGGTCTGTCTGCCCAATTTTAAGGATCAAAACTGGCGGAGGAATAAAAATAGAATAAATTGGGAAAGTATACCAGTTTCATTTGAGGACCAGGATGTTGACAACTGTGCCATACAGATTGCAAAATAGTTGGGAGGAGATTGTTGATGTACAGATTCCATGGTACAGGGTGTATGAGTTGATATGTAAAACAACGCAAGATTCAAGACTTTGTGCTTTTCAGCTAAAATAATTATATAGAATTCTTGCCACCAACAAAATGCTGAATATTTGGGACATAAAATCATCGAAGCTCTGCAGATTTTGTTGTGAGGATACAGAATCAATAGACCATTTATTTAGGTATTGCCCTCAGGTAGCCTGTTTCTGGTCTCGGGTTCAGGAATGGCTGAAAATGCATAGCATATAAACATATACAGTTGGCATTGCTGTTATGATTTTAGTTGTTTTCATGTCCTTTGTTTTTATTATATATTTTTTTGCATTGTTGTTTGTTTTCTTCTGTATTTTTCTTTTTTCTCTTTAGTTCATTATCTTTCTTGGTTGTTGGTGCATTGGGGGGTTCTTGGGGGTGGGGAATGGAATTTATTGTATTTTGTATTTTTCTTTTTCTTCTGGGGGGACAGTGGGAGGGGTCTCGGTTGTTTGAGGGACAGCTATTGGGGAACTTCCCGGGGGGGATCTTGGAGGGTTCGGGTTCACGGTTTTTGGCCTGGTGGGAGATCTGTCAATGTGCCCTTGAGCAGGGCATTGACCCTGGATGCTTCTGTGTGTTGCTTTGAATGGGAGTCTGTTGGAAGACTGGTATGGTGTAGTTGTTGTTCGGCTTCACTACAATATACTTGCATGTTTCGGATATTCAATTAAAAAAAATATATTTTTTGCAACATTAAAATATTGTCCCAAAATATTGTTTTTTAATGTTGCAAAAAATATATATTTATTGACAGTCCCTAACTAGCCCCAGAGATAGGCTATCCAATGTCAAACCAACTTTGCCACAGTCACACACCAGCTGGCTGAAGCTAATTGGCAAAATAAGTTGGCAAGCACTAGCTACCCTAGGCGACTTCAAGACACAAGACCTGGTTAGACTGTTTCAAGTTATCTGGAAGGGTGAGTGACTGCAACTGTGTACTGTTTTGGCAGAGTGAAAGTACAAACGCTTTCCACATTCAAACGCACACGAGACATTCACATCAAAGCACACCTCCAAGACCCAGGCGCATTTCCTAATGAGGAGAATTGAAACCGAGGCTACATCAGGAAGTTCAGCCCCCCTTTCATAGAGAAGCTGTGGAGTGAAACCAAAAGACCAAATGTGTACTGAATGAATTGAAAACTTTACTCGGGTATTCTATGTCTTTAGCTTGCAGCTATGGAAAAAATGACAATTAGAGCTTTGTAGAAATTAGAAGATGTTTGTGTAGGAATGTCGGATGGATTTCTATTTACACCTGCAAACTGTATGTCCCTAAACAATACATACTGTTCAGTATGTGCTATCTTAATTCGATGAGCAGGAAAATAATCCTGCAGCAACAGGATAAATCAAGTCTGGCATTTTAAAGTAGAAATTACATTCCATAAGAACACCATGTTGAGAGAATTTCATCCATTGTCTTTAATGCGTTGACATTTCCAGATGAACCATGATGCGGAGTCTTTAAAACACCTAAAATAATCTGCACAGCACATTAGTCATTCTACCCCCATATCCAATCTGATGAGTAGAACCGTTTGGTAAACAGAGCAATCGTGGCAAGATCCCTGCTTTTGGCCCTGAAGTCATGTAACTGTAGCAAACACTGAGCATCGCATCCACACACTAATCTCTACATTTCTTTAGGAACTTCAACCGTTACAGAGGCTCCACTGAAGTCTTCTTTTCACCTGTCTGCATGAATTACATACAGTTTGACAGATCACAACATGGAAAACAAATAAAAAGAATTACAGTAAACTTGGATTCCCATGAGATATCACAGTGGAACATCTAATTAAATCGATATGACTCATCGGACCAAGTTCTCAAATGATGTGATATAAACCTTTTTAGAATGATATTGGATTAGACTAGCTAGAGGTGATGACAGAGAGGAGAGCCATATTATATCACATTTTACATAACACACTCTGGCTGATTGTGTTCCATACCATTATATGGGGATGCGTTGTTATAAGAAGACATCTTTTATGCTTTTTGCTCATATAAACACAATTTAATGGTGATTTGTTAGACAAACTTAATAGCAAAACAATTGAAATGGTTCTCTATGTCACCAATTTTGGTAATGTACAAGTCGTCCTACAGTACACATGAAAATGTACACTTCAATAGTTCATAATATATTAAAAACTCTTGAGACAAAATCTAACCTTTGAAGAATGAGTAAAGTGAATAACAAACATGACATGAAGATGAAGATGGTTGTTAAGGGATTTTTTATCAATAATGACTATGTATACATTTCAATCAGGACTAATCAGAATACTATTATGTTACTGTATAGATGCATGAATTTTCTTTTAATCCTAGTACTGAATATAATGTGTGTAAATATAATAAAGAATTAGAACTTAGACTGTCTGTTCCTTGGTAGAAATTAATGAACTTATTGTCAGACTGGCTAGAATGCTTATCTACACAGGAAGACCTTGGCTCGGTCATAAATTATATTAAATTGGTGTGGGATGATGTGGGAAGGCTTGTGATATTGCCTTTGTACCAGGGTGAAGAAGAGACGGGACAGTTCGAAAACTAATTATGTCATTTTCAGTTTATAACCTGTGGTAAACTGTATCATGTTCAGTACTCTCGAGAATAAACACTGCTGATTGATTTTGAGACTGGTCTCTGTCTATTTTATGCAAATAAGAGTCTTACAAATTCTTAGAAGTGGACAGAGTTTAATTTAATTGGGTATTAAAACATGTAGGAATTTAATTCCTGTAACAATGGTGCATGTTAATAATCAGTAAAGATAGGGCCTCCAGAGTGGCGCAGTGGTCTACGGCACTGCATCGTAGTGCCGTAGACCACTGCATCGTAGCCACTAGAGACTCTGGGTTCGAGTCCAGGCTCTGCTGTGACCAGGAGGCACATGGGGAGGCGCACAATTGGCCCAGCATCGTCCGGGTTAGGGAGGATTTAGCCGGCAGGGATTTCCTTGTCTCATCGCGCACTAGCGGAAGCCAGCTGCACCAATGTGTCGGAGGAAACACCTGGCGACCGTGTCAGTGTGCACTGCGCCCAGCTTCTGGGTTGGATGGGCATTGTGTCAAGAAGCAGTGCGGCTTGGTTGGGTTGTGTTTCGGAGGACGCATGGCTCTCGACCCTCACCTCTGCCGAGTCCGTATGGGAGTTGCAGCGATGAGACAAGACTGTAACTACTACCAATTGAGGTGAAAATATATATATATATTTTTTTTTTAAATGTAAAGATTTGATAAACACATTCATAGTTAGTACCCTTAGTATGAGCTGACAGGAAAAGCGCAGGGCCCTACAGTACATAACCATTAAAACACTGTGTTAATGATGAGCAGATTGGTAGAAAATGAACATATTTAACACAAACATATAACTTTATATAAAGGTAAACACATGTATTAATAGAGTGTACATACTGGTCCAATTTTACTTTGAAGCACATGTGGGTGTTTGGTCCATGATCAACCTGTGAAATATGGCTAAATTGATCTGAGGATTTAGAAGAAGGCAGCACCATTGTAGTCATCAAACAATGCATTGCATTGATTCCACTTCATACAAAGCAGGGGTTGGAACTGGTTCAGGGAACAACAAAACATTTAGAGGAAAAGAAACCGAACCGGGAACGATAGTAATCTATAATGTTCCATTATTTAAAATAACCATTACTTTAAAAGCATGGGAACGGTAAAAAAATGTAATTTTACGTTCAAAGCATTTTTTACAGTCCTACAAAAAAACTTTAGCAACAGACTGGAAAAAATACTGGAAAAAACGCCAGCAACAGGCCGTAAAAAACGCCAGAAATATGCTGCAAAAAACGGCAGCAACAGGCAGTAAAAAACGGCAGCAATTTGTAACGTTACAGCCTTATTCTAAAATTGATTCAATCATTGTTTCCCTCATCAATCTACACTCAATACACCATAATGACATAGCAAAAACATGTTTAGATTTTATTTTGCAAATATATCAAAATAAAAGACGGATCACATTTACATAAGATTTCATAACATTTACTCAGTACTTTGTTGAAGCACCTTTGGCAGCGATTAAAGCCGCAAGTCCTTTTGGGTATGACGCTACAATCTTGGCACACCTGTATTTGGGGAGTTTCTCCCATTCTTTGCAGAAGCTCTCAAGCTCTGTCAGGTTGGATGGGGAGCGTCGCTGCACAGCTATTTTCAGGTCTCTCCAGAGATGTTAGATTGGGTTCAAGTCCGGGCTCTGGCTGGGCCACTCAAGGTCATTCCGAGACTTGTCCCAAAGCCACTCCTGCGTTGTCTTGGCTGTGTGCTTCGGGTTGTAGTCCTGTTGGAAGGTGAATATTTGGCCCAGTATGAGGTCCTGAGCGCTCTGGAGCAGGTTTTCATCAAGGATCTCTGTACTTTGCTCTGTTCATCTTGCCCTCAATCCTGACTAGTCTCCCAGCCATGCTTCACCGTAGGGATGGTGCCAGGTTTCCTCCAGACGTGATGCTTAGCATTCAGGCCAAAGTGTTCAATCTTGGTTTCATCAGACCAGAGAATCTTGTTTCTTATGGTCTGAGAGTCTTTAGGTGCCTTATGGCAAACTCAAAGTGTGATGTCATGTGCCTTTTACTGAGGAGTGCCTTCCGTCTGGCCACTCTACCATAAAGTCCTGATTGGTGGAGTGCTGCAGAGAGAGTTGTCCTTCTGGAAGGTTCTCCCATCTCCACAAAGGAACTCTGGAGCTCTGTCAGAGTGACCATCAGGTACTTGGTCACCTCCCTGACCAAGGCCCTTCTCCCCCGAATGCTTAGTTTGGCCGGAAGGCCAGCTTTAGGAAGAGTCTTGGTGGTTCCAAACTCCTTCCATTTAAGAATAATGGATGCCACTGTGTTTTTGGACCTTCAAAGCTACAAAAAAATTTGGTACCCTTCTCCAGATCTGTACCTCAACACAATACTGTCTCGGAGCTCTACAGACAATTAATTTGACCCATTTGCTCTGACATGAACTGTAAACTGTGGGACCTTACATAGACAGGTGTGTGACTTTCCAAATTATGTCCAATCAATTGATTTGACAACAGGTGGACTCCAATCAAGTTTTAGAAACATCTCAAGGATGATCAATGGAAACAGGATGCAACTGATCTCAATTTCGAGGCTCATTGCAAAGGGTCTGAATAATTATGTAAATAAGGTTTCTGTTTTTTATTTGCAATAAATGTGCCTGTTTTCACTTTGTCATTATGGGTATTGTGTGTAGATTGAAGAGGAATAAATGTATTTAATCCATTTTAGATTAGGGCTGTAACATAACAAAATGTGAAAAAAGTGAAGGGGTCTTAATGCTTTCCGAATGCACTGTATTAAAGCATTTGCCCACACAAGACCACATTTATTTTTTACAGACTATTGGGTAATGACATTAACATATTTATATACATGTTATTAAAATTGCATTTATTTTAAATGTACAGTACCAGTCAAAAGTTTGGACACCTACTCATTCAAGGTTGTATTTATTTTAAACATCAAAACTATGAATGAACTCACATGGAATCTTGCAGTAACCAAAAAAAGTGTTAAACAAATACAAATATATTTTAGATTCCTCGAAGTAGCCACCCTTTGCCTTGATGACAGCTTTGCACAGTTTTGACATTCTCAACAAGCTTCTCCTGCAATCCTTTTCCAATAGTGTTGAAGGAGTTTCCACATATGCTGAGCACTGGTTGGCTGCTTTTCCTTTACTCTGGGGTCCAACTCATCCCAAACCATCTTAATTGTGTTGAGGTCGGGTGATTATGGAGGCCAGGTCAGCTGATGCAGCACTCCATCACTCTACTTGGTCAAATAGCCCTTACACAGCCTGGAGGTGTGTTGGGTCATTGTCCTGTTGATAAACAAATGTTAGTCCCACTAAGCGCAAACCAGATGGGATTGTGTATCGCTATAGAATGCTGTGGTAGCCATGCTGGTTAAGTGTGCCTTGAATTCTAAATAAATCACAGACAGTGTCACCAGCAAAGCAACCCCACACCATCACACCTCCTCCTCCATGCTTCACGGTGGGAAGCACAGATCCTCCGTTCACATATTTTGCGTCTCACAAAGACTCGGCGGTTGGAACAAAAATTCTCACATTTGGACTCATCAGACCGAAGGACAGATTTCCACCGGGCTAATGTCCATTGCTCATGTTTCTTGGCCCAAGCAAGTCTCTTCTTATTATCGGTGTCCTTTATAATGTTTTCTTTGCAGCAAAACGACCATGAAGACCTGATTCACGCAGTCTCCTCTAAACAGTTGATGTTGAGATGTGTCTGTTACTTGAACTCTGAAGCATTTATTTGGGCTGCAATTTCTGAGGCTGGTAACTCTAATGAACTTAACCTCTGCAGCAGCGGTAACTCTGGGTCTTCCTTTCCTGTGGCGGACCTCATGATAACCAGTTTCATCATTGTGTTTGATGGTTTTTGCAACTGCACTTCAAGAAACTTTCAAAGTTCTTGAAATGTTCCGGAATAACTGACCTCCATGTCCTATATTAAACGCATTAAGCGCATTAAGAAGGAAAGAAATTCTACAAATTCACTTTTGACATGGCACACCTGGCACACCTGTTAATTGAAATGCATTCCAGGTGACTACCTCAAGAAGATGGTTGAGAGAATGTCAAAAGTGTGCAAAGCTGTCATCAATGAAAAGGTTGGCTACTTTGAAGAATATAAAATATATTTTGATTTGTTTAACACTTTTTAAAAAGTTACTATATGATTCCATATGTTATTTCATAGTTTTGATGTCTTCACTATTATTCTACAATGCAGAAAATAGTCAAAATAATGAAAAACGCTGGAATGAGTAGGTTTGTCCAAACTTTTGACTGTTACTGTACATTATTTTCAACAGCAGTATTTGTGCAAACTTTCATAATAATCCTGTTATAAATAACAAAAACATTTACAGAAAATACATCAAATGATCAATGTATTTTTTCCTATGGTTGCAATGCTGTAAAACGATGCACTATTCCCAAAGTTTAGCATGTCTTTGCAGGGCGACTTTTTATATAATTTGTTTTTAAATAGTTTTGTCTTCAACATAATGATTTTTTGCTCGCAAAATGGAATTTTGGTTCCAACCCCTGATTCAAAAGCAGTTCACCTATATATATATTTCATGACAAAAGAAGTTACAGAAGCTTATCAAGTTAGCATTCAGTTCTAGGTGCTCAATACGGGGCGGCAGGTAGCCTAGTAGTTAGAGCATTGGGCCAGTAACCGAAAGGTTGCTAGATCGAATCCCTGAGCTGACAAGGTAAAAATCTGTCGTTCTGAGTTTTAATAACTCTCGCTAGTGATTGAGTAGCGTGTAAATGTGTGTGTGTAACGCATTGTCATGCTCCGGCACATAATATCGCCTTATCAAATACATGTATATCATAGAAGAAAGGTTACCAAATAAACCGCGCAGCAGATTATCATGCTGCAGTATTTCTCGTTGTCACGTTCTGACCTTTATTTCCTTTGTGTTGTAATTATTTAGTATGGTCAGGGCGTGAGTTGGGGTGGGCAGTCTATGTTTGTTTTTCTATGATTTGGGTATTTCTATGTTTCGGCCTAGTATGGTTCTCAATCAGAGGCAGGTGTCATTAGTTGTCTCTGATTGAGAATCATACTTAGGTAGCCTGGGTTGCACTGTTTGTTTGTGGGTGATTGTCTATGTCGATTGATGGTTTCAGCGCAGTTTGCATTAGCTTCACGGTTGTTATTTCGTTTATTGTTTTTGTATAGGGTTTCAGTGTTCAGTGTTTTCTGAATTAAAATGAATGATGAACACATACCACGCTGCATTTTGGTCCTCCGATCCATCTCGCCTCTCCTCTTCAGATGAAGAGGAGGACGACCGTGACACTCGTGGTCTTTCTTTTGCACAGTTCAGTGCTGTTTTGTGTGAGGAAGATGGCACCTGCCTTCGACGTAGTATGTATAAATAAAATAAAAATGATAATAATCAACTTGAAACATTATTACACAGTATGGTTTGTTTTGCTTATGTTGATGTTTTGTTTAACAATAATAAGTTACATTGCAATACAACAAAAGCATTAAAAAAAAGATAACTCTTTTTTTGCATTGGCTTGTATAGAAAAAGATAACGTCATACCATAAATGAGAAATCCCTGGTTAATGAGAAACATTAACTTGTTAGCCCACAAAAAAAAAGTTAACATAAGAAATATATTTTTTAAACTATAAAAAAAAACAACGTTTTGACTTAAATCTCTCGATTCTGCAAATAAACATCTCAAGGTTCCTATCGTAGACTTTTCAAACATGTAAACATCACTGGTCAATAAAACCATAAGAGAAATGTATTGTTCAATGATTTACATAACCAAACACAAGTCATGACTATAAATACATCTATATTTACAAAAGCAGTTGTTTCCAAAAGCACTGCAGAATGTGGTGTAGAAAAAACAGGACACAGGGGGAGAGAAAGCAATCCAGGGCTTGTCTGTCTTGTACCAACAAACCAAGAGTTAGCAGATACTGGTTATATTTGGTGAGTATTTTAGTTCCGTAATTCAGATGTATTACAATGCAGAAGGGAGAGACCTCTAGGTTGAGGGCACCATATCCTTTATATACGGTTCTCTGTTTAGGTACGTGGCCCAGTAGACTAAATTGAAGCTGCTAAACAGGACAGGGAACATAATCCTTGAAATCCTATCGATTTTGCTCACACTGTTGAAAGTCTTCTTTGGGTCCGTTTTGCCACCCACCTTGCCAACCGCCATGTTGGGGTCAACGGCGCCGCCCTTGGCGATGGTGGACAACCCAGAGTCCTTGGTGATGTTGGGCGCATAGTTGGCCACCGCCACGGCATACGCGTTGTTCTTCTTCATGGTGGACGGCTTCTCTTTTTTCTGTGGAAGGAGCCTAAGTTAGTAGCTAGCAGTCGTCAGACGAACCTGTCACTTCCGGCCAGCATGTGTTCCAGACAGTCCTGGATGATGAATGCACCCAAGGGGGGGGGGGGTCTTAATAATAATGAATGGGATCTGGGATAGGATAGTGCATCAATCTAAATGCAGAGAAGTGGTAACATGAAGGTTAGCCGGGCCTCCGATATGCTGTCAGGCACCACACTGTCAACACAAATTACTGTCACAGCTCACTCTGATGTCATTCATTCACTTGGCTATTTACAAGTTAAACATGTTTCCGAAGTCAGAATGAGTATTTTATACACTGCTCAAAAAAATTAAGGGAACACTAAAATAACACATCCTAGATCTGAATGAATGAAATATTCTTATTAAATACTTTTTTCTTTACATAGTTGAATGTGGTGACAACAAAATCACACAAAAATGATCAATGGAAATCAAATTTATCAACCCATGGAGGTCTGGATTTGGAGTCACACTCAAAATTAAAGTGGAAAACCACACTACAGGCTGATCCAACTTTGATGTAATGTCCTTAAAACAAGTCAAAATGAGACTTAGTAGTGTGTGTGGCCCCCATGTGCCTGTATGACCTCCCTACAACGCCTGGGCATGCTCCTGATGAGATGGCGGATGGTCTCCTGAGGGATCTCCTCCCAGACCTGGACTAAAGCATCCACCAACTCCTGGACAGTCTGTGGTGCAACGTGGCGTTGGTGGATGGAGCGAGACATGATGTCCCAGATGTGCTCAATTGGATTCAGGTCTGGGGAATGGGCATAGCATCAATGCCTTCCTCTTGCAGGAACTGCTGACACATTCCAGCCACATGAGGTCTAGCATTGTCTTCTTGCATTAGGAGGAACCCAGGGCCAACCGCACCAGCATATGGTCTCACAAGGGGTCTGAGGATCTCATCTCGGTACCTAATGGCAGTCAGGCTACCTCTGGCGAGCACATGGAGTGCTGTGCGGCCCCCCAAAGAAATGCCACCCAACACCATGACTGACCCACCGCCAAACCGGTCATGCTGGAGGATGTTGCAGGCAGCAGAACGTTCTCCACGGCGTCTCCAGACTCTGTCACGTCTGTCACAAGTGCTCAGTGTGAACCTGCTTTCATCTGTGAAGAGCACAGGGCGCCAGTGGCGAATTTGCCAATCTTGGTGTTCTCTGGCAAATGCCAAACGTCCTGCACGGTGTTGGCCTGTAAGCACAACCCCCACCTGTGGACGTCGGGCCCTCATACCACCCTCATGGAGTCTGTTTCTGACAGTTTAAGCAGACACATGCACATTTGTGGCCTGCTGGAGGTCATTTTGCAGGGCTCTGGCAGTGCTCCTCCTGCTCCTCCTTGCACAAAGGCGGAGGTAGCGGTCCTGCTGCTGGGTTGTTGCCCTCCTACGGCCTCCTCCACGTCTCCTGATATACTGGCCTGTCTCCTGGTAGCGCCTCCATGCTCTGGACACTACGCTGACAGACACAGCAAACCTTCTTGCCACAGCTTGCATTGATGTGCCATCCTGGATGAGCTGCACTACCTGAGCCACTTGTGTGGGTTGTAGACTCCATCTCATGCTACCACTAGAGTGAAAGCACCGCCAGCATTCAAAAGTGACCAAAACATCAACTAGGAAGCATAGGAACTGAGAAGTGGTCTGTGGTCACCATCTGGGTGTCTTGCTAATTGCCTAATTTCCACCTGTTGTCTATTCCATTTGCACAACAGCATGTGAAATGTATTGTCAATCAGTGTTGCTTCGTAAGTGGACAGTTTGATTTCACAGAAGTGTGATTGACTTGGAGTTACATTGTGTTGTTTAAGTGTTCCCTTTATTTTTTTGAGCAGTGTATATTCCCTATTTCCATAGTTACAGAGGTAATGCTGCTTTCCATTCTACCGTCCTAGCCACTGTCATTTCCCAGTGAATTCAGCTGTCATACTGTCGGTCGGTGGGAAAGAGTTAGTGATTCTATGGGCAAAAGCCACAGTGTATTTTAATTTCCTTTTATTACTATGAAGGAGCCCTGTAGCATCCACTATATTTAAATATACTACAGGGAACTGCCAAAATAAAGAAAGCGCCAACATAAGGTGTCTTAATAGGGTGTTGGGCCAACACGAGCCAGAACCGCTTCAATACACCTTGACATACAGTAGATTCTACAAGTATCTGGAACTCTATTGGAGGGATGCCACACCATTCTTCCATGAGAAATTCCATAATTTGGTGTTTTGTCTCAGGGGCTGCTCCAGAATCTCCCATAAGTGTTCAATTGGGTTGAGATCTGGTGACAGACAGCCATGGCATATGGTTTATATTGTTTTCATGCTCATCAAACCTTCCTGTGACCACTTGTGCCTTGTGAATGAGGGCATCGTCATCCTATGGGGTATAGCCCCAAAAAAGAATGGCCTGCACAGTATTTTTATACATGACCCTAAGCATGATGGGATGTTTATTGCTTCATTACACTGAACAAAAATATCAATGCAACATGTCATGTTTTGGGCCCATGTTTCATGAGCTGAAATAAGATTCCAGAAATGTTCTATATGCACAAAAAGCTTATTTCTCACATTTTTTGTACAAATTTGTTTACATCCCTGTTAGTGAGCATTTCTCCTTTGCCAAGATAATCCATCCAATTGACATGTGTGGCATATCAAGAAGCTGATTAAACAGCATGATCATTACACCAGAGCATCTTATGCTGGGAACAATAAAAGGCCACTCTAAAATGTCCAGTTTCACATAATACAATGCCACAGATGTCTCAAGTTGAGTGAGCGTGCAATTGGCATGCTGACTGCAGGAATGTCCACCGGAGCTGTTGCCAGATCATTTAATGTTAATTTCTCTACCATAAGCCGCCTCCAACATAGTTTTGGGAATTTGGCAATATGTCAAACCGGCCTCACAACTAGGGCTGTTGAGGTGACCGTATTAACGCCACACCGGCGGTCATGAGTCATGAAGGCAGTCAAATTCCAAATGAATTTGAATGATTTCATTATCCGTGACCACCTATATCTCCACATAATTAGGTTTCTCCGAGCTCTGATGCTGCTGATGGTCATTAGCCTACCAAACTTGCTAACTGCCTGGCACTCAGAGCTCAAGAATAGTCTGATGGGTGATATTAGCCTATCACTTGTCAATTATATATTATCACTTGTGAATAATGCCCAGCATAGGAAAATTATATTTTTTGACAACTTTTTCTAATCATAGTCGTACACCTCATGTAGCCTAGCCCATAGGCTTATGTTTTAATAAGGTTTGTATCACAACTAAAGTGGCCAAACAACTTAAAATTAAGCACATTAAACCGCTTTACAAGGGGTGTAGAGCCTAACTGGCATACACAACCAGCCTGTGAATTTCAAGTTTGGGGAAGAACATTTTCCCCATACAAATGCATCATTATAATAAAAGCATTACCGGCATAACTGCATTTGCAGTCACTTTTGATAATGGTGTTTTCTGCATTTATGCGCTTATAATGTGAATAAATAGCCTAAAAGTTTATCAACATTTTAAGCTAAACGTTCTGATCTGTTACGTTAGCCACATTGCGTAAAAATTGCGTTTTTTTTTATGCGAGTGGTTGAATTAATTTGGGATCTATCGCATCCCACAGCTGTCCCAGACTATGCTTGGAATAGTTATTTCTTGCACAGAATAGAATAGGTCCACCGTTGTACTATGGGGGATAGTAGATTGACATAGGCTAGTGCATTTGCTGTTTGTTAGGCCTACTCATCTTGTTGGCTGATGAAAAGTAAATGTGGAGAGTTCTTCCAACATCTTCAATATGCACCTCGGTCGGAATTGGATAAGGACGCGCGGAGTTGCGTTCATTTGAAGCCTGTGAGAAAGACCCTATCACGTGATGGAGCGCGCAGCACTCAGGGAGAAGGGAACATCAGCCACTGGCTGCAAAAGGCATGCATTTCTTTAGGGTGCATTGCGGCCACACAAAAGGGATGCCTCCGTGAAATTCTAGGTATTATCAAGTGCTTGTCAAATTGTGAATGAGTTACTGATGTAGTGTGTACAGCCTGCGCAAAAAAACGAAGCAGAGCTCATGCCTTCAAACTTTTTCAAATCATCATTAGAGTCACATCATGCAGCCTTACAATGTATTCAAAATCTAAACATATAGCCCAGCGTTTGGGAAACAACAAGTTACAACTCCAAATTAAGTATATAGGAATACCTATTTATTTGTTAACTGCTCAACACAGAATATGTGCGCACTACCTTAAATCGTTTGGAGAAAAGATCCTTTCTCTTTTATTCAGCTTTGTTCAATTGTGTTCTTCATACTATTAAAATAATGCCATGGAATTCTAAGCAAATGTTGTCTGCTTAATGAACTAGTGTAGACCACAGCCATTTGGCATAGCCAGATCAGGACCTAACATAAGGACAACTCAGAGTATGCTATTCTGTTCGTCTGAAATAGACTGCATTTTCTTCATATCATGCTTCTTAGACATGTCTAAAATAAATAATGGATTTATTGTGAAGGCTTAGGCTATATTACATGGATTTATTAGACTTTTTAAAATGTAGATGTTCCAAATGTCAGCATCAGTGGCTTGTTGGCACGGTGGAAGCCAGGAAATGCTAAATGTGTTTATGTTAATTAATGGTCAATTACCGTGAAGCCGACAGTTCTTTGCTTGTCAAACACAGGCAGACTAAATTTCGTGACTGCCAGTGCCCTACTCACAACCGCAGACCATATGTAACCACGCCAGCCTAGGACCTCCACATCCAGCTCTTTCCCCCTGGGAACGTCTTAGACCAGCCTCCCGGACAGCTGATGAAACTGTGGGTTTGCACAACCAAAGAATTTCTGCACAAACTGTCAGTAACCTTCTCAGGGAAACTCATCTGTGCGCTCGTCGTCCTCACCAGGGTCTTGACCTGACTGCAGTTTGACATCGTAACTGACTTCAGTGGGCAAATGCTCACCTTTGATGGCCACTGGCACGCTGGAGAAGTGTGCTCTTCATGGATGAATCTCGGTTTCAACTGTACCGTGCAGATGGCAGATAGTGTGTATGGCGTTGTGTGGGTGAGTGGTTTGCTGATATCAACGTTGTGAACAGTGCCCATGGTGGCGGTGGTGGTATGGTATGGGCAGGCATAAGCTATGGACAACAAACAAAATTGCACTATCGATTTGAATGCACAGATACCGTGACGAGATCCTGAGGCCAATTGTCGTGCCATTCGTCTGCCGCCATCACCTCATGTTTCAGCATGATAATGCACGGCCCCATGGCAAAAGAATCTGTACACGATTCCTGGAAGCTGAAAATGTCCCAGGTCTTCCATGGCCTGCACACTCACCAGACATGTCACCCATTGAGCATGTTTTGGATGCTCTGTATCGAAGTGTAAGACAGCGTGTTCCAGTTCCCGCCAATATCCAGCTACTTCACAACAGCGTGTTCCAGTTCCCGCCAATATCCAGCTACTTCGCACAGCCATTGAAGAGGAGTGGGACATTACACAGGCACCAATCAACAGTCTGATAAACTCTATGTGAAGGAGATGTGTTGTGCTGCATGAGGCAAATGGTGGTCACACCAGATATTGACTGGTTTTCTGAACCACGCCCCTAACTTGTTTTTGTTTTATGCATCTGTTGGTCACAGATACCTATCTGTATTCCCAGTCATGTGAAATCCATAACATTTATTACAATTGGCTGATTTCCTTATATGAACTGTAACTAATTGTTGCATGTTTATATTTTTGTTTAGTGAAATTCAAAAACCACACCTGCGTGGAAGCACCTGCTTTCAATATTGTTTGTATCCCTGGCAGTTACATGTACAGTGGGGCAAAAAAGTATTTAGTCAGCCACCAATTGTGCAAATTCTCCCACTTAAAAAGATGAGGCCTGTCATTTTCATCATAGGTCCAATTCAACTATGACAGACAAAATGAGAAAAGAAATCCAGAAAATCACATTGTAGGATTTTTTATGAATTTATTTGCAAATTATGGTGGAAAATAAGTATTTGGTCACCTACAAACAAGCAAGATTTCTGGCTCTCACAGACCTGTGACTTCTTCTGTAAGAGGCTCCTCTGTCCTCCACTCGTTACCTGTATTAATGGAACCTGTTTGAACTTGTTATCAGTATAAAAGACACCTGTTCACAACCTCAAACAGTCACACTCCAAACTCCACTATGGCCAAGACCAAAGAGCTGTCAAAGGACACCAGAAACAAAATTGTAGACTGAATCTGCAATGGGTAAGCAGCTTGGTTTGAAGAAATCAACCGTGGGAGCAATTATTAGGAAATGGAAGACATACAAGACCACTGATAATCTCCCTCGATCTGGGGCTCCACGCAGGATCTCACCCCGTGGGGTCAAAATGATCACAAGAACGGTGAGCAAAAATCCCAGAACCACATGGGGGGGACCTAGTGAATGACCTGCAGAGAGCTGGGACCAAAGTAACAAAGCCTACCATCAGTAACACACTACGCCGCCAGGGACTCAAATCCTGCAGTGCCAGACGTGTCCCCCTGCTTAAGCCAGTACATGTCCAGGGCCATCTGAAGTTTGCTAGAGAGCATTTGGATGATCCAGAAGAAGATTGGGAGAATGTCATATGGTCAGATGAAACCAAAATATAACTTTTTGGTAAAAACTCGTCGTGTTTGGAGGACAAAGAATGCTGAGTTGCATCCAAAGAACACCATACCTACTGTGAAGCATGGGGGTGGAAACGTCATGCTTTGGGGCTGTTTTTCTGCAAAGGGTCCAGGACGACTGATCCGTGTAAAGGAAAGAATGAATGGGGCCATGTATCATGAGATTTTGAGTGAAAACCTCCTTCCATCAGCGAGGGCATTGAAGATGAAACGTGGCTGGGTCTTTCAGCATGACAATGATCCCAAACACACCGCCCTGGCAACGAAGGAGTGGCTTCGTAAGAAACATTTCAAGGTCCTGGAGTGGCCTAGCCAGTCTCCAGATCTCAACCCCATAGAAAATCTTTGGAGGGAGTTGAAAGTCCGTGTTGCCCAGCAACAGCCCCAAAACATCACTGCTCTAGAGGAGATCATCATGGAGGAATGGGCCAAAATACCAGCAACAGTGTGTGAAAACCTTGTGAAGACTTACAGAAAACGTTTGACCTCTGTCATTGCCAACAAAGGGTATTTAACAAAGTATTGAGATAAACTTTTGTTATTGACCAAATACTTATTTTCCACCAAAATTTGCAAATAAATTCATTAAAAATCCTACAATGTGATTTTCTGGATATTTTTTCTCATTTTGTCTGTCATGGTTGAAGTGTACCTATGATGAAAATTACAGGCCTCTCATCTTTTCAAGTGGGAGAACTTGCACAATTGGGGGCTGACTAAATACTTTTTTGCCCCACTGTATATGCTTTTTTTGAAAATGAACAAATACATTCTGAAGGATGGGTTGAAACTAAGCACCAACCTTTCCACACCAGCTTTTATGTTTTTTGTTGTTGTTGTCATGAACTGATTAACAAGGTGCAAAGTGTCTTTTCCCCATCAAAGTCTGATTCACTTCAAATGTATCTTCCCACACAGAAAGAGCTCTTATCACTCTATGGCTCTTTCACAGTTTCCCTCTCCTTTTTGTTATATATTTTTTCATCTCAACCCATTTATCCTGGCTATGCTTCATGGGGTCTTCCTCCCTGAACATTTACCCATTTATCCTGGCTATGCTTCATGGGGTCTTCCTCCCTGAACATTTACCCATTTATCCTGGCTATGCTTCATGGGGTCTTCCTCCCTGAACATTTACCCATTTATCCTGGCTATGCTTCATGGGGTCTTCCTCCCTGAATATTTACCCATTTATCCTGGCTATGCTTCATGGGGTCTTCCTCCCTGAACATCTACCCATTTATCCTGGCTAAGATTCATGGAGTCTCCCTTCCTGAACATTAACACATTTATCCTGGCTAAGATTCATGGAGTCTCCCTTCCTGAACATTAACACATTTATCCTGGCTAAGATTCATGGAGTCTCCCTTCCTGAACATTAACACATTTATCCTGGCTACGCTTCATGTGGTCTCCCTCCCTGAACATTAACCAATTTATCCTGGCTATGCTTCATGGGGTACCAATTTACTCTCCCTCTCTGAACATTTAAGTAAAATATGCTGTGACCTTTTGTGTTTGTATCGCCACATTCATTTATCTGATCTGGCACCTGCTTGGTTTCAGAAAGTATTCATAGACCTTGACTTATTACACATTTTGTTGTGTTACCACCTGATTTTTTTTATCACACAATGCCCCTTAATGACAAAGTGAAAAGATATATTCAGTACCAGTCAAACATTTGGACACCTACTCATTCAAGGGTTTTCTTTATTTTTACTATTTTCTACATTGTAGAATAAAATTGAAGACATCAAAACTATGAAATAACACATATGGAATCATGTAGTAACCAAAAAAGTGTTAAACAAATCAAAATATATTTTAGATTTTAGATTACTCAAAGTAGCCACCCTTTGCCTTGATGACAACTTTGTGCACTCTTGGCATTCTCTCAACCAGCTTCAGATGGAATGCTTTTCCAACAGTCTTGAAAGAGTTCCCACACATGCTGGGCACTTGTTGGCTGCTTTACCTTAACTCTGCGGTCCTTAACTCAACCAAGGAGAGTGATGGAGTGCTGCAACAGATGACCTGGCCTACACATTCACCCAACCACAACCCAATTGAGATGGTTTGGGTTGAGGTCGGGTGATTGTGGAGGCCAGGTCATCTGATGCAGCACTCCATTACCTTACTTCTTGGTCAAATAGCCCTTACACAGCCTGGAGGTGTGTTGGGTCATTGTCCTGTTGAAAAACAAATGATAGCCCCAGTAAATGCAATCCAGATAGGATGGCATATCGCTACAGAATGCTGTGGTAGCCATGCTGGTTAAGTGTGCCTTGAATTCTAAATAAATCACAGACAGTGTCATCTGCAAGGCAACCCCACACCATCACACCTCCTTCTCCATGGTGGGAACCACACATGCGGAGATCATCCGTTCACCTACTCCGCGTCTCACAAAGACACAGAGGTTGGAATAAAACATCTAAAATTTGGACTCATCAGATCCAAAGGACAGATTTCCACCAGTCTAATGTCCGTTGCTTGTGTTTCTTGGCCCAAGCAAGTCTCTTCTTATTGGTGTCCTTTATCAAATCAAAGTTTATTTGTCACGTGCGCCAAATACAACAGGTGTAGACCTTACAGTGAAATGCTTACTTACAGGCTCTAACCAATAGTGCGAAAAAAAGTGTGTGTGTGTAGGTAAGTAAAGAAATAAAACAACAGTAAAACGACATTTGAAAATAAGAGTAGCAAGGCTATATACAGACCCCTTTTATTCAGGCTTATTGTGGTAGTATGTACATGTAGGTATGGTTAAAGTGACTATTATATACAGTGCCTTGCGAAAGTATTCGGCCCCCTTGAACTTTGCGGCCTTTTGCCACATTTCAGGCTTCAAACATAAAGATATAAAACTGTATTTTTTTGTGAAGAATCAACAACAAGTGGGACACAATCATGAAGTGGAACGACATTTATTGGATATTTCAAACTTTTTTAACAAATCAAAAACTGAAAAATTGGGCGTGCAAAATTATTCAGCCCCTTTACTTTCAGTGCAGCAAACTCTCTCCAGAAGTTCAGTAGGATCTCTGAATGATCTAATGTTGACCTAAATGACTAATGATGATAAATACAATCCACCTGTGTGTAATCAAGTCTCCGTATTAATGCACCTGCACTGTGATAGTCTCAGAGGTCCGTTAAAAGCGCAGAGAGCATCATGAAGAACAAGGAACACACCAGGCAGGTCCGAGATACTGTTGTGAAGAAGTTTAAAGCCGGATTTGGATACAAAAAGATTTCCCAAGCTTTAAACATCCCAAGGAGCACTGTGCAAGCGATAATATTGAAATGGAAGGAGTATCAGACCACTGCAAATCTACCAAGACCTGGCCGTCCCTCTAAACTTTCAGCTCATACAAGGAGAAGACTGATCAGAGATGCAGCCAAGAGGCCCATGATCACTCTGGATGAACTGCAGAGATCTACAGCTGAGGTGGGAGACTCTGTCCATAGGACAACAATCAGTCGTATATTGCACCAATCTGGCCTTTATGGAAGAGTGGCAAGAAGAAAGCCATTTCTTAAACATATCCATAAAAAATGTTGTTTAAAGTTTGCCACAAGCCACCTGGGAGACACACCAAACATGTGGAAGAAGGTGCTCTGGTCAGATGAAACCAAAATTGAACTTTTTGGCAACAATGCAAAACGTTATGTTTGGCGTAAAAGCAACACAGCCATCACCCTGAACACCCTATCCCCACTGTCAAACATGGTGGTGGCAGCATCATGGTTTGGGCCTGCTTTTCTTCAGCAGGGACAGGGAAGATGGTTAAAATTGATGGGAAGATGGATGGAGCCAAATACAGGACCATTCTGGAAGAAAACCTGATGGAGTCTGCAAAAGACCTGAGACTGGGATGGAGATTTGTCTTCCAACAAGACAATGATCCAAAACATAAAGCAAAATCTACAATGGAATGGTTCAAAAATAAACATATCCAGGTGTTAGAATGGCCAAGTCAAAGTCCAGACCTGAATCCAATCGAGAATCTGTGGAAAGAACTGAAAACTGCTGTTCACAAATGCTCTCCATCCAACCTCACTGAGCTCGAGCTGTTTTGCAAGGAGGAATGGGAAAAAATTTCAGTCTCTCGATGTGCAAAACTGATAGAGACATACCCCAAGCGACTTACAGCTGTAATCGCAGCAAAAGGTGGCGCTACAAAGTATTAACTTAAGGGGGCTGAATAATTTTGCACGCCCAACTTTTCGATTTGTTAAAAAAGTTTGAAATATCCAATAAATGTCGTTCCACTTCATGATTGTGTCCCACTTGTTGTTGATTCTTCACAAAAAAATACAGTTTTATGTCTTTATGTTTGAAGCCTGAAATGTGGCAAAAGGTCGCAAAGTTCAAGGGGGCCGAATACTTTCGCAAGGCACTGTATATGTGATGAACAGAGAGTAGAAGTAGTGTAAAAAGAGGGGTTGGCGGGTGGTGGGACACAATGCAGATAGCCCGGTTAGCCAATGTGCGGTAGCACTGGTTGGACGGGCCAATTGAGGTAGTATGTACATGAATGTATAGTTAAAGTAGTGGTTTCTTTGCAGCAATTCGACCATGAAAGCCTGATTCACACAGTCTCCTCTGAGGAGCTGATGTTGAGATGTGTCTGTTACTTGAACACTGTGAAGCATTTATTTGGGCTGCAGTTTCTGAGCCTGGTAACTCTAATGAACTTATCCTCTGCAGGAGAGGTAACTCTGGGTCTTCCTTTCCTGTGGCGGTCCTCATGAGAGCCAGTTTCATCATAGCGCTTGCTGGTTTTTGCGACTGCACTTCAAGAAACGTTCAAAGTTCTTGAAATGTTCCAGATTGACTGACCATGTCTTAAATTAATGATGGACTGTCATTTCTCTTTGCTTATTTGAGCTGTTCTTGCCATAATATGGACTTGGTCTTTTACCAAATAGGGCTATCTTCTGTACACCACCCCTACCTTGTCACAACACAACTGATTGGCTCAAATGCATTAAGAACGGAAGAAATTCCACAAATGTATTTTTAACAAGGCACACCTGTTAATTTAAATGCATTCCAGGTGACTACCTCAAGAAGCTGATTGAGAGAATGCCAAGAGTGTGCAAAGCTGTCATCAGGGCAAATGGTGGCTACTTTGAAGAATCTCAAATGTAAAATATATTTTGATTTGTTTAACACTTTTCTGGTTACTACATGATTCCATGTGTTATTTCATAGTTTCGATGTCTTCACTATTATTTTACAATGTAGAAAATAGTACAAATAAAGAAAAACTATTGAATGAGGTGTGTCCAAACATTTGACTGTTACTGCAAGTATTCACACGACTGATTCGATACTTTGTAGAAGAACCTTTGGCAGCAATTACAGCTGTCAGTCTTTCTGGTTAAGTCTGTAAGGGCTCTCCACACCTGGATTTGGCAACATCTGCCCATTATTCTTTTCAAAATGTTTCAAGCTCTGTCAAATTGGTTGTTGATCATCGCTAGACAACCATTTACAGGTTTTGCCATAGATTTTCAATTAGTTTCAAGTCAAAACTGTAACTCGACCACTCAGGAACATTCACTGTCTTCTTGGTAAGCAACTCCAGTGTAGATTTGGCCTTGTTTTAGGTTATTGTCCTGCAGAAAGGTGAATTAATCACCCAGTGTCTGGTGGAAAGCAGACTGAACAAGGTTTCCCCTCGGACAATGACTGTGCTTAGCTCAATTCCATTTATTTTTTTATCCTGAAAAAACTCCTCAGTGCTTAACGATTAGAAGCATACTCATAACTAATGATGCAGCCACCACTGTGCTTGAAAATATGGAGAGTGGTACTTAGTCAGTCGTGTGTTGTATTGGATTTTCCCCTAATATAACACTTTGTATTAAGGACAAAAAGTTAATTGCTATGCCAATTTCTTTTTTCCAGTATTACCTCAGTGCCTTGTTGAAAACAGGATGCATGTTTTGGATTTTTTTTTTCCTGTACAGGCTTCCTTTTCACTCTGTCAATTAACTAAGTTTTGTAGAGTAACTACAGTGTTATTGATCCATACTCAGTGTTCTCCTATCACAGCCATTAAACTCTGTAACTGTCTTAAAGTCACCACTGACCTCATGGTGAAATCCCTGAGAGGTTTCCATCCACTCTGGCAACTGAGTTAGGAAGGACACCTGTATCTTTGTAGTGACTGGGTGTATTGAAACACCACCCAAAGTATAATTAACAACTTCACCATGCTCAAAGGGATATTCTTACTTTTTACCAATCCACCAATAGGTTCACTATTTGACTGAGGGACCTGACAGATGATGGTGTTGGGTACAGAGATGAGGTAGCCATTCAAAAATCATGTTAAACACTATTATTGTACACAGAGTCCATGCAACTTATGTGACTTGTTATGCAAATGTTTTACTTTCACTCTTGAACTTATTTAGGCTTGCCATAATAAAGTGGTTGAATACTTATTGACAATTTTTATTTTTTATTATACAAATATAATTCCACTTTGACATTATGGGATACTGTGTGTAGGCTAGTGTAACAACGACTTGGAAAAAGTCACGGGATGTGAATACATTCTGAAGTCACTGTATGTAGACATTCATACGTATGCAGATGGTCTTCCAGGTACAGCACTGCCTGTGGCTGTCGAACAGGAAATGACCTGAATGCTGATGCAAACACAACACATGCAAAGGACCCCGGGTTGAAAATCATATGGAAATGGGTTGGCCACCTTCAAAACAAACAGATCACCATATACTATCTCTGAAAATGCTTCCATTACCTTGTCATTCACAATGCTCTTCCCATCCCAGGCCCAGCTGCGCTTTGTGAAGTAGTTGACGGTGGCAAACTCGATGAGGGCAGAGAAGACAAAGGCGTAGCAGACAGCGATGAACCAATCCATGGCCGTGGCGTAGGCCACCTTGGGGAGGGAGTTACGAGCACTTATACTCAGGGTGGTCATTGTCAGGACAGTGGTTACACCTAGGGGAACAGCAAACAGTTTCAGCTTGGTCAGTTCCCTTTGACTATCATTCAATTAGTTAAGTACCTTATCAACAGATACCATGTACAGCCAAATAATTACATTTGGGTTAGCAAAGTAGTTTAGGTGTATAGTAATGACACGGTATAGCGCAGACTTAAAGTGAAATGTTACTGTTTTATGTAATTTAGGAGAATGCATAAATTAACATGTACCAACATATGATTTACTGTAACATCAAAGCAAGATGACATTGAGGATGCTCCAGTGTTACAGGAAAAGCCTGGGGCACAACTTGAATTCATAAGGAGATACAGTGCCTTGCGAAAGTATTCGGCCCCCTTGAACTTTGCGACCTTTTGCCACATTTCAGCCTTCAAACATAAAGATATAAAACTGTATTTTTTTGTGAAGAATCAACAACAAGTGGGACACAATCATGAAGTGGAACGACATTTATTGGATATTTCAAACTTCTTTAACAAATCAAAAACTGAAAAATTGGGTGTGCAAAATTATTCAGCCCCTTTACTTTCAGTGCAGCAAACTCTCTCCAGAAGTTCAGTGAGGATCTCTGAATGATCCAATGTTGACCTAAATGACTAATGATGATAAATACAATCCACCTGTGTGTAATCAAGTCTCCGTATAAATGCACCTGCACTGTGATAGTCTCAGAGGTCCGTTAAAAGCACAGAGAGCATCATGAAGAACAAGGAACACACCAGGCAGGTCCGAGATACTGTTGTGAAGAAGTTTAAAGCCGGATTTGGATACAAAAAGATTTCCCAAGCTTTAAACATCCCAAGGAGCACTGTGCAAGCGATAATATTGAAATGGAAGGAGTATCAGACCACTGCAAATCTACCAAGACCTGGCCGTCCCTCTAAACTTTCAGCTCATACAAGGAGAAGACTGATCAGAGATGCAGCCAAGAGGCCCATGATCACTCTGGATGAACTGCAGAGATCTACAGCTGAGGTGGGAGACTCTGTCCATAGGACAACAATCAGTCGTATATTGCACAAATCTGGCCTTTATGGAAGAGTGGCAAGAAGAAAGCCATTTCTTAAAGATATCCATAAAAAGTGTCATTTAAAGTTTGCCACAAGCCACCTGGGAGACACACCAAACATGTGGAAGAAGGTGCTCTGGTCAGATGAAACCAAAATTGAACTTTTTGGCAACAATGAAAAACGTTATGTTTGGCGTAAAAGCAACACAGCTCATCACCCTGAACACACCATCCCCACTGTCAAACATGGTGGTGGCAGCATCATGGTTTGGGCCTGCTTTTCTTCAGCAGGGACAGGGAAGATGGTTAAAATTGATGGGAAGATGGATGGAGCCAAATACAGGACCATTCTGAAAGAAAACCTGATGGAGTCTGCAAAAGACCTGAGACTGGGACAGAGATTTGTCTTCCAACAAGACAATGATCCAAAACATAAAGCAAAATCTACAATGGAATGGTTAAAAAATAAACATATCCAGGTGTTAGAATGGCCAAGTCAAAGTCCAGACCTGAATCCAATCGAGAATCTGTGGAAAGAACTGAAAACTGCTGTTCACAAATGCTCTCCATCCAACCTCACTGAGCTCGAGCTGTTTTGCAAGGAGGAATGGGAAAAAATGTCAGTCTCTCGATGTGCAAAACTGATAGAGACATACCCCAAGCGACTTACAGCTGTAATCGCAGCAAAAGGTGGCGCTACAAAGTATTAACTTAAGGGGGCTGAATAATTTTGCACGCCCAATTTTTCAGTTTTTGATTTGTTAAAAAAGTTTGAAATATCCAATAAATGTCGTTCCACTTCATGATTGTGTCCCACTTGTTGTTGATTCTTCACAAAAAAATACAGTTTTATATCTTTATGTTTGAAGCCTGAAATGTGGCAAAAGGTCGCAAAGTTCAAGGGGGCCGAATACTTTCGCAAGGCACTGTATATAGGCACATTTCTTATTTTATTTATTTGCCATCTAATCAATGGAAGATGGGATTAAAAGGACAGGCTACAACACCAAGAGCCAACAGGTAGGCTGCAATTTAATAATCTGAATGGTGTTGTTGTTATTTACTGTAGGATTTGGAAGGGGAGAAAGTGGACAGTTAAAGTTATGTAGACTAAGTTAGCCTAGCTAACGTTAAACAGCTCATCTTGGTTTGATCAGTGGGGAACCATCGGGTCCTTGAAGGCCTAAGGATTTATAGAAATAGATCAATAAAAAATATATAAAAAACATTACAATTTATATTTTACAATATTGTAATAATTTTCTGATTTAATCTCTTCAGTTTGTGTTAGAAAGAGAATGATTAATACTGAATAGAAAAAATATCCAATCAGAATATTCATTAGTGGTATCTGGATAGAAACATTGAACCTGCTCAGCCAGCCATTGGCTTGGCCTTTAGAAGCTGGACAGCTTTACCATTGTATTACAGCAGAATTTTGGAGTGATAGTGAACATAGGGCTGTGGCGGTCACAAAATTTAATCAGCTGGCGATTGTCAAGCAAATAACTGGCGGTCTCACGTAATTGACCATTCGTTAATTAACACATTTAGCATCTCCTGGCTTCCACACGTTAAAAAGTCTAATAAATCCATGTAATATCAAATCAAATTTTACACATACACTACCTACTCATTCAAGGGTTTTCCTTTATATTTACTATTTTCTTCATTGTAGAATAATAGAAGACATCAAAACTATGAAATAACACGTGGAATCATGTAGTGACCAAAAAAGTGTTAAACAAATCAAAATATATTTTATATTTGAGATTCTTCAAATAGCCACCCTTTGCCTTGATGACAGTTTTGCACACCCTTGATATTCTCTCAACCAGCTTCACCTGGAATGCTTTTCCAATAGTCTTGAAGGAGTTCCCACACATGCTGAGCACTTGATTGCTTTTCCTTCATTCTGCAGTCCAACTCATCTCAAACCATCTCAATTTGGTTGAGGTCGGGGGATTGTGGAGGCCAGGTCATCTGATGCAGCACTCCATCACTCTCCTTCTTGGTAAAATAGCCCTTACACAGCGTGGAGGTGTGTTGGGCCATTGTCCTGTTGAAAAACAAGTGATAGTCCCACTAAGCACAATCCAGATGGGATGGCGTATCGCGGCAGAATGTTGTGGTATACATGCTGGTTAAGTGTGCCTTGATTTCTAAATGTCACCAGCAAAGCACCCCCACACCATAACACCTCCTCCTCCTTGCTTTACGGTGGGAAATACACATGCAGAGATAATCCGTTCACCCACATTGTGTCTCACAACGACATGGCGGCTGGAACCAAAAATCGCACATTTGGACATCAAGACCAAAGGACACATTTCCACCGGTCTAATGTCCATTGCTCGTGTTTCTTGGCTCAAGCAATTCTCTTTTTCCTGTTGGTGTCCTTTAGTAGTGGTTTCTTTGCAGCAATTAGACTATGAAGGCCTGATTTACACTGAACAATTGATGTTGAGATGTCTGTTACTTGAACTCTGGGAAGCATTTATTTGGGCTGCAATTTCTGGAGGCTGGTAACTCTAAACTTAACCTCTGCATCAGAGGTAACTCTGGGTCTTCCATTCCTGTGGCGGTCCTCATGAGAGCCAATTTCATCATAGCGCTTGATGGTTTTTGCAACTGCACTTGGAGAAACTTTAAAAGTTCTTGAAATGTTTCAGTTTTGACTGACCTTCATGTTTTAAAGTAATGATGCATGGTAATTTGTTTATTTGAGCTGTTCTTGCCATAATATGAACTTGGTATTTTAACAAATAGGGATATCTTCTGTATACCCCACCTACCTTGTCACAACACAACTGATTGGCTCAAATGCATTAAGAAGGAAATAAATTCCACAACTTTTAAGAAGGCACACCTGTTGATTGACATGCATTCCAGGTGACTACCTCATGAAGCTGGTTGAGAGAATGCCAAGAGTGTGCGAAGCTGTCATCAAGGCAAAGGGTGGCTATTTGAAGAATCTCAAATGTATTTTGATTTGTTTAACACTTTTTGGTTACTACTGTACATGATTCCACATGTGTTAGTTCATAGTTTTGATGTCTTCACTATTATTATACAATGTAGAAAATAGTAAAAATAAAGAAAAACCCTTGAATGAGTAGGTGTTCTAAAACCTTTGTCCGGTAGTGTATGTCAGTTAAGCTTCACACCCCTTGTAAATCAGATTCATGTGATTCATTTTAAGATGTTATTTTGCCACTTAAGTTGTGATACAAACCTTATCAAAACCTAAAGGCCTATGGGCTAGGCTACATGAGGTGTGCGACTATGATTAGAAAAAGTCGCAAAGTGATAGGCTAATATTGTCACCCATCAGACTATTCTTGATTTAATCTCGTCTTTACATACACTAAATAATATGTGTAAAATTTGTTTTGATTGAGATTGGACCATTATCATGCTCGCAAAACAGGGGCAGCGGGGAAAAATACATCTAATCTATGCACTTAAATAGCTAATTGAGGACACTTTTCCCGTGGTTAATTTTCATGCCAGCCAGGTAGGCTATTACTCTTGTTGTAAAGATAAACAATGCGCTTAATATTAGTAGAGTTCAGAAATAAATATAGTAGGCCTAGCCTATTGAAAACTGATGGATCCTCCTCTTTTTAGTAGAGGCCATCACTCTGTTTTCTCGAGTAATTGCACAGCATATAGAAATGTTGCGCAACATGAGCACATGGGCTCTCATGAAGTGTTTGATTAGATTTTCAAACACATTTTCACCGATGTCATAGTGATTAGAGGGAAAATAGAGTGCTGAGTACCAGGCAGTTAGCAAGTTTGGTAGGCTACTGATGACCATCAGCAGCATCAGAGCTTGGAGAAGTCTAGTTACCGTGACTAAACAGTCATGACTTGTGACTGCCAGTGTGGCGGTAATATAGTCACCGCAACAGCCCTAAATGAACCAGTTACATTTTGACTTGCAATGGGGGGGACCATTTATTTTTTAAAGTGACGTGTCTAGGCCTCACGACTGAGAGTGCAAGAGGTAATGAATTCATAATACAGAATAACAGTGGGTGGCGGCAATACACTAATAGTCTGCCATAAAACATTGATGAAGAAAGGGGGGCATTATAAAATAATCAGTGTCGCTAGTAGCGTTAGCTAGCTTGTGTTGTAGTAGTGTTACAAAGGTGACAACATCTGTAGCAGCTGTTCAAGGTGGACTTCAAGGTGGATGTTGCTAATTTGTTATAGATTAACTTTCAAACTTCATTTACAAAATGTCAATCATCTGGTAAGTGGCACTGTTTTTTGTTGCAGCTCGCTTGCTGTGAGATACCGCTTTGAAAATAATGACTGAAACATTATTGCATTTAAACTTTAGATCACCGGTTAGTGTGATGAACGTGATAAAATATATTTGCAATGGGAATTAATAGCTGGTTTGTTAATTTCATTTTGGAAATGAAATGGTTGTGCTTTTGTATTGTTATGATTTTATGGGGCCTACTCCAGTGAATGAGCTGCTTATTCTTTAACATTATTTGATGCTGTGTGTGACTGCTGTCTATGCGTTTCATTAAAAAGGGGTTCTCTTTCAGCACCATGGAACGCACAGGTATTAGGGTTGCTGTCCTTTCAGCACCATGGAACGCACAGGTATTAGGGTCGCTGTCCTTTCAGCACCATGGAACGCACAGGTATTAGGGTCGCTGTCCTTTCAGCACCATGGAACGCACAGGTATTAGGGTTGCTGTCCTTTCAGCACCATGGAACGCACAGGTATTAGGGTCGCTGTCCTTTCAGCACCATGGAACGCACAGGTATTAGGGTCGCTGTCCTTTCAGCACCATGGAACGCACAGGTATTAGGGTCTCTGTCCTTTCAGCGCCATGAGCCTGTCACCTTTGATGTGACACTGTTGTTGTCACCATTGGCGATAGTGGTGTTGGCTACAATAGGTTGTGTAAACGGTGCATTATTTTATGATGTGTGTCACATGTCAGTTCTGTCTGTGTGTACGGGAGCCCAAAGAGCGGCCAGGCTCTTTAGGCTCTTCCTTCTGTTTTTCAGCTAGAGATTTTTTCTTAACGTTAAGGATCCCAATTTTGTTTATAAGTTTTAATATTTAAACGTTAACACTCCTAATTGCAACATATGGTGCATTTGGTTTCTTGTAGGCGTAAGTAAAATACCATGTAAACTACTCGGTACCGGTGCCCCCTGTATATAGCCTCGTTATTGTTATTCTTATTGTGTTACTTTTTATTATTTTAGCCTACTTGGTAAATATTTTTTTCTTATTGAACTGCACTGTTGGTTTAGGGCTGGTAAGTAAGCATGTTCTAGTATTTGGCACATGTGGCAAATAAAGTTTGATTTGATGTCTTCTACCTGAACAGTGCACCTTGTATGTCAATGGTGACATTTCTTTTAAATGTACCTTTATTTAACTAGGCAAGTTAAGAACAAATTCTTATTTTCAATGACGGCCTAGGAACAGTGGTTTAACTGCCTGTTCAGGGGCAGAACAACAGATTTGTACCTTGTCAGCTTGGGGATTTGAACTTGCAACCTTCTCGTTACTAGTCCAACGCTCTAACCATAAGGCTACCCTAACCACTAGGCTACATTAATCGATGACACAAAATATATCAAAATAAATAACCATACTTATCTAAAATTTTCTCATGACACATTTGTGCCTGATGTTTTGATTTGAGGGCTGTATGAAAACATTGCGAGTCCCCACTGAAGTTCAGCTTAGCTCAGATTTCCTTTTATTTTAGTGAGTGGGAGGGGGGGAAAAGTATCTGCAGATAAGAGATGAGACTGTATTTACTCAGAGTATTTTTTAGAACTAAGGTCCAGAATAAGTTCTTTTGAATTTCTTTAACCAAGTTTTTTCTTAAATGTTAATTTGCTGCCCACTTCTCTGTGGCACTGAAATAATGAGGAGAATTAAAGGGACACAAAGAATAATAAACCAACTCCTCCTTTTCAGAGCATACCCAATCATATCTAGAAATGGCCTGATTAAAGCTTACACAGCTATGGGCCATTTCTACCGTGAACACATCAGCATTCTGTTTTTCAGTGCATACTATTTTGTGATGTACTTCTCCTTTATGTGATATACTGTGTTTATCATGTGAATGGTACTCACCTCTGCAGTGATATGATATCAACACCATTGTCCCGGAAACCAAAGACCCAATCCAATTTGCATACCGCCCCAACAGATATTCCCCACAAAGCTCCTCACTAAGCTAAAGACCCCGGGACTAACACCTCCCTCTGCAACTGGATTCTGGACGTCCTGATGGGCAGTCCCCAGGTGGTAAGGGCATGCAACAACACATCTGCCACACTGGCCCCTCAGTGGTGACATGCTTAGTCCCCTCCTGTACTCCCTGTTCACCCACGACTGCGTGGCCAAGCACTACTCCAACACCATCATTAAGTTTGTTGATGACACAACGGTGGTAGGCCTGCTCACCGACAATGATGAGACAGCCTATAGGAAGGAGGTTAGAGACCTGGCAGTTTGGTGTCAGGACAACAACCTCTCCGTCAACGTGAGCAAGACAAAGGAGCTGATCGTGGATTACAGGAAAAGGAGGACCGAACACGCCTCCATTCACATCGACTGGGCTTTAGTGGAGCGGGTTGAGAGCTTAAAGTCCCTCGGTGTCCACATCCTCAACAAACTATCATGGTCCAAACACCAAGACAGTCGTAAAGAGGGCACGACAATGCCTATTCCCCCTCAGTAGAATGAAAAGAGTTGGCATGGGTCCCCAGATCCTCAACAGCTGCACCATCGAGAGCATCTTGACTGGTTGTATCGTCGCCTGGTATGGCAATTGCTCGGCAACAGACCGTAAGGGTAAGGCGCTACAAAGGTTAGTGCGTACGGCCCAGTACATCACTGGGGCCAAGCTTTCTGCCATCCAGGACCTCTATACTAGGAAGTGTGTGAGGAAGGCCCAAAAAATTGTCAAAGACTCCAGTCACCCAAGTCGTAGACTGGTCTCTCTGTTACCGCACGGTAAGCGGTAACGGAGCGCCACATCTAGGTCCATAAGGCTTCTACCCCCAATCCATAAGACTGCTGAACAATTAATCAAATGGCCACCCGGACTATTTGCATTGACACCCCACCCCCTTGTTTTTACACTGCTGTTACTTACTGTTTATCATCTCCGCATAGTCACTTTACCCCTGACTACATGTACATATTACCTGGACTAACCTGTACCCCCACACATTTACTCAGTACCGGTATTCCCTGTATATAGCCTCGTTATTGTTATTTTTTTAAACTTTCGTTTATTTAGTATATCACATAAAATCAATTTATCAATGTCTCCCCATGTGTATAAAGCATATTTTGTAGTCTATATTCCCCCATGGACTACAATCAACCCCCTGCCTTTTGTAAACAGTCCAAGTCCTGTTGACACTGGTCACACCATTAAGCTAGCCTTCCTCTTGGCCACTAGCACTCGATTAAAATACCTTGCTATGGCAGAATGAAAATTAATTTGGCTTTTCAGGATGTCGCACAGGATCACATTTAAAGTGTTGCTCATTCATTGCACAGAAATACAAACAGCTATTGGAGCTGCAGAGTGGGTTGGAAGACAGGCTAACGGACACACAGGGCACATCCCCAAGGCTCCTGGCACCACAGAGAAACTCTGAACCGCAAGTAGACACGCAGAGGGGTTAGTCTAAGACAGTGGTTCCCAAACTTTTTATAGGCCAGTACCCCTTCAAACATTCACCCTCCAGCTGCGTACCTCCTCTAGCACCAATGTCAGCGCACTCTCAAATGTTGTTGTTTTCCATCATTGTAAGCCTGCCACACACATACTATATGATACATTTATTAAACATAAGAATGAGTGTGAGTTGTCGTCACAACCCGGCTCGTGGGAAGTGACAAAGAGCTCTTAATAAATAATAATAATCTATAATGTCGCTCTTTATTTAACGATTTTACTTATAAAACCTTATTTGTTCATCGAAAATTGTGAATAACTCACCACAGGTTAATGAAAAGAGTGTGCTTGAAAGGATGCACATAACTCTGCAATATTGGGTTGTATTGGAGAGAGTCTCAGTCTTAGATCATTTTCCACACAAAGTCTGTGCCTGTATTTAGTTTTCATGCTAGTGAGGGACCAGAATCCACTCTCACATAGGTACGTGGTTGCAAAGGGCATCAGTGTCTTAACAGCGCAATTAACAGCGCAATTTGCCAATGCAGGATACTCTGAGTGCAGCCCAATCCAGAAATCTGGCAGTGGCTTCTGATTAAATTCAATTTTCACAGAACCACTTGTTGCAATTTCGATGAGGCTCTCTTGTTCAGATATCGGTAAGTGGACTGGAGGCAGGGCAGGAAAGGGATAAGGAATCCAATGTGTCACCCGTACCTGTGTAATTGTCCACCCAACTTACTCAGGTGCTTCGCTATATCACCTTTGACATTGTCCGTAAGCGTGAGTTCATTTGCACACAAAAAATCATACAATGATGGAAAGACCTGTGTGTTGTCCTTATTAAATGCAGACAGAGAAGAGCGCCAAATTCTTAATCATGTCTTCAATTTTGTCCCGCACATTGAATATAGTTGCGGAGAGTCCCTGTAATCCTAGATTCAGATCATTCAGGGGAGAAAAAACATCACCCAGATAGGCCAGTCATGTGAGAAACTCATCATCATGCAAGCGGTCAGACAAGTGAAAGTTATGGTCAGTAAAGAAATCTTTAAACTTGTCTCTCAATTTAAAAAACTTGCCAATACTTTGCCCCTTGATAACCAGTGCACTTCTGTATGTTGTAAAAGCGTTACATGGTCGCTGCCCATATCATTGCGTAGTGCAGAAAATACGAGAGTTCAGGGACCTTGCATTTTCACTGTAGTGTCCAATACGTCTTTCAAGCTGTCAGGCATTCCCTTGGCAGCAAGAGCCTCTTGGTGGATGCTGCAGTGTACCCAAGTGGTGTCGGAAGCAACTGCTTGCATGCTCGTTACCACTCCACTATGTCAATGTGATTGGATGTTAATTATTTGACGAGGCTGCTGGTATTTGACATTGTGTTGTTATTTCACTGAACACTAGATGGTTTCATTTGATTTTTCTGTTGTTCTGGGACTGATTTGCACTTTTCGCACCAAAGTACATTCATCTCTAGGAGACAACTTGTCTCCTTCCTGAGCAGTGTGACGGCTGCGTGGTCCCATGGTGTTCATACTTGTGTACAATTGTTTGTACAGATCAACGTGGTACCTTCAGGCGTTTGGAAATTGCTCCCAAGGATGAACCAGACTTGTGGAGGTCTACAATTTATTTTCTGAGGTCTTGGCTGATTTCTTTGGATTTTCCCATGATGTCAAGCCAAGAGGCACTGAGTTTGAAGATAGGCCTTGAAATCCATCCACAGGTACACCTCTAATTGACTCAAATTATGTCAATTAGCCTATCAGAAGCTTCTAAAGCCATGACATCATTTTCTTGAATTGTCCAAGCTGCTTAAAGGCACAGTCAACTTAGTGTATGTAAACTTCTGACTCACTGGAATTGTGATACCGTGAATTATAAGTGAAATAATCTGTCTGTAAACAATTGTTGGAAAAATTACTTGTCATGCACAAGGTAGATGTCCTAACCGATTTGCCAAAACTATAGTTTGTTAACAAGACATTTGTGGAGTGGTTGAAACACTAGGTTGGAGTCATTAAAACTAGTTTATGTAAACTTTTGACATCAATTGTATGTATGTATGTATGTATGTATGTATGTATGTATGTATGTATGTATGTATGTATGTATGTATGTATGTATGTATGTATGTAAAATAAAATATTCATAACTTTTTTATTTGCCGTACCATTGACGGCGTTGCACGTACCCCAGTTTGGAATACCTGGTCTAGGATAACATTACTGTCGGATAAGGAGTCCCATACTCACCAAACACAGTCCTAGCTGGCACGGACTCTCTGTTCAGCCAGAAGGACACTTGGGAGAGGATAACGGTCATAATGCATGGTAGATAGGTCTGGATCACAAAGTATCCAATCTTCCGCTTCAAATGGAAATGTGCCGTCATGACAGTGTATTCGCCTGTAGAGAGAGAGTGCTTTATTAATTTATATGGCCTCGACTACAGTGCCACTCTTGAAGGATAGCGTTATTTATTTACGCCCGATTCTATTAGTTTTTCACCAGTTTTTCATAATAATATGGATGTGGATGCTTTGGGTTGGATATGCAATGTTCAAAAAACTATGGACTTTTCAGAGTTCAAACAATAAGCCTATTGAATAAAGCTTTGTACATTGTAATTGTATAACCGCAATGCAAAACTACACCTCTAACGAGGACATTCAATTATGCCAATGCCGCATGCATGACTTATAATGGGAGAATATCTCAAAGAGAACCCAAGATGAGAAGAGAAAGTTGTTTACCCACCTAATCCCAAAATATGTATTATTCCCTGTTATTTGAGAGCACTTGCAGTATTGCCTGCTTCCACCCCATTTACAGGGAGTCTTGATGCTCTCTCGCTCTCCTGTCTTCACACACAGGTTATGTTCTTCTATACTCGTGGGGACCTAAAATACATTTCCATTCAAAATCATATTTTCCCTAAACCTTAACATAAACTTATCCAGTAACCCTAACCACCAACTCCTTACCCTAAATCTAACCCCTAAGCTTAAAATAGCCATTGTCCTCATGGGGACGTGGGAAATGGGGGAGGATAATTTGCATGCCTGCCCTGATGTCTCTCTGTCGTGGATGGGGAGGGTAATTTGCATGCCTGTCCTGATGTCTCTCTGTCGTGGATGGGGAGGGTAATTTGCGTGCCTGCCCTGATGTCTCTCTGTCGTCGATGGGGAGGGTAATTTGCGTGCCTGCCCTGATGTCTCTCTGTCGTCGATGGGGGGAGAGAATCTGTAAGACGTGGTGGGATTTACTCCAGAGAAGCTTATGCGTGCTTCCCTGCGAGCGGGGAGACTGTAATTACAGGATGAAGATGATAATCACTCCACAGACATAACAGACTTAAGGTCCTCTACCGCCATTGCAATCAAGTGGCTCAAACACCAAAAGATTGTGGAGCATTTTGTGTAGATTGGTAAAACAAATCCCAATTAACTGGTTCTCAATATCCAGGCTCCATGTCAACAATTTGTGGAAATTGTGCAACGGGGTAAATACTTGTTATTGGCTCTTTATCCGTGGCTTAACAATGCCAAATTAAAAACCTCTACAGGATCGGTGTCCCTCCACTGGGACAGTTGAGCTAACGTGCACTAATGTGATTAACATGACATTGTAAGTAATATGAAAAAATTCCTAGGACATAGACATGTATATGTGCAGAAAGCTTAAATTATTGTTAACTTAACTGCACTGTCCAATTTACAGTAGCTATTATAATGAAACAATACCATACTATTGTTTGTGGAGAGTGTACAACAACAACTTTTATCATGGCAACTGGTTTGATACATTCACCTCTGAAGGTGAATAATGTACATACATTCAATAATCTTGCTCTGATTTGTCATCCTGGGGGTCCCAGAGATAAACTGTAGCATAGTTGTGTTTGATAAAATCCATTTTTATATTCAAATGTAGGAACAGTGTTCTACAGTTTGAATTCCCTGCTGTGTCTGGCTCCACACCCACCCTGCCATCTAGATGTGTGAAGGAGGTCCCGGTGGGAGGCCCTGGTGCACAACTGAGCAAGAGGACAAGGACATTAGAGTGTCTAGTTTGAGAAACAGACACCTCACAAGTCCTCAACTGGCAGCTTCATTAAATAGTACCTGCAAAACACCAGTCTCAACGTCAACAGTGAAGAGGCGACTCCGGAATGCTGGCCTTCTAGGCAGAGTTGCAAAGAAAATGCCTTATCTCAGACTGGCCAATAAAAATAAAAGATTAAGATGGCCAAAAGAACAGACACTGGACAAAGATATGGCTTTTTCTTAGTAACTTAAATGCTAATAAAATGAAATACATACTCTTCAACCAATCGCTGCCCGCACCCGCCTGCCCGACTAGCATCACTACTCTGGACGGTTCTGACTTATGTGAATATGTGAACAGAATATGTGGACAACTACAAATACCTAGGTATCTGGTTAGACTGTAAAGTCTCCTTCCAGACTCAGATTAAGCATCTCCAATCCAAAGGAGATGACGCCAGAGCCCCATATATTACTAAAAGCCAACAGCTACTTTGGCCGCCTTTCCTTCCAGTTCTCTGCTGCCAATTACTGGAAGGAATTGCAAAAATCACTGAAGTTGGAGACTTATATTTCCCTCACAAACTTTAAGCGTCAGCTGTCAGAGCTGTACACAGCCCATCTGTAAATAGACACGTTGGTGGTGAGGGACTCTTCACTGTTCTAAAGTGGAAGAAGGGAGGTGCCCTCCCCTATAGCTTGTTAAATCCGCCACATTTGATTGGGAATGGAGCAGACCAGGGGAAGGATGCCTTTCCAGCAGATGAGCAATGCACTCTCATTCCAGAAGAAGGCAGGAGACATGGCAGCTTGACATACTCCTCTGTGGGTGCAAATGAAGATGGAGAGCCTGGTTCTAGATAGCTTCAGCTTCCTGTCGGCACTGATGACGCCAGCACACCCTCACTTGAGATGCTAATGTCCAATGCATCTGATGGAATCTAGGCCAATCATTTGATTTCACATTAACTTTAGTCCTCTGAGCAAGTTGACCTTTATTGAGACGAATCTTGTCCTGGAGGCAGAGCTGTACGATTTCCACTAAATGGGCCATCTGCAAAGTCAAAATTGGCTGTATATATATATATATATCATTAAAAAAATAAGGAAAACAATGTTTATTTTTAATGTTTATTTTAAAGTTTTGGTTAGGATTAATGTCAGAAGTGTAGTTAGGTTTAAAATATAATTTTATGACTTTGTGGCTGTGCCAGCTAGTGACTAATATGCCAAGCTGCCTCCAGTACATGAGTCACCCCAATAAATGCCAACCTGTGTCCTCTGATAAAGGACAGAGGGAAGGAAGCATGGGCTACAGTGCCTATGTAGGACTGCTGCCATTGACCCAGGTGAGGGGGATAAAGACAAATAGATAAAGATGAATACACTTGATTGGTTAGAAAACAAACCCACAATATTTTCATTGAAGGTCCAATGCAGCCTTTTTAAATTGTATTTTTTATATCAAATCATTACTGGGTAACAATTAAGTACCTTACTGTAATTTCTTTCAATTAATATGGTCCAAAATAAACAAAAACAGCTTCTTAGCAAAGCATTTTGCTAGGACCGTCTGAGAGTGTTATGAATGGGGAGGGAAAAACTGAAAATTTGCTGTAATTGGCAGAGAGGTTTGGAACTCTCTTATTGGTCTATTAACCTAAAGAGGCTTCAAACAGCTCTTACACTAAAGGGGCTTTATCATAATTTTCACAATTTCACAGAATTATTCAAACCTCATAGCATAATATGACCTCATATATAATAAACACAGATTAAATTAATGGAAATATTTACTTCTAATGTTATTTTGTCATTTTCTGTCCACACATTCGCTTTGGCGAACACCCCTCTGTTCTCTCTATGTGAGTCAATGTAAAAATATAACAAAATAAAGTGATTTGCTAAAAGTATTTTGCTGTTATGCTCGTGGCCTTATTGCAAGATGTCCCTCGCACTCAAGCCTCAGTCACCCAAGATGTCCCTCGCACTCAAGCCTCAGTCACCCAAGATGTCCCTCGCACTCAAGCCTCAGTCACCCAAGATGTCCCTCGCACTCAAGCCTCAGTCACCCAAGATGTCCCTCGCACTCAAGCCTCAGTCACCCAAGATGTCCCTCGCACTCAAGCCTCAGTCACCCAAGATGTCCCTCGCACTCAAGCCTCAGTCACCCAAGATGTCCCTCGCACTCAAGCCTCAGTCACCCAAGATGTCCCTCGCACTCAAGTACAGTCACCCATGATGTCCCTCGCACTCAAGTACAGTCACCCATGCCAAATGACCTAGTTTACCCCCACGGTGGATGACACACTGACACAGTGCTGATGAACGATTCCTTTAAAGTCAGACAATCAGCAAATCTGTAGCGGGAAAATACAACAAATGGATTTTCAGCAAAGGGGGCTCCTCCGTATTTCACTTGGGAAATGTTCCTAGTGGGACTTGGGCCCAGGAATTAAATATTTTACTCACTTTCAGACTAGTAGCATCTCAGCTAGAACATTTGGTTCCTTGGAAGTTGTCGGAAGGTACGTTTTTGGTTTGACATTGGTTCTGGGAATGAAGACATACATTTTCTGACCAGAAACAACATTTGTTTAAATGTTCTGAGAACATTTAGCCTGTTCTAGGAATGTTTATTTTTTAGGTTATAGAGAGTTTGAGAACATTTTACTCTGGTTCCTTGAAAGTTTTGCTGGGAGATTTTACTAACACTCTTTTTTTATTTATTTAACCAGGCAAGTCAGTTAAGAACTAATTCTTATTTACAATGACGGCCTAGGAACAATGGGTTAACTGCCTTGTTCAGTGGCAGAACGATGTTTACCTTGTCAGCTAGGGGATTCAATCTAGCAACCTTTCGGTTACTGGCCCAACGCTCTAACCACTAGGCTACCTGCCACTCTGAGAATTTTGAATAACTTCCTTAATGAACTTTCACTGAATGTTTCAATAAGACTTCATAACACTGCTAGAGTGGCTTATTTTGGGTTAACTTAAAAAAAAACTCAAAGCACAGATAGGACACATGGAAATTCATTTCCATAGGCATGAATGATTTTTTATTGTGACACGGCATCAGCGAGATTCAAAACAATAATCTTATGTTCTCTCTCCATGGAATTAGTCCACTGCCCCCACCAAGGTGGCGCTAGCATGCAATGTTTTTTTGATGATAACAAAGCTGTTCATTTTTAGTAATTTCAAAGGAAACATGCACTCATTAAGATCAGGTGTGGCCAATTAGTGGGCGCGGCCAACACACCTGAACACATTTAACAAGATAGAGGATAGAGAGTTTTGTTGATGCTGAGAATGGAATGTATTGGTTTTTAAATACCACTTAAAACGCTCTGAATGTTAGTGTTGTGGTTTTTATAGAAAATTTTCTTAACATTCTAAACTGAATTTATGTATTTAAAAACTCTTACAACGTTATCTGAATATTAAAGTTTTCTTGTCATTATGGCAAGTTTTCTTAATGTTCTCGGAACAATTTGAGAACATGATTTTAAATAGAACCACAAGGAAACCTTTAGGAAACATTATACTTTAGTGCTAAAATTCCCGTAGACGAACGTTGCTAAAGATCTTAAATAATTTGTTAACATGACTTTAAATAGAACCATGTGGAAACCTGTAGGAAGCGTTATGCTTAAGTACTGAAATTCCCACAGAACAATTTGAGAAAAGGACTTTAAATAGAACCATCAAGAAACTGATGTACTGAAATAACCACAGAACTTTGTTTCTTAACATTCTCTGAACAATTTGAGAACATTCCCAATGTCAAACGTTCCTAGAACATTGCCAGAATTGAAATTCAATGTAATCATGTTTGAAGTTTTAGGAAACATTCTGTTTAAAGTAATGAAACTGGAGATGAAAGAAAGCAACACCTAATTAGGTGAGGTGCTGGCTAGCGGAGTAGAACACTTGGAGAATTAAAGGAGAGCCGCACACTCTAGGAGCTCAGATGCAATAATTGAATAACCTAAGAACCAATGTTTCCGCATCTGAGCTCCTAGAGTGTTGCTGCTCTCTTGATCTTTTTAAAGTAATGAAACGCCAAGAAAATACTTTTTTTTTTTGGTCAAGTTTCTTAAATGTGCTGAGAATGTTCCAAAGCAATTATCCTGCATCATTCCCAGAAAGTTGTGGGAAGATTGTATGCAAAATAACCATAGGACAACATGCTCTCACCAAGCTCTAAGAAACATATGGTTCTCAGAATGTTATGTGCTAGCTGGGATTATGACTGGAGCATTTAGTTGAGATTGAAGGGCTTTTCCTGAATGAAAATAGAGTTGGGATTGCAAATGGATGTTAAAACAGCCAACAGTAGTATTCTCTACATCGTTGAAATGTAGACTTCTGGGTAATAATGGAGAGTGGGAGTCTGTTTGTCTAAGTGAAGGAGAAGAAGAAGGGGAAGGAAAGAAGTGGGGAAAGGAGGAGGATAAGAGAGCATCCAGAGCGTTTCAAACATGTAGTGACTTGTCTGATGAGAGTGCTCCCCAGAGACGCATGTGGAGACATGCAGAGGGGGCAGATACTAATCATTGAAGACATGAGACACCGTATTGATCCACCTGGCTGATCCATGCCATGCAACGTAGCTGTGTTCTGTGGCTTTTCTGACCTATAATGAACTACTGTTCTGTATCTTCACAGGAGCTAGTACAGTTTGCTTTTGTTCCGATGGTGAATCATGTAATGTAGTTTAAAAAAAAGGAATATACTGTAATTCCACGAACCTTCTGCTTTCCCCTCAGTACTATATATATGTTGTAACTCCTCTTAAATTAGATGAGTAATTGCATTAAAAAATGTCATAATGTTCAATGATGAAAAACAACCTGTTAGCCATACTCCAGCATAAACAAGCCTGTCTGTCATCTCGATGGAGTGTATGTGTCACTGTCGGTTCCCTTTCTTTTTGCTAATGATTCCCCTCCATCTCCTTTGTTGAATGCTTTCCCCATCTGTTCCTATACGCAGGCTTCTTCCTTCCTGTGTTTCCGAGGCCCAGAACACCACAAATCCTAATTTAACACTCTGGTGCACTTTGGTGAGACAAGGCTCCTTTTGTGTCTTACGACAGCTCCAAAATAAGACCAGCAGCACAGCTCAGGAATAAAGAGGCGGCTCTCCTTTCAGAACGGAGCTCTCCTGTGTGTCTGAGTGAATGGCAGCTCCTACAGCTGTGCTTTTGTTTCCCATTAATGTTGCAATTAGGCACAAAGTGCTCACTCGCTCCCTCCCCTCCACTCTCCTCTCCAACCGACTGAGGAGAACAGGAGTTCTTGACTCCCGTAGGAGGCGGCGCGCCTGTGTCTCCGAAGCTTTTGTAGTCCAATGGGTTCAAAGTGGAAAGTCTCGTTTTCCGACAGTCAAAGCAGAATTATTGGTTGTTGTTTTGTGCTGTTGGTTCCCCAGTTAGACTAAAATGTATTTTGGAGAAATTCTAGTCGCAGCTCCTATGAATAAACTCAGACATGCAGTATCTCCCACTGAGAAGACATGGAATAAACATTCTTTCATCCTCTGTTATCCACTGGCTGAGTCAACTAACAGTGCATTGCAACCTGAGTTGTTAGTACTCATGAGGAGACTTGGCCTATCCACAGTGGGACCTTGGGAAGATTTCATAAGAACACAGACTTAGTCCTTGGTTGCACAAGCAGAATGGAAGATAAGAGTGAAATGTGATTGGTGGATTCAGTAGCCAAAACGGGTTGAGAAGCACTGAACAAACCGATGCAGCCAGTAGTAGCAAGCAGTGCCTCTCACTGAAGTGGGCATCAGGAATCTTAAATGATCTGTAGTAAAAACATCCACATCTGCTCCACTAAACTTTGGCCATCTACAAAGTGATCTTGGATAAATTATGTACTTTTGTTTCTCACTTTCTTCATTTGCTGGCAGCGGTGGGATCCAGGCCTGCAGGGAGAGCTTGTGCTCATGATCTAGTTGTCTAATTGGATGAATAACCAAGTGAAGTAATATCCTGAGCGTACCTGTGCTGGACTTGATGGTTTCTTGGCCCACTGTTTGGCCGAGAAGGTCGTACTGGTTCAAACGGGAGCTCTCTCCTTCCACCACCACAGAGTCGGCAGCCTTACTAGTCCAGACGTAAGTCACCTCTGACATTGTATAGGCATCTAAGATCACAAAGGGAGTGAGGTTAACACCATCAGCGTGGTATGTGAAATATAGGCATATGAAAATAGGGCAGTGATTCATTCTCTCTTGGGCAGTGATTCATTCTCATTTCTGATGATTCAAGAGAATAGTGTCTAATGTCATGTAACTGATTAAGGGTTGTATAATCCCCCCCCCCCAAAAAAAAAATCAACTCCATGACTATGTTGCCCATTGTAAGCAAGATCATTACATTTTGTTAGGCAAATGAAAGAAAATGACTACTGCCTTGAGAAATCAACACCGTATAAATGATATAAGATCCATATCACACCATATTAGTGTGTGTATATATATATATATATATATACACACTGCTCAAAAAAATAAAGGGAACACTTAAACAACACAATGTAAGTCAATCACACTTCTGTGAAATCAAACTGTCCACTTAGGAAGCAACACTGATTGACAATACATTTCACATGCTTTTGTGCAAATGGAATAGACAACAGGTGGAAATTATAGGCATTTAGCAAGACACCCCCAATAAAGGAGTGGTTATGCAGGTGGTGACCAGACCACTTCTCAGTTCCTATGCTTCCTGGCTGATGTTTTGGTCACTTTTGAATGCTGGCGGTGCTTTCACTCTAGTGGTAGCATGAGACAGAGTCTACAACCCACACAAGTGGCTCAGGTAGTGCAGCTCATCCAGGATGGCACATCAATGCGAGCTGTGGCAAGAAGGTTTGCTGTGTCTGTCAGCGTAGTGTCCAGTGCATGGAGGCACTACCAGGAGACAGACCAGTACATCAGGAGATGTGGAGGAGGCCGTAGGAGGGCAACAACCCAGCAGCAGGACTGCTACCTCCGCCTTTGTGCAAGGAGGAGCACTGACAGAGCCCTGCAAAATGACCTCCAGCAGGCCACAAATGTGCATGTGTCTGCTGAAATGGTCAGAAACAGACTCCATGAGGGTGGTATGAGGGCCCGACGTCCACAGGTGGGGGTTGTGCTTACAGCCCAACACCGTGCAGGACGTTTGGCATTTGCCAGAGAACACCAAGATTGGCAAATTCGCCACTGGCGCCCTGTGCTCTTCACAGATGAAAGCAGGTTCACACTGAGCACATGTGACATACGTGACAGAGTCTGGAGACGCCGTGGAGAACGTTCTGCTGCCTGCAACATCCTCCAGCATGACCGGTTTGGCGGTGGGTCAGTCATGGTGTGGGGTGGCATTTCTTTGGGGGGCTGAACAGCCCTCGATGTGCTCGCCAGAGGTAGCCTGACTGCCATTAGGTACCGAGATGAGATCCTCAGACCCCTTGTGAGACCATATGCTGGTGCGGTTGGCCCTGGGTTCCTCCTAATGCAAGACAATGCTAGACCTCATGTGGCTGGAGTGTGTCAGCAGTTCCTGCAAGAGGAAGGCATTGATGCTATGGACTGGCCCGCCCGTTCCCCAGACCTGAATCCAATTGAGCACATCTGGGACATCATGTCTCGCTCCATCCACAGACTGTCCAGGAGTTGGCGGATGCTTTATTCCAAGTCTGGGAGGAGATCCCTCAGGAGACCATCCGCCACCTCATCAGGAGCATGCCCAGGCGTTGTAGGGAGGTCATATAGGCACATGGAGGCCACACACACTACTGAGCCTCATTTTGACTTGTTTTAAGGACATTACATCAAAGTTGGATCCGCCTGTAGTGTGGTTTTCCACTTTAATTTTGAGTGTGACTACAAATCCAGACCTCCATGGGTTGATAAATTTGATTTCCATTGATAATTTTTGTGTGATTTTGTTGTCACCACATTCAACTCTGTAAAGAAAAAAGTATTTAATAAGAATATTTCATTAATTCAGATCTAAGATGTGTTATTTTAGTGTTCCCTTTATTTATTTTTTAGTGTTCCCTTTATTTTATTTTTTTGAGCAGTGTATATAAAGTCATCACATCTTCGTACCATGGGTGTTTTATACAGAGAGTCAGATCTCTTCCAAACCGTGGGGGTTTTATGCAGAGAGACAAATATGAAGAGGCTAAGACATTTCAAAGAGTAAACATTGACACAGTGAGTCATCAACGCCATTAGAGAATGATTTTCTCCCGCTGCCTGTCTTGCTGCGCCATGAAAACACTTAACATACAGTATTAACTACTCCAAACATTTAAAGTAAGGCTTGTATTATTAATTGGCATTGGCAATGGTTGAGTTTCTTTTAATAGGCTGAAGGTTTTATAGCCAGGGGACGGCTTGCAGTGCACTTCACAACATGCAATGACATACTGACTCAGGTAGCGTTTTATTTGATTTTAGGGGATGAAGCACTAGTTTGTTTTGTTTATCATCTGAACAATAATGCATCATGCAACTGAACGAACATATCCACATTGTGTATAACAATAATATTTTCAGATTCTACTTTTTCAATTAGCATAATTTCTAGAGCTCCTTCAAGAAAGTCTTTAGAATTGGGTTTTGTGGTATGGAGCAATATAAGTGCCAACAGAAATTGAATAAAAATATTTTGTTGTGCCACAATGTGCCACTCTAACTAACATCCAAGGGTAGTAGCAGCCAAAGGAGAGGAGAGCGCTGCATCGATACTAGGTTGAAAACAGAGAGCTCAACTCAGCCACCAAACCCAATAACACTACCTTCTTATCTTTTTCCCAGAAGCTCAGACCAAAGCCTTTCTAAATATGTGCTGCTACTGACAGCCTGTGTTTTAAGTGAAAACATGTGTGGGCGGTGGGAGGTAATTTTACACCCTTAGTGGTTATGGAATGGTTATTGCTGTAACAAAGTTGAAATTTAAAGCTCAGTGTTTGTAGCAGCAGAAACAGAGTCTATTCTTATCCTGTGTCTTGTTTGGTCTTGTATCCCCTGTTTGGTTTGTTTAGTTATGGTGTGGGACTTGAGAGTGGGACTGTATGCGGGTTTAGGCTCAAATCAAATGAAGCAAGAAGATCGAATTCTGCCTCTTGGAAAAGACTATGACAGTGTTGTTGACATGGAGCAGAGTGAGGAGCCGTGCTGAACGACACTGAACACAAAGGTCACAGTGGTGATTCATTCAAAACTGGTGGCCCCCCAACCAAATCAATGTGACCTACACACATACGACACATGACCTATTGTACGACTTAAACTAGACACATTTTGATTCCTGCACGAATTTCAAATCACATGTTCTTTTCATGAGAGTAATGCCCTGGCAACCCAGTGACACTGTGCGTCTATGTATTTGGTAGGCTTTACTCACAGCTGCCAAACTTCAGGGGACATGAGTGGAAGTCCATGGGGAAGTCCTCCAGATGCATCGGACACTCTGCGTGAACCGTCAACCTAGATACAACACAAAAGCCCAATGCGTCACTGTAGCGTCCCAAAACACAGATACAGTTGAAGTCGGAGGTTTACATGCACCTTAGCCAAATACATTTAAACTCAGTTTTTCACCATTCCTGACATTTAATCCAAGTAAAAATTCCCTGTTTTAGGTCAGAGGATTGCCACTTAATTTTAAGAATGTGAAATGTCAGAATAATAGGAGAGAATGACTTATTTCAGCTTTTATTTCTTTCATCACATTCCCAGTGGGTCAGAAGTTTACACACACTCAATTAGTATTTGGTAGCATTGCCTTTAAATTGTTTAACGTGGGTCAAGCGTTTTGGGTAGTCTTCCACAAGCTTCCCACAATAAGTTGGGTGAATTTTGACCCATTCCTCCTGGCAGAACTGGTGTAAGTGAGTCAAGTTTGTAGGCCTCCTTGCTCGCACACCGTTTTCCAATTCTGCCCACAAATTTTCCATAGGATTCAGGTCAGGGCTTTGTGATGGCCACTCCAATACCTTGACTTTGTTGTACTTAAGCCATTTTGCCACAACTTTGGAAGAATGCTTGGGGTCATTGTCCATTCGGAAGACCCATTTGTGATCAAGCTTTAACTTCCTGACTGATGTCTTGAGATGTTGCTTCAATATATCCACATAATTTTCCTCCCTCATGATGCCATCTATTTTGTGAAGTGTACCAGTCCCTCCTGCAGCAAAGCACCCCCACAATATGATGCTGCCACCCCTGTGCTTCACGGTTGGGATGGTGTTCTTCGGCTTGCAAGCTTCTCCCTTTTTCCTCCAAACGTAACGATGGTCATTATGGCCAAACAGTTCTATTTTTGTTTTATCAGACCAGAGACATATCTCCAAAAAGTAGACTCTTTATCCCCATGTGCAAACCATAGTCTGGCTTTTTTATGGCGGTTTTAGAGCAGTGGCTTCTTCCTTGCTTAGTGGCATTTCAGGTTATGTCGACATAGGACTCGTTTTACAGTGGATATAGATACTTGTGTACCTGTTTCCTCCAGCATCTTCACATGGTCCTTTGCTGTTGTTCTGGGATTGATTTGCACTTTTCGCACCAAAGTACCTTCATCTCTAGGAGACAGAACGCGTCTCCATCCTGAGCGGTATGACGGCTGCGTGGTCCCATGGTGTTTATACTTGTGTACTATTGTTTGTACAGATGAACGTGGTACCTTCAGGCGTTTGGAAATTGCTCCCAAGGATGAATCAGACTTGTAGAGGTCTACAATTTTTTTTCTGTTGTCTTGGCTGATTTCTTTTGATTTTCCCTTGATGTCAAGCAAAGAGGCACTGAGTTTGAAGATAGGCCTTGAAATACATCCACAGGTACACCTCCAATTGACTCAAATTATGTCAATTAGCCTATCAGAAGCTTCTAAAGCCATGACATCATTTTCTTGAATTTTCCAAGCTGTTTAAAGGCACAGTCAATTTAGTGTATGTAAACATCTGACCCACTGAATTATAAGTGAAATAATCTGTCTGTAAACAATTGTTGGAAAAATGACTTGTGTCATGCACAAAGTAGATGTCCTAACCGACTTGCCAAAACTATAGTTTATTAACAAGAAATTTGTGGAGTGGTTGTAAAACAAGTTTTAATGACTCCAACCAAAGTGTATGTAAACCTCCGACTTCAGCTGCATATGTTTAGTGTGTTTAGTAGTGTTAGAATGAACAAGCAATGCATTTGTACCAAAAAACATGAGTGCCTCTTTCAACCTATATGTGACTAAGGTTAAATCAATAATTAAGCAGGACCAGAGTTGATGGAAACCAAAGGTATACAAATGCTTATAGGGCACACTGAGCATCCCCAGATTATAGTGGGCAATTTCTGAAATATATTGCACTATGTGCAGTGAAGATGCTCTGTGTCTATTTCCATTCCTGCCAAATGTATTATTATTGTTATTGTTATTATTATTATTATTATTATGTTTAACTTTATTTAACTAGGCAAGTGAGAACAAATTAAGAACAAATTCTTATTTTCAATGATGGCCTAGGAACAGTGGGTTAACTGCCTTGTTCAGGGGCAGAACGACAGTTTCTTTTTACCTTGTCAGCTCGGGGGTTCGATCTTGCAACCTTTCAGTTACTAGTCCAACGCTCTAACCACCTAAATAACCTGACAATGCCTTTTCCTAAGTGATTCAATTCAAAATGGCCTCTGATTGGGCAATATTTTTCTTCTGTATTCTGAAAGCACTTGCTTGTCAAAATAATGGCCCTTTTGGCACTGAGTATAAACAATAAAGCCACTAGCGCATATTCAAACCTCTCTCAGCCTCATAGCAAAATGTGTACCTATAGATGAGCTATAAAACTGCAAATTTTTCTCCCTGCCCCATGGCAATATGTGGAGAATTTCAGGAAATTAGCTTTAAATCAGCAACATTTTCTCTAAGCCTCATGGCAAAATGTGTAGAATGTGGGGCGGCAGGTAGCCTAGTGGTTAGAGCGTTGGACTAGTAACCGAAAGGCTGCAAGATCAAATCCCTGATGTCATGACGTTGGCCTGTGGGTAAGGTTTATAACCCCCCCCATAAATACCTTTCTCCCTTACCTCTGACTCTGACTCTTGAATAGCCTTTGTTAAACATAGAGAGTCTGGGAACATCAAACAAGTGGGGGGAAAGCAACCATATTTTGGTAATAGAACCAGTTGAAAATGTGTTGGTACTTAATGAATATGATGTCAGTTCGGTTGTCATCTGAGACATTATGACTGATGACAGGACGACAAACTGTATCTGGGAAAGTCTACACATTCTAGTTATTAGATTCACATGGAATTGTTGTGCAATTGAAATTTTTAAATATGGCACTATTTGTGAAAAGATCCAATGTAATTTTAGCTTCCAAATGAGAGATTTGGGTTTTCATAAAGTTAGAGCTCTGCTCAATCAGTGGCCTGCCCCTGTGAAGAGACATGGGTTATAAACTATGAAACATACCGTTCTCTCCCTCCACTATATAAGCCCTTGACGAAAATGTAACCTCCTGTTCCGGGTACATTAGGAAGACGGTCCGATGTCAGAAGGATTCAGATAATAACTACAGAACGAAGCCAACCTCCATGTGAGCTTTGGTTGCGAATGTAATGAACTTTGAACTCTTATTCTCTACAGAAGTGATACCTCCTAGCCGTTGAGTTAGCAGCGGCCGCTGTAAACGTGGGCTAGGAGAGGACAGACAGAGTATCCTGTCTACCACACAACGACAAAACTACAACGTATCCTGTTCACCACCAGGGACACTCTTCAAAGGACAAAGGACTCTGTTGGGCAACACAGCCTTCCATCTACCACCAATCTATTGAAGCGCAGCTCAGAGTAAATATTTATTGCATTTTCCTTTTCCAAATGGGCGGTAATTTAGAATGCATAAGATTCTGTATTTATGATAGAGTAGCTGCCTACGGCCTGATAGAGACATAGCTTCTCCCTTTGTTCCTCAAGTCTTCCCGCTCTTTCACTCAAACCCAACCCCCGTTATTTGTGTAACCAGCTGTCAAATCTGTTCTGTCCGCTAAGGACGTTTTACTTTATGGCATAATTTGTAATCAAAGTATGATTCATTCCATGTATATGTAATTCTGTGTGATTAGTTAGGTATTTAGTAAATAAATACTGTAATTAAACCCAATTTTGTATTGCTGATTCAACATGTTAGCCAGGGTTCGTGAAGATAACCAAGAATTTACAACTTTCAGATGAGACTGAAATAAGGTGACGATTAATATTGACTCCTATTGATGTAAAATATTACTAGGTCTTTCAGAGTTTATTCAGAAGATAACAGCTCTATAAACACTCTTTCGTGGTGCCCCGACTTTCTAGTTAATTACATTTACATGATTAGCTTAATCAGGTCATATTAATTACAGAAAAAGGATTTTATAGAATAGCATGTCATATCACTTAATATCACTTAATCCGGCATAGCCGAAGACACGACACTGAGCTGACGAGGTAAAAATCTGTCGTTCTGCCCCTGAACAACGCAGTTAACCCACTAGTTAACCCACTAGGCCGTCATTGGAAATAAGAATTTGTTCTTGACTTGCCTAGTTAAATAAATTAGCTATAACTGAGATGTAATGAGATGTGTTTGGGTTGAGGTGACATTGGGGAGACTGGTACTCCTGTATTTTCCTGTTCCACATTAATTGTAAGGCCCTGAGACAGACTAGCCAGGGGGTGTACTTGTACATCAAGCTGCCTCACGCTACAGAAACAGGAGATAGGCTCCTATGAGCCATTCTGACTCCCACAAGACAAGGCTTTTACTTGAAAGAACACAAGCTAAACCTGCTACGTTAATAACATTTAATTAAACTGTATTTTCCCTGGCAACTCAGTGACCCTGTGTATTTGCCTCATGGTGTAAAGCAGGGTGCCATCGTCTTGAATCCTCAGTAGTTTATTGGGCATGGTCATGTTGTGAGCCACTGACTTCTTCCCATTGTGGAAGAACGTGTCTGGCGTCCATATTTTACTGGCCATCAAGTTGTTCAGCCGCAGTATGTTCATGGGCCCGTCGAATTTTAACCTCTCGTCTTTCCAGCTTTGCCGGAAGAACACGTCTATGGTGTATTCCTGTGGGAAGAAATAACATTGTGGCTACAATCGACAACAATCACACAGATGAATTTCACAAATGAATATCACAGGTACAGACAATGCCACCATAAATGAATCTCCACATAAACATAGCAAACGTAATATTTCTGCACTGTGAATATGGAATACCTGCTCCTTAATTTTTAAATAATGTGACATATACTATATACATGTTTTTATATGAAGCAGATAAACAACACAAGCAGCGCCTTGCGAGAGGCTTTGAAGATATCCTGTGGTAAACCAAGGTGGATTGCACCCTCTCTCTCCCTTCCACTCCAGGTTGTGCATCCCATATAACATCCATTACTGACTCACTGCGCCTCCTGCATGCGCTTGGGCCTGCCATTTATCCACACTGGATGTTTTTTCTCCTGGTGATTTATTTCAGAGTGGAGCAGCCTCTACAAGGTGAGGTCCCTGGTCTTAGTGTACTGTCTACCTACCACGCCTCTCCGACTCCACTGACCATGTTTACATGTGCACATTGTTCCGGATAGTAGCTCATATCCCGCTTAAGGTCTTATCTGGGATAAGCGGTTTACATGCACGTTTGATATCACACTCATGAGTGTCCCTGTATCCATGAATAAACAGAATATTCCTAATTTAAGTGTATGGGTTAAATTGAATAGTAATTGAAATATGGACACCTGCTGTAGGCCTATAATCTCTCACATGTAGTGTTATCTAATATTAACTCCTGCATAATTATGCATTTCTTGCAGTGAAATTATACAACAAATGTTAATTTTGCCTTGGGAACATATTATTTCTTTCTTTCAGCATCTCTTGAGAAAATGTGAATGTTTGTGTAATGTGTTCTCTTTGACACTGTTATGCAAAAAGGCACTTTTTCAACCACATAAAATATGCACCGAAGATGACTTGAGGTCTTATCAAGAAATGCGTTATCGTTTTCTCAGCTTTTCATTTCCTTAAAACTGGTCAAACTGATGATATTTTGGACATTTTGCACAGGACCAATCTTTCCACTGTTGCGTTTTTCCCCCACGGCCCCTAAACAAAACAGATAACTTCACCAGTGTTAACTAGATTACTAATGCATTCAGTCTATCGATGTAAGATATTATTCTGGTGAGCACTACTTTATTTAGTATTCTGGGGCAACAAGTTATGACAGAAGAGAAGCTGCATGAATCAAACTATAGTTGACAAGCAAATGTCAGAAATTGTAAGCAGAGACTTGTCTAAATTAGGGGTGAAAGTTGCCAGTAGTAAATTATAGTAGGCTAAATTATTCTGGTGGATCGAACTGCGCAGGTAGCCTACTTTTTGAACTGATTTATTTGACAATCAAATGAAAACATCACATAACACCCATGAAATGCCAAACAGCCTGTTCCGACTGCAAAAGTAACAGTAAATAGGATAAGATGTTTACATGCCACACTATCCTGTCTTAGATCATCATATCCCAGGAATCTAATCCGTCCATCTCCAAATCCTGCCCTCAAGAGGATACCTGGCTTGTTAAGGGCTCCAGGGCAAACGGTATTGGAAGAGGTGTGTGTTTTGGTGTGTTCAAAATCATATGAGCTGGGAAAAAATACAGTATAGGCCTTAGGTGTGAGGTCCAGTATATGACATCTTATGAGACCATATGGGCAATGCAAATGGTTAATTCATCATTCTAACTTTAACCACTAGCAATTTGATGGCAACAACAGATAATGTATTGTGTGCTTTATATCTTTTACATGCAGCTCGTGTAGTCCACTGGACAATATTTTGGAATTCCCTACTATGTTGAGTTATCGTTCATATATCCCAGCTACCGACAACCATGCACAAATCCTTATTGTATAAATGCTAAGCACAAATGTTAATAAATAGGAATACAGTTAGTCTCCCTAGGATTTTAAGTCGTGGCTGCATCAAGATCATCGTACACATCTTATATTATTGCTCCTTGCCATGATATGGGACACTCGTCTAGTGAATACTTAACAGTTGTCCGTAATGTATATTTTGCTATTCCATTAAATGAGCTTTTGAATTCTGCATTGCATTTCAAACATCATAAATGTTTCATCATTAGCAGCGGAACCATAATGTTCCTTTACAGAATGGCTTGCTCTGAATATTGTCGTTTTAAAGGGTGTGTGTTTTTTCAAAAACAAGCCCGATATAAATTAAGTAGTGAGTTGAATAAAGAGTAGATTTTCAATCATTCATAAGACAAAACTGTCGAAGGAAGAGGGAGATAGAGATCCAATCAAAAACACATATTTTGACCAATGGGTAAAATATGTTACTTGTGTAGATACTCCTCTAAGAAAATCAATGGTCAAAACCCCATGTCTATATCATAATATGTTTAAAAGTTATTGGAGCTTTAGGGTGCCCCAATTTAGGGTGACTAAATCAATGGAGGCCAGAGAGAAAAAGTGGTAAAAATTCAGGAAAATTGCATCGCTGAATTAAGGCTACCTGACATACTCACTTTCCCATTAAATTTGTCATCTTTCCTCTTAAATCCACAAGACATAAAACAATATAGAGGTAAGAAGTATATTGATTTTGAGACATGACATTTTTGTATACGCTTTTCATATGAACTTGAAATTCCTGTTATTATTTCAAAGATTTCTCACAAAAACAAGCATCTGCCTTCACCAAGCTTTTCTATTTTCAAAGCCTTTTACATGTAATAAATTTTGTGTCATGCAAATGTTGCTTTAAGCAATCCGCAGAAACAACTGAAGATGACAACCACAAAATATTAAATCCTCAAAATGTTGTTATGGGAAACCTGCCAACTGGTTAGGTTACGAAATCCGACTTTCTAGATTTAATGTTAATGATATGTTAGAGAAAGACCCAACTGAACGATTCAGAGCATGGATAATCATATTTGTCTGGGTAAATGTATTTTCTAACATAAGGAAGTGAAATTTCATCCCCAAAGTGTATTTTCACCCTAAAATGTGTCAATGTGTTTGTCACGAGGGGACAAAGATGCATGGGGATGAGCTCCAGGAAAGAAAAATTTACGGACAATTCTGCCCTTGAAAAAAAACTAAGAAAACATTAAAAGAAGGGAATGATAGGAGAATCTGAGATATATATATATGTTGCTGTACCAAACGGAGGCCGGACAGTGAAATAGCAGTCAGGATGAAAAAGAGTAGAACATTGTAGCTAAGGTAGAGACACAATGGGAATATAGACCAAATCTTAAGGAGTCAGGGTTACTGGGGCTTTGATGCTTCACTAGAGCCAAGCTAAGCTGCTTGGAACGAACACAAACACCGGTCCCATTCATTTGGCACCAAACTGAAGAAAACATACCGAAACAGGAATGGGCAAACGGAACATGTTTAATAAGAAATGCTCCTTTTCATTTTCAGTTGCAAAACGTTTTGATATGGTGTGCCCCAATGAATACGACCAAGACTAAGTGGTCCAAATAAGTGACAGAAAGGAAAATGGTGCCAAGGTTTTGCAATGAAGTGGTAAACAAAACACCTGGAATGACAAAATCATGATTTGTTTATTCTGTGTTGTTGTGTAGTATTTAAACTAACTGCTCAGTTCCACCAAAGTTCTGTGTAGTACCATATTATCCTGTTGTAAGAATGGTTTAGGCTATTTACTCCCTGTTTCAATTGTAAAACACTACAGAAACTAATCACAAGAACCAATTTGGTCCTTTACCCTCCTATCTTGTTTATCACAATTTACTTTTCATGGTTATCAGTTGCAGAGACTTCTGAATAGTGGTACAATGATTCAGATAAAACTGATTTCCCCTACATACAGATACGCTATTTTAAATGTAAAAGTTTCTCATAGCTGGAAAATAATCCGGCAGCAACAGGAAATGTTGCTATGTGGATTATAATTAATGAAGATTTTTGTTAAGTGGAAATTAAACTTTAGAAGCCTTTTTAAATCTCGAACACATTACAAGTTTACTTTCTATGATGAATGTGTAACCAGGCCAGCCCAGCACAGCTCAGTTTGGGAACAAGGTACTCGTAAGATTAGAATGTGGTCTCACCATGTCTGTATCTGAAACTGGGCCAAAGCTGGTGACGTAGACATTGGTATTCACCTCTGTTATACGATCTGAAAAACATAAAAGATAATTAATATAGAGCAAACAAAGGCTGAAAAAAATACTATTATTACAGATCTAAGAAGGACTGTAGCTCATCTTTTGAGTGGTATTTCCCTGCTGTGCAATAAAATATCACTTAGACTTTTACTCCTAACAACACCATCCTATCAGGTCTGCCTGTAACACCACCCTATCAGGCCTGCCTGTAACACCATCCAATCAGGCCTGCCTGTAACACCATCCAATCAGGCCTGCCTGTAACACCATCCAATCAGGCCTGCCTGTAACACCATCCAATCAGGCCTGCCTGTAACACCATCCAATCAGGCCTGCCTGTAACACCATCCAATCAGGCCTGCATGTAACACCATCCAATCAGGCCTGCCTGTAACACCATCCAATCAGGCCTGCCTGTAACACCATCAATCAGGCCTGCATGTAACACCATCCAATCAGGCCTGCCTGTAACACCATCCAATCAGGCCTGCCTGTAACACCATCCAATCAGGCCTGCCTGTAACACCATCCAATCAGGCCTGCCTGTAACACCATCCAATCAGGCCTGCCTGTAACACCATCCAATCAGGCCTGCCTGTAACACCATCCAATCAGGCCTGCCTGTAACACCATCCTATCAGGCCTGCCTGTAACACCATCCTATCAGGCCTTCTTTATTCAGAGTGAGTGAAAACAGTACACACATTTTTCTCTCTCTCCTGAGTTCTTCTTTCATTAAGTTAATCTCTAACATGCTTGGGTAATTTCTTTAAAAAGCTTTCAGACTTTACGACTATGTTATCCACTCTGTGCTGCACACACACACACAGTATCTCACACACACATAGTAACTCAGACAGACAGTAACTCACGTGTATTCTAAAGAGCTTCTCATTGGCCTAAAAATAACGTGAGTGCTGTCTAGGCGAGGCAAAACAGGCCAAGTGCGCTCACCACTCCCTGTTCACTGCGTCTGCTGACAAAATGCATCCAGACATGTAATGGATATGCTTAGTTATTTATGAAGTAGTGCATATTGAGAGGAAAAGGCGGATCGGTGGGTAATGTGTGCAATAAATGTAGCAATACATACACTGGATTGCATTATAAAGTAGGTGTTTACATGTGTAAACCAGACACGCGCAGACCCACAATAGATGAATAAATACATCAGAGGAGTAGAAATATGAAATATGACACCAGTGACAGTGACCCCGATGTACCCCATCTTAATGCACTGTTTTAATGTGAAGCCTTTACAATGCGGTGATACCATGTTTATCCTGTGGATAGAGATCCTATAATACACTGCTCTATGATTCTATGGTCATACCTACAGTCAAGAACTCCATAGAACCAGATCATCACCCATAACAGTGGACACAACAGCAGACGTGCTGCGTGTTCATATTCGATGGAACATTAAACCAAATCGTGAAAAAACAAAACAATTACAGTGTTACGTACAAATGATGCATAGCCCAAGTACAAAGGAGCGTCCCTTGGGGACAAATCACTTTATTACATAGAAAAGAATCCAGAGTGCATTTGAATCCTGAAGATGTGAGGCCACTTTATTTATCGTACCATGTAGTGCAGGTTCACTTCTTCAGCTCAGACGGACCAAAGCGAGTGGTTTAGTCATGTTTACTTATAGCTTGTCATTTATGTGATTTAGAGCTGTCAATTGTCTAACTAAACAACAATAGTAAACACCCAAACTGAAGATGCGTGCACAATTTATAGTTGAATACAAAAATAGCATCTAAAGTGAAATATTGTTCTTTCAATTAATGTAAAACAGGGTTGAATTAAGAGAAAATGGTTGACAATCATACCAAACCTTCTTTAACTCTATATTAAGGACAACTAAATGAACTAGGAAGCATGTATATGTGACCTGCCCGGAATGTACACTTTAGATATCCTCCAATATAGTTGCTCTGAATGACATGAATAGTTCCACAATACTGTGTTGACAGAGGATACAAATCATTAGTTAGGAGTGTCAGGAATTCAGGCGATTCCCTAGGTGCATATGTGAGGGGGTGGGGTTGTGTGCTCCTGACCCTCGTACGGACCAGTGAGCAGCTAGCCCTGGTTAAATAATCAGACTGGAAACCCAGAGGATTAAAGGGGCAGGTTTGCAGGCTATTCTGCTGCTGGATTGGGTAGTCTTCAACAACAGCTCACCCACACAGCTTCTGTTTTAGCGATTAGTAGTGACATTATTTCGGCTAGTGGTTACGATACATTTAAAGCAAACCTGGACACAAAGCAAAGAGAACTCTTGGAGAAATTATGTGGGGAAAATGTAATGCACTTTCTAAAGAAAGGCAGACACTATTAATCTGCATCATGAAAATCTTCAATTATTTATTCCTTTCGAATACAAGTTAAATGACTCTCTGGCATCCAACGTCTGTCAAACAGATGGCAAAACAAATGCAGCTTAGGCATCAATTCATATTTTCTTCATAAGCCACTCAATTTTGGGTTACAGAAGTCTACGGATGATTCCGTACCTCTAGGCATGAAGACATTTTTCCCCATAGAGAAAGTATGTCAGTGCTACTGTACCACATACTGCCATCCAGGCCTTTCCCCGACACCAAAGACTATCACCATATGGCTGATGCTGTTCTGGGCTAATGGCCCCTTGAATATCTGTTTAAATGTAAAATGACACCAGATCCTGTGGGAGGCCCAGTCTAATTTCACTTAGAAAAATCATTTAATGAATTGTTGTAGTAGCGGTAATAGTAGTATTAGCGGTAGTAGTAATAGTAGTAGTAGTATTAGCAGTAGTAGTATTAGCAGTAGCAACTCACAAGACACTACACTTCAAGCAATAACTACAGTATTTGGCCCTACAATTCCACTTCTTCTCAATGCTTCTAAATATAACATTTGATCGTAATTGTTTTTCTTTTCTTTCTCCAGGTCAGTTGCCACTAATCCACCCCATTGATTCATCATGTTCTGTGTTGTTTAACATCACACCTAGAGACTCATTCACCTTCAGCTCAAACTTCCTCTAGAAGGCAGCATGATCATTATGTGAAGGTTTCTGCAGACAGTGTTTGGCATTATGAGCTTGTTAAAGGCTAGAACACACACACACACACACACACACACACACACACACACACACACACACACACAGTTACGAACACCTCTCGGAGGAGGGAACGCAACACCCTGCTACACTCAACTCCCCGTGGAGTGAAAGAGGTATGTGACTGTAGGTGTGGGTAAGGATGACTGAGCCAGATCATTTTACCATTAACAGGGAATTTATTCCTTCACATGGTAATTTTGGGAAAAAGGGTCTGGATGAAACCAAAGCAAAGAAAGTGAAAGTTAAAGAGCCCCTCTACTATATTACCTACCTACCCACTACTTATCTATTCTTAACACCACATGGCGTGCTAACCAAAATACAGGGGGTGATCCGCCCAGGTCTTACCTAGTGTGCATAGACAAAGTACATACTATGGGTATGTATACACGCAGTCCTCTTGCCTAAGCACTCCCAAGGTGTCTTCCCCGTCCCCCCTGGGAACAAAAAATAATTACTAACGTAAGTAATCCATTTAAATAATCAAAACACAGTCCTTGTGACAAAAACATACCTCAGCAGGACTGGTTACAAAATACTTTACAAAAACCTATCTGAGCAAAAACCAACACAAGACATCAAAGAAGCTCTATTTGAGCAACAACCAACACAGGACATACCAAGAAGCTCCCCCTCCTAACAAAGGAACACTGGCTTGTAAAAATGCAGAAGGAGTCTGTAATTGAAGACAGCTGTATCCTTTGATGAGAGGGCGGGGTCAGAGCTCCAATTATCGATGGGGTCGACCAATCAGCTGCTTTGGGCTTCAGGAAGCCATCCTGAAACACATACATACAAACAAACCCACAACACAGAAACTGGGGAACGTAACGTCTAGCTAGCCACTAGCCCCATATATAGTTAATTACATGGAACGAGCCGGTGGTGGTCAACAATGAGATGTCTGATACATCAACCAATGTCCATGATGACGCCTGAGGGCCGGTGTTCCATCACACAACACCTCCCCATCAGAACGTGTTCCCCTTAAAGATCTTAGATTGGCACAGTGAAATTTTGGAGCTAAACTGTGAAAGTATGAACCCTTTGTGGTCAATTTTATTTATGAACAAATGACACAAAGAAAAACATGGATGTCGCAGTAGAGTCTTTAAAGACAATATCACCACAGCTATTCAGGTTACTAGTACTGTATCTCTGTTGACAGTAGCATGGTGTCAGGTTACTAGTACTGTATCTCTGTTGACAGTAGCATGTATCAGGTTACTAGTACTGTATCTCTGTTGACACTAGCATGGTATCAGGTTACTAGTACTGTATCTCTGTTGACACTAGCATGGTATCAGGTTACTAATATCTCTGACACTAGCAAGGTATCAGGTTACTAGTACTGTATCTCTGTTGACACGAGCATGGTATCAGGTTACTAGTACTGTATCTCTGTTGACACTAGCATGGTATCAGGTCATTTTGTCAACTCACCACCATAAGAGTTGTCCAGTACAATGTCCAGTATTTCTGTGTTAATATTTCTGAACATATGGATTCTTTAGACATTCAGAATAGTGAAAAAATGCATACTGAGGGAAAATAGAGACACTCTACCAATGATTACTAACCCAAACACAGTGGGGGAAAAATTAGCTTTCTAATCCATCAGAGAAGGGCTCAGGATTTATAAAATTATGATAATACAGTGCCTTCGGAAAGTATTCAGACCCCTTGCCTGCTTCCATAGTTTGTTACGTTACAGCCTCATTCTAAAATTTATTTTAAAAAACCCTCATCAATCTAAACACAATACTCTATAATGACAAAGTGAAAACTTTGAATTTTGCAAATGTATTAAAAACCTTATTCAGATAAGTATTCAGACCCTTTGCTATGAGACTTGACATTTAGATCAGGTGCATCCTTTTTCCATTGATCATCCTTGAGATGTTTCTACAACTTGATTGGAGTCCATCTGTGGTAAATTAAATTGATTTGGCCATGATTTGGAAAGGCACATACCTGTCTATATAAGGTCCCACAGTTGACAGTGGATATCAGAGCAAAGACCAGGCCATAAGATGGAAGGAATTGTCTGTAGAGCTACGAGACAGGATTGTGTTGAGGCACACATCTGGAGAAGGGTTCCAAAACATGTCTGCAGCATCGAAGGTCCCCAAGAACACAGTGGCCTCCATCATTCTTAAATGGAAGTATGGAATCACCGAGACATTTACTAGAGCTGGCCTCCTGGCCAAACTGAGCAATCGGGGGAGAAGGGCCTTGGTGAGGGAGGTGACCAAGAACCCAATGGTCACTCTGATAGAGAGCAAAGTACAGAGCAATGTACAGAGAGATCCTTAATGAAAACCTGCGCCAAAGCACTCAGGGCCTCAGACTGGGGCAAAGGTTCACCTTCCAACAGGACGATGATCCTAAGCACACAGCCAAGACAATGCACAAGTAGCTCCGGGACAAGTCTCAATGTCCTTGAGTGGTCCAGCCAGAGCCTGGACTTGAACCCGACCAAACATCTCTGGAGAGACCTGAAAATATCTGTGCAGCGTCGCTTCCATTCCAACCTGACAGAGTTTGAGAGGACCTGCAGAGAGAAATGCGAGAAGCTCCCCAAATATAGGTGTGTCAAACTTGTAGCGTCATACCCAAGAAGATTCGAGTCTGTAATCACTGCCAAAGGTGCATCAAAGTACTGAGTAAAGGGTTTGAATACTTATGTAAATCTAATATTTCAGTTTTTTTATTTGTATAGATTTGCAAAAAATTCTAAAAAAACAGTTTTTGCTTTGTCATTATGGGTTATTGTGTGTAGATTGATAATGGGAAAAAATGATTTAATACATTTTAGAATAAGGCTGGAAAATGTGGAAAAAGTCAAGGGGCCTGAATACTTTCCGAATGCACTGAATAATAATAATAATTTCAATGTGTTCTGATTTAATCTCTTCAGTTTTTGTTGGAAAGAAAATGACTAACACTGAAGAGAAAAAAATATAAAATCAGGATTTTTCTTTGTTGGTCTCTTTGGAGATAAATAGCTAGCTAAGTCAGCCATTCAACTGTATTAGGGCAACATTTTGGAGTGACAGTGGAATCAAGCGGTCACATTTTGACTTAATGAGTGGGACCGTTTTTACAGAAATGTATGGAAACTTCTACCTTCTTCAAGGCCAACAGGTCACTGCGCAATAGCGAGCAGTAGTTTTCCCACAGTCTAGCTAGCTAGCTTTTGTTATTGGCTAGTTTGCAGCAGGTGTTATCAAAGAGGATGTTGTTGCTAATTTGTTAGCTTCTCACTTTTCAAGAATACATTTCAAAAATAAGTTATTTTTAAATTATCATTATCTGGTGAGTGGAACTGTGTTTGTTTTTTTGCAGTGCGCTTGCTATTGTTAGCCATCTCTTTTAAAATAGCTTGTGTGTGAAACAATGCTGCATTTAAATTGGAACTGACAATATATTAGCAACATGAAATCTTAAAATCTGTATACATTTATATCCCCCCAGGAAGAATATGCAACCAAAAATAACCGACCTCTTAGATATGGTCATTTTTACGTGTTCATAAATTCTTACTGTATACTAAGGCATTTGTGAAATTCTATTGCAATATAGAATGGGAAAGTTGGCGTGCGTTTGGACAATTAATAGACACTGGTGTAAATATAACCAAATAAAAACATCTGTCTTGTCTAAGACAGGAGTCCACCAGACTGGTGCACTATAGTCAATCAGAGCTACAGTAGGCCTTTATACAAACAAGCCATTTGCCACACGGGCCTGCCATCATTCACTTTGAACTAGACTGGCAATCGCAACAGCGCAAATTTAGATCATTAGAGCGCATTCACCAAAAGCCACAAAATACACCTGAATGGATTTCTGTGAATGTGTAAACACCACGGGAGTCTTCTTACATTTGGGAACTTTACAGTTCTATTGATCAAACAATTATGAAGAGGTAGTCTCTCTCCCTCAGTTAGGTATATCAACAACAACTAACATTAATGCTACCCAAAGCAAGATGAGCTAAAATCGAACAAAGGAACATTACATAAACCCTCAAACTTTTTCAACTAGTTGGCCGTCAACATTGCACTGATAGACAATGGGGAATTGTAGCCCCCTTGTCCTTCTGCAGCTTGCCTGCCAATGCATGCTTGTCCAAACCAAGCACCCTAACTAACTGGCTAAAATTAGCTAGCTTGTTGGCTTGCTACTTCCAGACCCAAATGAGAAAACACCCACTCTGACCATTCTACTTGGCGTAGCAGAGCTGGTTAGGCTGTCTACATGTCATCTAGAGTGTTCTTGACTAACTATGACTTTTTTTGCAGGTGTTGCGAGTTCGTAAATTCATCAGTTGTTCTGCGCTCTGGCACACTGAGACGAGAGTGCTCTGAAATCAGAGTAACGTTAGATAGCCAGAGTAAATTTGCAAACACAAGAGATATGATATGAAAACAGTCATTCAAGTGTTTGTTAGCTACCCAAATGACACCTGCATCTCTAGCTGTGTATAGCCACCAAAAAATGATATGAGGGGTGTCTTGTTTTGTACAAAATAATGAAATAAAGTACTACAGGATAATTCTTAACGTAGCTCTTTATTAGCTAGCTATAACTGGCATGTTCACGTATCGCCAACCAGGATCAAACTGACCATGACCTAACCATTTGGGTGGTCTTAACCAATCATAGCATAGTATGATATGGCGGTAAAATGCATCCAATTACAATTCAGTAGGTTTATACATGAATATTACATCCCCCTTCTTTTAAAACAAAAGAAAAATGTTTACATATTCTAAGGGTTTCTTTTGAAAACATGCTCTGTAGGTGGACTCAAGGTAGGTACCTATTTATATTGCCTACTACACCAATTGAATCAACATAGACTGAAACAATAATCCAACATACTGTTACTTTTCAAACAAGGGATTCTCAGCAACTCAGCTTTCACTGTAGAAATAACATCTTAACATTTCAAACAAATACAATACCAAAGCATTTCATGATGCTGAGCATGCTTCTGTGTCAGTCAACAGTTCTTGTGGTGTTGCAGGTAAGTATGGTGTATGTTGTGCTGTGTGTGTGTGTTTAGTCCATCACGTTCTCTTTCAGGGGAACAGTTCATCTCATCAGTATGTTGTTCTTTTGTGTTCAGTAGGTGACGATGATTGCGGCGGTATATATGAACGTTGTATATGAACGTTCAGTGTCAGCTGGCTGGATGACGACTGCTGGCTTCCAGAGGCCATGCTCCTGGATTCTAACTGACTCTCCGTCGATCAGTGGTGGCAGTGGTCTAGCTGACCTGTCGTAGTATCGCTTTTGTTGTTGTCTCTGTGCACATTTTTCATGCATTTCCTTGTAGCTGACGACCTCAGGTTGCAGCTGATGGTTGGTGCGGGGAAATATTGAGCGAAGTGTGCGGCTCATCAACAGCTGGGCTGGTGATTTTAAGTTGTCAACATGAGTGTTGCAGTATTCAAGGAGACTGAGGTAGGGGTCTCTCTTGTCTGCTTTTGCTTTATCCATGAGTGATTTAGCAATCCGCACAGATTTTTCAGCAAGGCCATAACTTTGAGGGTAATGCGGGCTTGTGGTGACATGTGTGAACTCCCATGCTTTTGTGAAGGATTCAAAGTCATTTGATTTGTAACAGGGCCCATTGTCAGATTTTCAAGTCTCTACAATGCCATGCCTGGCAAAGGCTTCTTTCAGCTTGTGTATCACAGCTGCAGATGTGGTGCTGGGAAGCTTGTCGAGTTCAAAGTATCTGCTGTAGTAGTCCACTGTTACGATGTAGTCCTCGTTGTTCCAGGTGAACAGATCGGTTGCCACGACCTGCCAGGGTCGGTCTGGGATACAGCGAGGTAACATTGGCTCTTTGGTGTTTGAGGGGTGTCGTTCAAGACAGGTGGCGCATTTACCAACAATGTCCTCTATTTGTTTGCACATTCCGGGCCAAAACAAAATGTCCCGTGCTTTCTGTTTGCACTTTTCCATGCCCATGTGTCCAGCATGGATCTTTGTCAAAATCTCTTCTCTGAGACTGGTAGGAATAATGATTTTCTCTCATTTGAAAATTATTCTGTTGATCTGTGATAGTTCATCACGATGGTTCCAGAATTCTGAGACGCTCTGAGGGCATTTTCTCCTCTCCTCAGGCTATCCATCCTGTATGACTTTCCTCAGCAGTGTGAGTTGTGAGTCCTTTTCTGGTTCTGCTTGGATCTCCTTCAGTTTTGTGTCACTAACTGGTAAGTTGCTGTACACAGTGTGCACTTGGATGTCCATGCCTTCACTGAGGCTGCTGTCCTTATAGGTAAGAAACTTCCTGGAGAGTGTGTCTGCGACAGGGATGTCTTTGCCTGGACGGTGAGTGATTGTGAAGTCCTATTTTTGTAGTTGAAGGATCATTCTCTGTAGCCTTGGCGGAGCTGCGGCTAGTGGTTTCCTCATAATTGACTCAAGGGGCTTGTGGTCGGATTCCACAATGACTTGTTGTCCATATATGTACTGATGGAAAGGTTTACATCCAAACAGAATGTCATAGAGCTCCTTTTCGATTTGAGCGTAGTTTATTTCACAGTCTGTGAGAGATTTGGAGGCATAGCCAATGGGCTTTCCTTCTTACAGTAGCACTGCACCTAGTCCATACTTCGACGCGTCCACTTGGAGTCTGAGCTCTTTGTCGGGGTCGTTGTAGGGAAGGATTGGTCCTAGTTCTCTCGTGATCAAGTCTTTCACATTCTGGAAAGCAATGCTGTGTTGCTTGTCCCAGAGAAACTCACTGGACTGCTTTAGCAGTTGACGCAGGGGTGCATTAGCATTGGAGAGGCTGGGTGCGAACTTGACTAAGTAGTTGACCATGCCAAGCACTGTTTTCAGCTCTGCACAGTTCTTTGGTGGCTCCATTTCTTTTATGGCTGAGATCTTCTGTGGATCTGGCTCGATTCCAGTCGCTGTGAGAAGATGTCCGAAGTAGCTGACCTCTGTAGCGCCGACTGTGCTCTTCTCGGGGTTGAGCCGGACTCCTCTCTCGCAGGACCTTTGCAGCATCGCGCGGAGGTTTCATTCGTGCTCCTCTTTGGTTCAACCATAGACAAGGATGTCATCCACAATGGCCACAACTCCGTTGAGGCCTACGTACACTTCGTCGATCTTTCGCTGAAACTCGTCTTGGGCTGAGATAATCCCAAAAAGCAGGCGACGGAACCTGTAGTGTCCAAACGGTGTGTTGAATGTTGTGAGCTTAGATGACTCTTCTGTGAGCTTGATAGCCGGTTCTGTAACAGTCAGTTCTGTAATTCAGTATGTTTACACATATGAATATTACAAGGGGAAAAAGCCAGTCACTCACCCACTACTCCAATGGCATGACATCCTCATAGCAGCTAGCTAGCTAAAGTTAGGCTCTGTGTTTTTAGCTTGCTACATAAATAGATACGCTAACCTATTAGCCACGTTATGTCTGACTTGTGACCATCGCCCTTGCTAGTTTGATTGTATTGCCATTCCCAGCCTTAGTTACATTCGTCCGTTTTTGCCCAAAATATTGAGTCATTGAATCTGAACAAGTGCATCCTGAATGGAGGCAGCAAACAATGTACCTGGCCACCTGTGATTTACAACCTGATAGAAATATTTTTTGGACTACCCATAAATGGATTGGTGAATTATATTAATCATTCATTGAACTGCATCCATCTATTCTGCCAACAATGCCTTAGTGTATGTTATGTATGTATTAACCTATTTTTAAAACCGCTTTTAAACTTGGTTTTGTAGCATAAACTGGGAATTGTATATTTTTTAAATGATATTATGATTGTCTGTTTGTTTCATATCTGCAAAGCAGTTAAAACGCTGTCAGTTCTACTTTAAACTAGGTCACCGGTTACTCTGTGTGCTAAACGTGAAATGTTTTTTGCAATTAAGTAATAGTTGTAAATGTCAGTTGGGATATGCTTAATGGTTGTGTTTTTGTATTATTATGATTGGGACCTACTGGCTTATTATGTCCAAGTTTAAGGACTGCTCATCTTTAACATCATGCTGTGTGTGACTGCTGTCTTTCCATTGGTCCTACGCAGTGGTGTAGTGGTGCCAGGAAAAGTGGTTAAACTCTAATTTTGCCCAAAAGTTCCCAAAAGGCCTGCCTAGTGTTAAAAATCCTATATTTTCCTATGTTTTTTATGAGTTTTGCTATAGATTTGTCTGATTTTCACTCTCAAAATCAACTTCTTTTAATAGAAAAAAAAATACAAAAATGTGATGGTCTAAGTCCACAACAATGCTTAAACCACGTCAATCTAATTGGTTGGGCCTATCAGGGCCTGGCTCCCCAGTGGGTGGGCCTCTTGTCCACCCAGGCCCATCGATGTCTATGCCCCTGATGAAAAAAGCAAATTATGACAATTGCGCATCATAAATAACCTACTAACCAACACTTCGGACTAAACTTTTTCAATGCCTGATTTGCATACCCATTGTTGCCTTAGTTAGCATTTACTGTTAGATATCATAAATTGAAACGTCTTTCCTACCCTACCGGCTACCGATGTCATTCTGTGAGCTGCTCCATGCCAAAACCAGTTGAGAACTGCACGCTCTTGCTGCCTGCAGATTATATTCCGTTGAAACTAGGCTGTGTGCATGCAAATATATTTCACGTGCTTTGCGATTGTATAGGCTACTTTGGCCACGATTTCTCTATCGCACAACATAATTGATACAGTTGAAGTCGGAAGTTTACATACACCTTAGCCAAATACATTTAAACTCAGTTATTCACAATTCCTGACATTTAATCCAAGTAAAAATTCCCTGTTTTAGGTCAGTTAGGATCAACACTTCATTTTAAGAATGTGAAATGTCAAAATAATAGTAGAGAGGATGATTTATTTCATCACATTCCCAGTGGGTCAGAAGTTTACATACACTCAGTTAGTATTTGGCAGGATTGCCTTTAAATTGTTAAACTTGGGTCAAAAGTTTAGGGTAGCCTTCCACAAGCTTCCCACAATAAGTTGGGTGAATTTTGACTCATTCCTCCTGACAGAGAGGGTGTAACTGAGTCAGGTTTGTAGGTGTCCTTTCACGCACACGCTTTTTCAGTTCTGCCCACAAATTGAGGTCAGGGGTTTGTGATGGCCACTCCAATACCTTGACTTTGTTATCCTTAAGCCATTTTGCCACAACTTTGGAAGTCTGCTTGGGGTCATTGTCCATTTGGAAGACCCATTTGTGACCAAGCTTTAACTTCCTGACTGATGTCTTGAGATGTTGCTTCAATATATCCACATAATTTTCCTCCCTCATGATGCCATCTATTTTGTGAAGTGCACCAGTCCCTCCTGCAGCAAAGCACCCCCACAACATGATGCTGCCACCCCGTGCTTCACAGTTGGAATGGTGTTCTTCGGCTTGCAAGCTTCCCCTTTTTCCTCCAAACATAACGATGGTCATTATGGCCAAACAGTTCTATTTTTGTTTCATCAGACCAGAGGACATTTCTCCAAAAAGTACGATATTTTTCCCCATTTGCAGTTGCAAACTGTAGCCTGGCTTTTTTTTAATGGGGGTTTTGGAGCAGTGGCTTCTTCCTTGCTGAGCGACTTTTCAGGTTATGTCGATATAGGACTCGTTTTACTGTGGATATAAATACTTTTGTACCTGTTTCCTTCAGCATCTTCACAAGGTCATTTGCTGTTGTTCTGGGATTGATTGCACTTTTCGCACCAAAGTACGTTCATCTCTAGGAGACAGAACGCTCCACTACACTGATACCCATCAATAGGTATTAAGAAGCGAGTATAAAAATGCCCACTGAAAAAAATGTGGGTATACAGTTTATGCCTGCTTTTACCCTCCACTACACCATTGGCCCTTTGTGTTGGAGAAAAAGTGCACCCTCCTACAAGCTGGTATTACGGTTGCTGTCCTTTCAGAATCACGAACCTGTCACACACTGAAGGCCTGTAGTTCGCCTCATCGCAAACATGGCTCTAATAGATATAAAGGCTGTTAAGATATAGATTTTTCAGTAAAGGACTGTATACATTTGGCCTGGTGAAGTGGTTTAATGCACTGACTGGATGGAAGCTGATAATTATGAGTTTTTTGCTCCGCTGGTCTCACGATGAAATTACAAGTCCTCACTGTTGACACTAGCATGGTATCAGGTTACTAGTACTGTATCTCTGTTGACAGTAGCATGTATCAGGCTACTAGTATCTCCGTTGACACTAGCCTGATTATGATGTCTGATATTGGTGATACAGTAGCTGTGTGCTGGGCCGGGGTCCAATGTCAAAGTGCACAGGTCAACGTTTACTGAGGAGGAGGACCGAAAGCAACAAGGGTTAAGACATACTAGAGCAAAAAGGATGGGCAGGTGATTACCTCCTTTCACATAGGAGAACAGAACTGACAAAACAATATGGAGCTGATATACTGTTAAATCAACGGCCATTCATTCTTCTATTTCCAGGCATAATCGTAATCACAGATTGATGGAGTGGACTGCACTGATCTGTCCTTTATAAAACATGTATTTGTGTCTAGTGTAGATCCCTAACTAGACCATCATGCCACCACACAGAGCGGGTATTCCCAGGTGGCCAATGGGCTAGTGCAGCAAATAGCCCATCTGAAAAGACGCCAAACAACATCTTGATCGTGTGGATTGAAAGCAGCTGTAACAGGACAGGGCAGTTTCCTAATAAATTGTTAAGGGGACTCTTCTATGTGGTGGTGAAGGGCAGCTGAGTGTCGATGCTGTTTCCTCTGGGGAAACGTTGAAACGCCTCCTGCTGCCGAGACAACACTACTTTCAGCAAACAGGCAGGAGGGTAATCAAATAGTAATCTTCCCTTTATAGTGCTCTACTTATGACTAGGGCCTATAGGGCTTGGGTCAAAAGTAGGGCATTGTGTAGAGAAAAGGATACCATTTAGGACACAGATTTGTACTGAGGATTTGGGATAACAAGCCCACTGATGACCAATATGTTCATGCGCAGCACCATTAAATGTAATGAGAAAATATTAGCTTATTTTTATGACAATCACTTTGTTGTCATGGGGGAAACATTGTCTGAACTGCATTTTGCTTCTCCACACAAATGTATGCTGGGAACACAGCTACACTCTACATGATTTATGATCACACTATTTCACACATTACAAGACAAGTAGACGCATCGCTGGCACTATTTCTTCTGCATGCTGACGGAAATACTGTGAGGAATACTGCCACTAAACCTGACAGGAAAATGAATCAAATGAAGCCAAGAAAGTTAAAGTCATCACAATCTGTGATGTGAATTTATGCCATGTCTTTCTAAAATGTTTGTTCACAAACTGGAACCGTATTCATAGTGTTTCAGAGTAGGAGTGCCGATCTAGGATCAGGTCTCCCCCTGTCCATGTAATGTTATGAATTATGATCTAAAATTATAAACTTATCATAGATCAGCACTCCTACTCTGAGACCCTTTATGAATACAGGCCCTGAGCTTGTTTTGTCATAGTTAATGAAGCCAAGAGATATTCCCTACCCCCAAGGCCGGGTCGAAGACGATTATCATAGCCATCTAGAAGTCTGTCAAGGATCCGTGTGAAGAGAGTGATATTGTTCTTGAAGGCATCTGTTGTAGGATCAGCAATCACTGGCCTGGGAGACAGACAAGTCAGATTGATGAGGATTTTGCATAGTTATTCCGGAGGGAATGAAAGAGGAGATCAAGTCAAAAGGTAAAAGAACACTCCCCCTTTCCCAAGCACCCTCCCAGATGACCCAGTTATGAGCTGAACATTTGTGTGCCATCTGATCTGGGAGCAAAAACACAATTGAATATGCAAATGTCATCAAAGCTGTATATTCATGAATCCAATAATTGGAAGAGGCATAAATTCATTTAATGTGCTCTCATTGCATGTGATCGATGTGGATAATTACTTGGTTAATCAATTGACTGATATATTGGTTCCTTGATTGAATGTATACTAATATCAGTCTACAAGCTATATTCATGAGGGATCTTGATACAGTGACCCTAAGTGCAATGTGCCAAAAATGCTGGAACCATGAGACTTCCTGGTAAATTTGAGAATTACACTACCTTACTAAAATAAGCTGTGTTATAAACTGAGGCTATAGACACAGTATAGGCTGTACACTACATATACTGTATGTTGGCCATACAGTACAAAGGTCCCACTTTACAAAGTGTCCCAACACAAACGTATGCATTCCTATAGTAGTTACATAGGTACAATTGAGAGAACTGAGTAATCTCATGAAATGTCATTCCTTGAGCATTGAAATCAAGTGCTATTTACATATTAGTGACTCACGCTCAATGGCATCTGAAGTGAGCGCTGCTTTTTCAGACTGAGAGTAGCGACTGTACTTTATCGCCACCCACAGGAACATAATCAGAAAATCACCCACTTCATTAATCTCAAAGCCCCCCACGTCGACAAAGCCTGATTGATGTTCACCATGCTAAATACATAGGCTATTCATAGGTTAGGCTACTAAAACATAGTATCCCTACATTCGGTTATTGTAGTGTACAAAACGAAAGGAATTCAATTCCAAAACCCAGATATAGTGGTATACTTTCAGTCTTCCTGTGTAATGTGACAAAACATAATTGATCAAAAAAATATTTTTCAAGGACTTACCTCGTTTGCAAGAGGAGCGTCAGTGTGAGGCAGATGAGTAGACATTGAAAAATGTAGCCTCTATTCCTCATAGCTGCATGTACACCTACACACCAGGGAAGACAATACATAATGGTGCCATAATGGATCAGCTGTTGATTTTGCGTATCTTGTTCTAGGTGTAGGCCTATTTCTACGGGAATATATTCAAATTAACACACAATAAACACAGAATAAATACCTAGATACAGTATTACTGGAAATAATTCATTTGAATGCGCGTAGATATATATATATATTTTTTTACATTTACACCATGTTAACTAGGGAGACTGCAATTAGAATTCATTGACACATAGGCCTAACATGCCTCTGTTGAATAATAATTTCCACTGTCTAACGCTAAACATTTAGCGTTGTTCAAAAGAGCGTCTCCTTCTCAACCACCTTTCTAAAATCCCTTGCTCGTGTGCAGAAATGTTTTAGGGGTATCCCCACTGAGATAAACTCTGCATCATATCTAGGCTAGGCTACTTACGATGTATGAGATCAGCGGAGACACAGACAGGAACTCTCATATCTTTCTCATCACAAAACGACTTTTCATCAGCGAGGAGACTCACCTGGAATGCAGGACGTAGCCTAATTGCAAGCAATTATTCGTACAGAAATTGAGCCATATGTTAAAGTTGAACCCAATGGAACCACTACGATGTGCCGTCTCTCAAGATGGAATGAGCACGCCGCGCGAAAATAACGAGTGATACTTATTATAAATTCAAAGCACCAATAGATCACAGTTATGGCAAATCATGCACTATCTTAATAATTTAATAGCGGATACATGCATAGTCCTTGATGTCACTGGGTCTTGTTCAGCATGTCATATTTTCCAATTCTGCTTCCAATTGAGTTTACCTCGTGACAGGGGAAAGGCACACACGCTCCGCGACTCTCTCGCCCCCCTCTTTCGCTACACACACACACACACACACACACACACACACACACACACACACTAAAGATTGAATACTAACTAAGGTTTTAAACAGATGTAACAATTTTCCAATTCATTCAAAACCTTTAATTAGTTCGCATTAAGGTTGACCAATATTTGCGTATGCATTTAAAATAAATGTTCTTGTTTTATTCTTGTTTAACCCAGTAACTACACAACAAAAATAGCATAATACATATGTAATAACACAAGGGTGTTGCGTATACTGCGTGGCATTTTATTAAATCTTTATTTCTGTGCTAAATGATACACTATGAGATGAGCTGTAACCGCCCTTGGGAGAAAACGGCTTAGGAGGAGAAAGACCTTGTTTCTGCAACAAAAATATATTTAAAAAATATGACAATCTCAAGGAGGTGGAATTTTGATCCTATTCTAATTGAATTTTCCACATATCAGATCCATATTTCAGAGTAAAGAGGAATGTTGATACTTCAAAGAAGAAGAAGGGGGAAAATCAATGTGCTTGGGAACCACCTCCATCTGAACTACACATATTTGCACATGCAAATGATTCATTTATTTCTTGAAATGCATGAATTGCCTCATTCAGTCTATCTGATCTATAATACTATTGGATACATCGATTATGTCTCCAGTTTCTTATTTAAAACTACATTCAAATCAAGAGCAATTGCCATGGTGGCACAGTGATATGTAGGTGGCTAGTGAGTGGGCGCATGAAATCATTTGAATGGCGAGGAAGGAATATGAATGATGAACAACGTAAACATGGTTACCTTGACAAGTTTACAGACAGATTCAATTAGTCATAACTCCTTAGCTGAGAGACATCCCCCCAAAAGACTTATTGTTTCAACAGGGATAACTGGTTGCAGTAAAGGGTAAGGAATAAACACACCACCTCTCAATCAATGAATAAATACACTCATAGAAAAAAAGATGCTATCTAGAACTAAAAAGGGTTCTTGGCCTGTCCCAATAGGAGAACCCTTTCCACAGAGGGTTCTACCTTGAACCAAAAAGGGTTCTGCCTGAAATCAAAAAAGGTTCTCCCAGAACAATTTTGGAACCCCTTTTTTCTAAGATTGTACTTAGCCAAATCTCACAATTCAACATAGGCGTTGGGGGCAAAATAACTTCCATATAAATACATAGTGACATCCCTGTCACTACATTTAATGTCAACAAGCACATGCAATGAGGTAATCTATGTTCCAATGTGTCCATCCATACTGCTATCTAGATTGCACCACACAGTACACACTCTCTCCCTTCCTTACCCTCTGCCCTTTCTCCCCTCCTTACCCTCTGCCCTTTCTCCCCTCCCATCTGCTGAATAGTTTACCGCGCTTTCTCCTTGATGCCGCTACTTTCACCATTCTATCTGTCCTCTCCTTATTCTCCCTGTTGGTTACAGCTACATAGTTTGATGGACTGTTAAAATGGCCAGCAAACATGTGAGATTTGCTTCCGGGTTCCAAGATTAGGTTGTATTACAGCACATGTTCATTTGTGTAGTAATAGTACTGTGTTAAACTATGATATTACAATAACTGAATTAAAACCTTTAAACCTTAGAAATCCATACCCCGCTTTCATCACTAAATCATTCCCCCCCAGCACAGGAGACATTACTGCAGCTCATCACCCTGTTGTCATTCCAGACCAGGAGGCTGCTTTGATTGATCCCATTACTGGACATACTTGGGAGTCTGTGACAGGTAATCAATGGCATCTTCAGTCTCATTGCCATGACCTTTGAGGGTCCCAGTCCCACTGTCCAGTCAAGCCTGGAATGAACTGTGTACACGACCTCCATGGATGAAAGGGAGACCAGTCTGACAGAAAGTATACAGTTTGAGGTCAAGCAAATCTTCAAATTCACTGGAATTTGCTGCACAATGATATATTATCTCAATTTCTGTGCCCCTGGCAAAGAACACTTTATGTAGCCAGAAAAAAAGTGCTGCATCACATTAAGCTCACTGGACTGATGGGTGGATCTCTGGGAAAGATGACTGAGTGACACGACAAGATGATTCATGAAGTTAAAGGAATCTGGATAGGAATTGAAAGTGTGATTGACACGGTTTGGGAATACCTGCCAAAATGTGCCCTCCCTGTCCTGAATGATTTGTTCACAGTGCAGCAGTGGTACTCCTTGTATATACAGTAGCTTCATTCTTGTGTGTTTTATTTCTCATTAAAATATATATATATTATGTTTTATTTATTTATTTTCTATACTTTTCCCCCTACCATCCCTAACCTAATTGTATTAAACTAACGGACAACAATACTTCTACTGCTACTTACAGCAAATTTTCCCTTTAATTAATCTCTGCATCATTGAGGAAGTGCTTGTAAGTAGGCATTTCAATATAACGTCTACACCTCTTGTATATGGCCCATGTAACAAATACAATTTGATTTGTTTTGAACAATACTCCGAGTCAATATTCACATCATAAGAAGGAATTCCTCTCGACCACGCCAACAGGAGTTCGAGGTGGGTAAGATGCATTCGAGGGTTCGAATTCAAACTAGGAAGCAAAATAGAATCCATCGTTCTGTATTGGGGGAAGAGGTTTTAGCAACAACTCTGCTGGACTGTGGTTGACACGGATGATAGTTCAAATGGTATGGGTGGGGATGATGACAGTCATGGACCTGGATGGTCTGGTGAGAAGGAAAAGTTATGTCCCCGCTGTAAGCGCTGCTGACAGCAGTGGCACTTCTAGTGTTGAGAACATGAAGAGGGTGAAGGTAGTGAAAATCAAAAGTAACGATGTGTCAGAGTGGAAAGTTGAAATTGTATTTGATGTGACCACGGGGTCTCAAAGATGTGTCAAGTGTGGAGGGGAACATGATTATGGTGAATGTGGGAACAATGTTAAGGCAACATTTGGTGGATGTCAGGTGCAGAAAGAGGCTAGAGAGGCCCAAAGATATAAAATCATAAACTCATAATGTGGGCAGAACTGAAAAAGTGTGTGCGAGCAAGGAGGCCTACAAATCTGACTCAGTTACACCCTCTCTGTCAGGAGGAATGAGTCAAAATTCACCCAACTTATTGTGGGAAGCTTGTGGAAGGCTACCTGAAACGTTTGACCCAAGTTAAACAATTTAAAGGCAATGCTACCAAATACTAGTTGAATGTATGTAAACTTCTGACCCACTGGGAATGTGATGAAAGAAATACAAGCTTAAATAAATAATTCTCTCTATTATTCTGACATTTCACATTCTTAAAAAAGTGAAGATCCTAACTGACCTAAAACAGGGAATCTATACTAGGATTAAATGCCAGGAATTGTGAAAAACTGAGGTTAAATGTAGTTGGCTAAGGTGTATGTCAACTTCATGTGTGAATGGAATATAATGAATGATTCTACTGTTGGAAGTGATCATTTGGTATACTATGAATTGTGATGCTACTATTCCAGATAGAGTACCATTCATGAAGATGGCACTTTCATGAAGCAGACTTGGAAAAGTTTGGTGATCATTGCTTATAGTCTGTTGGACAGTTGTCTTTAGAGAGGCCGGTTGATGTATGTGCGGTCTCTGCATCCTCTCTGATTTTGAGTGCTGAGAATTTATATGTACCATTGAGTGAAGTGGGTGAGAAAAGGAAGGTGGTTCCTTGGTGCACTGAAGAGATCACTGTGGCTATTAGAGAAAGAAATAGGGCTTACAGAGTGTTGTGTAGGTATATGACTCCTGAGAATCTACTTGATTTCCAAAGGAAGAGGGCTTTAGTACAGGTCATTAAGTCTGTCAAGATAAATACATGGAGACAGTTCTGCTCTACAATAGGCAGGGGTACTGAGTTGGGAAGTGTATGGTCTATGTTCAAAAAGATGACTGGAAGAAGCAAGTCAACTCGAATTCCAGTTTTGGTTATGGGTCAAAAAACTGATGAAGGAAAAGCTGACTTGTTGGGGAAGACGCTTGCTAGGGTACATAGTAGTATGTAAGTAAGTATATAAGCAACACAGGTGTGAGATTTTAAATAATCATTTTAATATGTATAAGAAAAGGAATACAGTTGACTCTTCTTTGGATGCAGTTTTTAGCATAGATGAGATGTGTTAATAGGCTGTGGATATACAGCCCCAGATTGTGCCATGTAATGGTTAAGCATCTACCTGTGGAGGTCATACATGTTCTCTTGGGATTATTTAACAAGATTTGGAGTGAGAGGGTTCTATTTTCTGGTTGGAAACATGCAGTAATATTACCTTTTGTAAAGCCTGGTAAGGAGACTTCATGTGCTGATAGTTTTAGACCAAAAGCACTGCCCTCTAACTTGTGTAAACTGATGGAAAAGATGATTGTCATATTTCCTGGAACAAAGAGGTTTATTGAGTCATTTTCAAAGTGGATTCTGTAAAGGTAGATATACTTTTTATGCATTGGTAAAGGTGAGCAATGAAGTAAAAAAAAACTCTGGTCTTGAAAGAAGTAATGGCTACTGTCTTTTTTGACATTGAAAAGGCTTATGACACTATGTGGAGAGAAGGCCTACTACTACAATCAGATGGAATGACTTGGTATTTGGTGGGAGATTATATAACTGGGTTTTGGCCTTCTTATTTAAATCACTCTTTTAGAGTTAAAATAGCATCAATTTTATCTGATGGCTATGAAGTTGACAATGGTATTCCTCAAGGCAGCGCTATCAGTCCAATTTTGTTCAACATTATGATTAATGATGTGTTTTCGAATGTAGGCAGGGGTATTGGGCCATCCCTATATGCTGATGATGGAGCTATTTGGAAGAAAGAAAAGGAAAGTCTCTTGTGATCAAATCTATTCAAGAAGCTATAATGGATGTTCAAACATGGTTGATTGACTGGGGTTTTAAATTGTCAGTAGAAGAAAGTTTCTGATAACATACAGTTGTTTCTGTATGGACAGACAATGGGGAGGGTTTCTAAGTATAAATGTTTGGGTCTATGGTTCAATGAGTGATATACATGGAAACATCATGTCATAAATGTTGAAACAAGGTGAAAGAAGGTGGTTAATCTTATGCACGCAGTCTCTGGTTATGAATGGGGTGCTGACTGACAATCGTTGATGGATATTTAGAGCTCTGATTAGGACTAGAATTGATTATGGGTGTATAGTTTATGGAACAGCAGCCAAAACTTGGCTTCAGAGGCTGGATAGAATCCAGTATATAGCTTTAAGTATATGTATTGGTGCATTTAAATAAACATCTGTATAGGCCTTACTAGTGGAGGCAGGGGAGATGCCTTTGAATATACAGCGTAAAAACATTGAATTTGCTTATTGCATTAGGTTGAAAGGCTGTGAGATTGAGCATCCCACTGCTACTGTTCTAGATGACTGTTGGGAATATACTAGTGGGGGTGGGGGTTTTGGTTGGACAATTGTAAAGCTTGCTGATGAGGGGTTTGAGAGAGTTGGAGGTGGGCCCTTCTGTGGTGATAGGGGATGTTCCTCCATGATTGCTCCCAGATCCTTTTGTTGATCAAACCTTGGTTGAGAGAAGGAAAGATTGGTTAGAAATCAGCGATATAGGAAAAATGGTGGACAAGTTTTTCACAGATGGATCCAAGGATGTGCATATATGTAGATGACTAACAGATGAACTGTCAGTATTCTCAGTTGAACTGTTGGCGATAGTAATTGTCCAATTCACACACTTATCTAGAAAACATCCCTGGACATCCCTACTGTCTCTGATCTGTAAGATTATTAAACACAAATGCTTTGTTTGTAAATTATGGGTGTTGGAGTGTGCTCCTGGCTATCCACCAATAAAAATAATATTGTGCCATCTAGTTTGTTTAATATAAAGAATTTGAAATGATTTATACTTTCAGTACATTTTAGCAATACCATTTACTTTGATACTTAAGTATATTTATAACCAAACACTTTTAGACTTTTACTCAAGTAGTATTTTACTGGGTGACATTCACTTTTACCTGAGTCATTTTCTATTAAGGTATCTTTACTTTTACCAAAGTATGACAATTGAGTACTATTTCCACCCCTGGTCCCAGCACATTCGGGTGTGGAAGGGAATGAAATTGTAGACCAGTTAGCCTTTGAAATTAGATATGATTTATATTAAATGTTCCACTGGGTAGAGGTGAGGCCAAATGTAAGATCAAAGCCATTTTGATAGATGTGTGGAAGAAAAGATGGGACTCTGAGCCCTCCAAATAAAGGTTGTTGGATCAAGATTCAAACTCGTCATTATGTCTGGTTGGCAGCATGTGAATGGTTTGTGTCTGGAGGGTCGATGAAACGGTGGAGGATGTGTTGTTATATTGTTGTAAGTATTTTAAAGGGAGGGAAAGATTGGGGGAGGGGGTCTATGCGATTGGATGGGGTTGGGGGGGGGTGAAAGGGATTTTGGGGATGGGGAGGATCTATTAGAAGTTAGTACAGCTCTTTTTTTATTTTCTCAGAAGTACTGAGTTTGGTAGGAGGATTTAGAAATGTTGTAAACCGTGGATGACCACACACTCCAGCACAGTAGGTGGCGGCATGCAGCTTTAACGTTTATTTGCGGACCACCATTATGTCATGGAAGAAGAAGACCACACACACACACACACACACACACCACTTAGGGAAAACAAACATTCTTTCCCATTGTAAAAGAGACAACTTCGTAATCTATTTTTAATTACACAGAAATAAGAAAGCATGCCAAAAAGCTGCTGTATTGTTCAAACTGCATGTACAGTGCCTTGCGAAAGTATTCGGCCCCCATGAACTTTGCGACCTTTTGCCACATTTTGCCATTCTAACACCTGGATATGTTTATTTTTGAACCATTCCATTATAGATTTTGCTTTATGTTTTAGATCATTGTCTTGTTGGAAGACAAATCTCCGTCCCAGTCTCAGGTCTTTTGCAGACTCCATCAGGTTTTCTTCCAGAATGGTCCTGTATTTGGCTCCATCCATCTTCCCATCAATTTTAACCACCTTCTCTGTCCCTGCTGAAGAAAAGCAGGCCCAAACCATGATGCTGCCACCACCATGTTTGACAGTGGGGATGGTGTGTTCAGAGTGATGAGCTGTGTTGCTTTTACGCCAAACATAACGTTTTGCATTGTTGCCAAAAAGTTCAATTTTGGTTTCATCTGACCAGAGCACCTTCTTCCACATGTTTGGTGTGTCTCCCAGGTGGCTTGTGGCAAACTTTAGACACTTTTTATGGATATCTTTAAGAAATGGCTTTCTTCTTGCCACTCTTCCATAAAGGCCAGATTTGTGCAATATACGACTGATTGTTGTCCTATGGATAGAGTCTCCCACCTCAGCTGTAGATCTCTGCAGTTCATCCAGAGTGATCATGGGCCTCTTGGCTGCATCTCTGATCAGTCTTCTCCTTGTATGAGCTGAAAGTTTAGAGGGACGGCCAGGTCTTGGTAGATTTGCAGTGGTCTGATACTCCTTCCATTTCAATATTATCGCTTGCACAGTGCTCCTTGGGATGTTTAAAGCTTGGGAAATCTTTTTGTATCCAAATCCGGCTTTAAACTTCTTCACAACAGTATCTCGGACCTGCCTGGTGTGTTCCTTGTTCTTCATGATGCTCTCTGCGCTTTTAACGGACCTCTGAGACTATCACAGTGCAGGTGCATTTATACGGAGACTTGATTACACACAGGTGGATTGTATTTATCATCATTAGTCATTTAGGTCAACATTGGATCATTCAGAGATCCTCACTGAACTTCTGGAGAGAGTTTGCTGCACTGAAAGTAAAGGGGCTGAATAATTTTGCATGCCCAATTTTTCAGTTTTTGATTTGTTAAAAAAGTTTGAAATATCCAATAAATGTCGTTCCACTTCATGATTGTGTCCCACTTGTTGTTGATTCTTCACAAAAAAATACAGTTTTATATCTTTATGTTTGAAGCCTGAAATGTGGCAAAAGGTCGCAAAGTTCAAGGGGGCCAAATACTTTCGCAAGGCACTGTAACTAGGTCAAACATTCCAACCTAAGGTTCACAATGCACCCATGTAGGCAAATAGAGCCTGCGAGAAGAGCCCTGTGGCTTTTGGCTATACGATGTGGGAGAGTGGGAATTGTTGGGACTCAGTGTTCAAGAAGGCTACACGCAGCTGTGTGTGTGGAAAACATTATCACAGGACTTTTAATTTGTTTAGTATAGTCTGTTTGTAACTCCACTAAGTACTTGTAGCTGTATAGTTTGTGTTGTTGGTCTTTCCTAGCTTAATGGCTAGCACTCATTCTCTCAGGTTGCTTCTAGCGCCTTCATGAAAAGGGGCATACGGGTAGCCATACAATATTACGTTTTTCTAAGTAGTGTGAACACTTGGGAGCAGGCAATGTTGAAAAGTCATCTTTAGACATGTTGTACTTTTCTTAAATGGAGTTTTGTAATTAACCAAAACAAGCAGACAACTAAAAAAAAAAAGAGTTTCCAATGGGGTAACCGAGGTAACCAGAGGGGGCCATGCTATTCTCTAATAAAGACTGTGGGACTATCGATGATGACGGTGATGACAGCGTCCTCTGCTGGAGACACATTACTGTAACTCAACAGATCACTTCCCATGTTTGTTTTGTATTTTTATATAAAATGGTCTTTACTCTCAATAGTTATCATCTAAATTGTTTCTCATAATATAGGTATATCATCTGTGAGGGGAAGGTTGCAATGTTACCAGCCAAGATATGGTGCATTCAAAATAGGCGAATTACACATTCTCCTTACGTAATGATATTGGGCATTCATGCATTTACGTTATTATAAAATGGCAAGATAAGATATTACAGTAATTGTATCTAAACTATACATGTGGAAATATGAGGAAAATGTATAAAAGGCAATTGACATCAGTGATTTATGAGAACATAAATTATACACTTAAATCAGCTGTACATTACCATCATTTTGGTCAGCTGATCCCACACATGTTGCTGGAACTGCCAGACCTGTTTCACGCCTTGTTGCCTCGGCAACAAGCCTTGCAGAATACAGATGAAGAGGCTGTCGAGGGTCTGTGACACCGATAAAGACCACACTGCTCCATGGAGGAAAAGACAAACCGTGTTACATCTTTACAGGTAGCAAGGACTGTGTGTGTGTGTGTGTGGGAGTGAGAGAATGTGTGTGTGTGTGTGTGTTTATGTATGAGTGAGAGGGAGCGAGGGTGTGAGAGAACAACAATGAGAGAGATGGAGAGGTTATAAGGCTAATGGGTTCAATGAATTATGTATAATTGCTCAATTTGTTACAAAATTGGCTTATTAATTCAATGTACTATGTAGCTAGCTATATTATTACCATAATGTTACAGGATGTTCTCTGATGTCATACATTCATTTCTCACCATTTATTTTTTCCTTTTCCGACTACATTGGTCTTAAAATATGTCAAATAAAGAGAAATAGCTCTTATAAAGTCTTTGCCATTGACCACTGCCCCATCCTTTAGAAGTGTAATAGCACCACTGTACTGGACCAGCCACTCATCATGATCCCCCCCGGATTCTGGAGGGTCTCACTGTCATCATGGTATGTCTCATAAGATTCCTCTGATAAGAAAAAAAAGTGCTGTGTTTAGACAGTCAGCACAATTCTGATCTTTCTTCCACTAATTGGTATTTTGACCAATGACATCAAGATCTTTTTCCGAGCTTATCTGATTGGTCAAAAGACCAATTAGTGGGGGAAAAAATGTCAGAAATGGCCATTGGATAGATGTTCTCTGTCAAGATAATTAAGAAAAGTTTGGTCATTTTGTAACTAGTAATTAGACTTATTATCCCTGTCGATCACTGAAGGATTTGCTTTAGGAGGTCATAAAGGCAGTAGTGATGTCCACACTCTTGGAAAAACATTCTATGGCTTGTCCCTGTAGAACCCTTTCTAGGTAGAACCTGTTCACCCAACAGAGAACGCTTTAAGAACCCGTAATTCCATAGAGAAACCTTCTCTGATGAGAAAGGTTATATGTAGGACTCTAGTCCCTGTAAAAAAAAAAAAGTTAAATACAATGACATACAGGTGAGGGATAAGGTATATTGAAAGCAGGTGATTCCACTCAGGTGTGGTTCCTGAGTTAATTAAGCAATTAAAAACCCATCATTACTTAGGATCATGTATAAAAATGCTGGGCAGGCCATTATTTTGGCTACCATGGCTATGCCCCCCATTCACAGGGCACTGAATAGTTGCGCAATCAAATGATGTAAGCCATATGCTATGCCCTATATTGGTCACCAGATCTCAACCCAATTGAAAAAAAATTCTGGTGCGATGCCTGAGACAGCATTTTCCACCAATATCAACAAAACCCCAAATTATGTCATTTATCGTGGAAGAATGGTGTGGCATCCCTCCAATACAGTTCCAGATACTTGCAGAATCTACTGTATGCCAAGGCGTATTGAAGCGGTTCTGGCTCGTGTTGGCCCAACGCCCTATTAAGATGCATTATGTTGGTGGGGGGGATTCCTTTATTTTGGCAGTTACAGTACCTTGTTATTGTGTTGTTCATGAATATGTTAAACATTTTGCAATATTTAATAAATGCATATGATTACTGTGCCCTGACCGAGATGGTAACATGAACTCAGTCGTGCTTCACAAATGCATAGCTTTTCCTCAGTTGCAGGTGTTGCTTATTGCACTCCAATTAAGTATGCACTCTAGGAGGAATAAATACCTTCATTAATTAAAACAGGTTACACACCTACATGGATAGGTCTCGCTGAAATTATGATGGTTAAATGATGAAACATGTTTTGCACATAATTAGAAATAATGGAGGTGTAGCTTTTGAGTTGTTTGCTCAAGTGTAATGGCAACCCCAAATGCTTCCCCTGATATGAAACAGAATGATGAGGTACAAAATAAAGAACATGGATTACTTATAGACGCAACTAGGGAACAGGCTTGGCACGTGCCTGAAAATGACACTCCCAAACTTTCATATTTCTCCCCACTTGGATTTTCAGGTGAAATCATGAAACGATAAATCCATACAGAAACATATTCTGTATAATTGAACTCTTCTCTCCTCCAGTCTTATGTAATTCCGCAGATGAATCATACACATGTGAATTAACCTCTACGGGATCGGTGTCCACCCACCCCCCCAAACTTCAGTGTTTCCTTTCAAATGGTATCAATAATATGCATATCCTTGCTTCAGGCAGTTAGATTTGGGTGTCATTTTAGGCAAAAATTGAAACAAAAGGGTCCAATCCTTAAGAGGAGTCTATTGACGCACCTACGAGTCAATCGAATGAACATTTAAAAAAATCCCCATCAAAATTGGACTTTTAGAGGTTTGAGAATAACCTAAATATATGAACAAGGGAAAGTGTATAGGTGTGTGTGAACTTGTTAGGTGTCCAAGAACCGCAGGTTCCCTAGCCCTCTCTTGACCTTGAATCAATCTAGGAATATTCCCTAAGCCATGGGTCTCATGTCGCGAGCTACTCATATAGCTTTGAAATAGGACCATTCTTTTCTTCTCCTCTACCCTGCAACTCTTCCCTGGGTCCTTAGTGTATAAGATGTGTATTTTCTGTCAATATACCTGACAAAATAATGGTTAATAAACAGCTCTAATGGGGCCCCATAAAATTGCCTTTTGTATTTTTCCTGGTTTTAGATTTTCACTCTATTTTCAATTATTCATAGAGAAACAAAAGTTGATGTTCTGAGCCCATGTCAGCACTTAAAAATCACATCAGAAGACTCATTTAGATTTAAGTGTAATTTCCCTTTAATTACTCATTAAGCAAGAAAGAAACGTGTCTGCCTGGTGATGTTTCTGCTGTTAAACCTGCTGCTTCAGCATGTCATAGCAGAGTTTGCAATGGCCACACAATTGAGACAAATAATCCTAATATCTTATTGTCCAATATTGTCAATAGTGGCTAACCAGGGATGGGATAATGTCAATGTGGCTTTGATTGGATAGTAGCCGGGAGCTTTATGTTTGACAGTTTGATGGAACACAATTTTTCTTTATGTCCTTTTAGAATTGCTTGGATAGCTACTCATAGGTGGGCTGCGAGCTACTGTTATAGCTTGCGATCTACCGGTGTGAGACCCCCATACTTACATTTTTTTTTGGGGGTATCTACTTTACTATTTGACAACTTTTTACTTTTACTCTACTACATTTCTAAAGAAAGTAATGTACTTTTTACTCCATACATTTTCCCTGACACAAAAGTACTAGTTACATTTTGAATGCTTAGAAGGACAGGAAAATTGTCTAATTCACTGACTTATCAAGAGAACATCCCTGGTCGTCCCTACTGCTTCTGATCTGGCAGAATCACTAAATACAAATGCTTTATTTGTAAATTGTGTCTGAGTGTTGAACTGTGCCCCTGGCTATCTGTAAAATAAAATAACTAGAAAATCATCTGGTTTGCTTAATACAAGTAATTTTAAATGATTTATACTTTTGATACTTAAGTACATTTAAATACTTTGACTTACTCTAGTAGTATTTTACTGGGTGACTTTTACTTGAGTCACTTTCTTTTAAAGGTGTCCTTTACTTAAATATGAAAATTGGGTACTTTTTCCACCACTGGAGACCCCTGCCCTAGTTTCTGTTGTCGATTTCACCTGAAACTTTACATTTTTCTAAGAGAACAATGCACAAGTCTCCTTTTTTAGGTTAGACAGCAAGACAGAGAAAATTCTGACTGTATAAAATCTTGATAAGACTTCATAATGACCGCTCCCACATTATTTTAAGTTTGTGGTGTAACATCATTACATGTCGGCAGGGGGCATAACACTAAACATTTAAAGCAGGACAGACTAGTGAACTGACCTAAATGATATGCCTTTTTATGTACCCGGGGGAGGAGCGAGGAGGATGTGTGTTGATATTGGCAAAGGTAGGAAACAAAGTAGGATTCCAATAATTTCAAGTAAATGAAATATAACCCTTGATTATGAAACGTATAACAGTCTTAACAAAAACCCCCAAAAAATAAATGGACTACATGACCAGTCAAATCTGTTCTGGGTCAAGAAAAAAAAAATGCCAAGACTGTACTCAGACACAATACTCCACTAATTGAGAAATGTTCTCATTTCACTCCCGTTTGGAGTTGTTGTCGAGTTGCTTACACATCATTGACTGCTGTGACATGCTAACCAGTGAGATGTGAGTAAAATTGGGATAGCAGCAGCAGGTTATAACAAGCATGAGTCAGAGCCCCCTCAGCTTATTGCTTGGCACTTGTCAATGACAAGCCCTCAGCCAACCATCTATGAAGTCATTTTTCTTAATTATGCTTTAATTGCTTTGTGAAATTACCTCTCAAGTCGAGCACCAAAAAACTGTTAATGTTATTTACAGGCAATATATTATTAAATTAAGGCCAGGGCTGTCAATGCAGTTACTAACATTTTACCCATAAGGGTTAGGAAGTCCAAAAACAGAGAGAACTGAACTGGATGGTTGATGTTTTTTACCTGAGCAAGGGGTGAGGTTTGAGGACCATGACTGAAGTATAATATGGCAGTATTATTAATACTATTTTATAATACTAATATGGATGCCATTAAACATTTATACCAAGAGATTCACAGATTGTTTTGTGCACCACAGTAAAGCCTTTTTACCAAATAGGGTGAAGACATGTGGCTGGGAAAATGACAGCCTAATGACTGACCACATAACATATTCATTACTTTAACATTATAGAAAGAGAAGATCAAGAAACCAGACCCATCAGTCACATTATGCACTCTGTTTATTTGGCTGAGAGTGATGTCACTTCCTCTCAGAAGGCCCAGAATGGGCACCTGCACTATGTCACAATTTTAACATGTTCGTCTTGCATAGCCAATTGCAATGGTAAATATTATCTTGACTACAAAACACACGTCAGTATTTTGTACAAAGACATTCGGTTATTGTTGTGAGTATGTACAGTCAGGAGTTAACCATTTTGTGTAAGGGTTAACCTCTTGGAAAGAAGTAACAATGCCTTTTTTATTCCACCTACGTGTATGCCATCCCAATCCCTCTCGCAGTTTTACTCCTCGCCTGGGCTTGGTTCTGGAGGCAGTCCAAGGAGCATTTATGGATATTTGCTCACATAACTGCTTGTACAATGAAAAAAAAAATCTCCAGTTATTCTCAGAGACAAAGACTTACATTGCTAAGTCAATTACAAATCTGATTCTCTTCCAGTGGCAGTAGATAGGAATAGGCTGATCTAAGTCTGTGAAATCATCCCTAAAACAGAAAACAGCTCAGCATCTGAGTCCAGTATGACAGACATGTTCAAATTGGTCAAGGAAGCCTAATATGATTTCCAAGCTGAAATTATGCTTGCCACATAACACAAACCACACAAGTCTTTTGTGTAAAACACAATTACACTGAAAAGTAATCACATATTATTGACTTGAAAGTACATTGCTTTTATAACTAGCTTATGTCCCATCAATTGATCTACTGACCTTCAGGACCATGTCAGAGAACATCTTTAGGGGCCACATTTATTCAACCATTGGGCTTAAGCGGTGGACAGATTAGGCCTGGGTTTGCGGTGAGTTAACACATCATATCCGCAGGTCTTCTTCTAAGCAGTCTCATTTAGATATTCAAGACGTAGACCAAAACATACTGAGGGCCTGTATGAATAAAAGTGATGTCGATGTGTTCCTTTATTGGGCCTGCATAATGACCTCCCTCCCCCTCTGATGTACTGTGGCTGAACACCCAGGGGGATGCTTTTGTATCAGACGTAACCAGTCAACCACATCCTCTGCAAGTGCTCTCTGCATATATACACTAGACTCGCTACACTTGTTTCGCTGCTCCCACACAGCAACCAGGAGCTCTTTAGGGAAGACCCAACTTTCATTAGCCGGCCGCAGTCTAGCCTGAAATGATTTCAACAAGCAAGGCGAACTGCCCGTGACACCTGATCAATCACTAGGCAAGGTGTGTTATTGAGAGAAAATACTGGGGACAGCTGGGGAAAAGAACACAAAATGCATCAAAACACACCATTCCACCGGTTGCGAACAAGTTCCTTAAAGAGTGTGTGTTGTACTTGGATGTGTGATTGTGTGTGTGTGTGTGCGTGTGTAGTTGAGAGTGCAGAATCAATTTCACACGAGTGCATCAAGGAGACATGAGGCAGAGGCAGACATATTGAGCTGTCTATCAGCCTCTCTGTTTTGAGCCCCATCTGCAGGAACTTAATGCACTATTATGTCAACAGTGACTGAGGGGCCAACTATGTAAGACCTGTCTGGGTGATAGCCATTAGCAGGAAACCAGGCATTAGGAAAGTCACTAACCATGCCTCTGCAGATGACAATCACCTCAGCTGATAACGAGAGCGGAGCTGTCCTCAGGGAGACAGCAGTATACTTTTACTATAAGAGAGGTTGCATAGATGCCATGGACATAGCACATACAGGACTGAGAAATGTGGAACTTTGTACCTTCAGTGGAAAGCTATCCAAAGTTGGTATAGGACCCTAAAGACCCTCAGCACTCAAGGCTAATGCACTAGGAAACGCCCAGAGAGAATTGCATAGTCACTATACACGTTCCTCCCGATCTCTCAAGTCCCTAACCGACATAACTTGTGGTCTCTGATGGACTCATAGTTGCATTCTACACCAATGTAACAAATGATGATATGGGGAATGACCCTTCCTCTGACCTCATGATGGACAATAACAGGTACCGTACATGAAAGGCCCATGAAAACCCTCAATCAGGCCTCCACATATGCAAAGAAATTAACATCCCTGAACTCAGAGGAAATGTTCCCAAAACAAAAGGTTTCACCAGATTCCTACAATATATTCCTTTGTGAGTTATCAATATTCTTATTTCATGTTTAATGAATACATTAATACACGGTTCCAGAAACAGACTACGTAAAAGAAACACATCATTTCATAGTTGAACGTTCAACCAAAGACTCCCTAGAATGTTGTTGGAGGGAATGTACTCAGAATATTGAACTAATAGGGCTTAGAGGAACCTTATCCCCTGGAAACGTTGTTTTGTAGGGTACTGAGCAAAGTAGGCCAGCATGTATGGTAACCTCATTCTACTCTTGTTAACAAAGCTTGGTCGAGGTTCACTGTACAGGCTTGGGAGTGCAAAGTAGATTTGAGTGGACAAAAATGGATCTACATCTGATACCAGAACAAATGACAACATACCCAGATATCTACTGGTGTTTATCAGTAAGGGAGAAAATACACCCCAAATCTGCTTGTCAATGCATCTCTGTTCTTCTTGACACCTTGTGACTTGTAGCGTGTCCGGCTCACCCTCAGCGATATTGTGACTCCTAATCCTTTGTCATTGTAACCATGCCTGCTAAGACTAGAGGGATCTATTAGCCGTTTTCGCTAAGATCAGTAATTACTGTATTTTGCGTCAGTGACCGTACTTACTAACATTAAAACTAACCAATCCATCAAACCGTTACTGTATTGCAGATTGGATATGGCCACTCAGTGTATGGCCTAGTTGTGATTTGTTTGATTCAGACATATTTGGAATGGTTGTGTTACCATGCGCATTCTCAGAAGCCCTCTAGAAAATGAAACAGATGTTCTGAGATTAGTATTCCTAGGTGTAATTATTTAAGGCTCTTGTCCAGCATGTTTGGTTTCCTTGTCATGTCATCTTTCGTTTCTCCAGAGCTCCGATAGGATTCAAGAGAACCCATTATTGTTATCCCGTCACTATACAGTGTGGAGAAAATGATTCCCAAGATCACCCCTAGAGGAGCTAGAAACTAGATTTGGTCTCGAAATTTGGCCTCCATAGTGTCTTTGGACAAGTAAACCACCCAGTAGACCATGTTGAAGGCTCCGAAGGACACTGGGAACAGGATGCGAGCGTACTTATCGATTTTACTGGTCCCGCCCATACCGGTGGTGGTCGGCTGGGAGCATGGCGACTGCTTGGGCTCATTTTTACCCATCAGTTGAATGTGCTCCAGTCTAGGTCCTAGGAGGTCCTGGAGGGAGGAGTCAGTGGGCTGGCTCTGATTGGCTGGTATTGTCGGGGTGGTGGGTGGAGCCGGGGGCGTGTTCTTGACAGACAGGGTGGTGAAGGAGGTGTTCGGTTGGCTGGCAGGGCCGGGGCTGGAGTGGGGTAGGATGATGGTGTCCCCAGTCGACCCCGTGGATGAAGACGATTGGCCAGACTGGGGTTGTCTCCTGGTTACCCCTGTAGCTGCTGTGCTGTATGACTCAGCTTTCTGGATGTCTTGCTGGGACATATAGTTCATCCGTTTGCGAAGGTTCCCATTGGTATCAGGGTTATGCTGTGGAGGAGGAAAAATAAGCAAGAAACCCATATTGCAGTGAACTGTGCAACAACAAGAGCACACCTTGAAGAGGAGACATTTGACTGAAATTAGACATTCACTTATTTTACCTTACCACAAAGAATTATGACAATGGTATTGTGCTGATAAATATGAACTATATAGACCTCTCCGTGCTAGAGGACTATCAGGATAAAACAGCCAGAAACCTCCCATTCTAAACCTGGCCTATGGGCCTGAATATGACTGGCTTACTTTAGTCTGTATGGTAGAATAACCCAGCTCAAAGACGTTATTTGGGTAGGCTTTCGGTAATTTCACACAAACTTATGTCACAAGCACTGTTCCATGGGGTGGTATGGCAGTACAGTAAAACATCAAAAGAGCTCATCTCCTGAGAGCAATCATAGTATTTCAGGCTTGGCAACCCCAGTAGAGGGCGCTGCTGCACTCTAACCACAGCCTCACCAGTGATAATTCCCCCACTGACTCCCAATGGAATGTTTCTAAACAGCTAACCATATGGCCTCCTGTCTGAGAGATGTGAGGCGGAGAACTGTGGAAGTTTGACAACACTATGGCTGGAAGGTAATGCCACATCAATATACGCCACAGGTCCTAATGCCGAGCAGATTTCCCCACTGGGGCCATGGCTCTCTAGGAAAAGAGGCATCTGAAACCTATACACACACACGTGACCCGGCTGCGTTGCCGTGGCAACCTGCTAATCCATTGATGTGCCGTTGTCACTAAACTGCATTCAGGCGAGATTATTCCACACGAGGATTTGAGATCCACAGAGAAACTAAGTAGTCTTCGGCCACACAGGGGGAATGTATGGCTGTTTTCTGGTGGGTTTCAGTCATCAATCAACAGTTGGACTGTGACGCAAGAAATGCAGCACCGCACAATGTAATGCCCTCAAATGTAGGATTGTGTTCTTACTACAGTAGGCCTGTGTTTCTGATAGATCACATGCAATGGAGTAATGAATTCAATGAAAACATGTTTGGTCAAACCCCATTACACACGCTTTAGGCACGCATATGCTTTCAAGAGAACAGATTGTAAAATGCTGAACTACAACATGTTTGCGTCACATTGCAACTTGGTTCAATTATTACTATTTAACACGTTACCCATTCTATAACGCATGTCTTCAAAACACGTGTATCTTAAAATGCTGGAGAGTCTTTTTTAATCACAAGAAAGCAAGCACATGTAGGACATTCAGAGCACATTTAGAATTTTTAGGGATAATATTGCTAAGCCTCTACGCTGGATTACAAATGGCGTGCATTGATCTAAGCAGACAGCTGTACTCTAAACAGGCCAAACTTAATGTGTGTTCACCATTTACTATTCTTATTTGGCCTTCAGGAAGTGAATCGTCATCATGCTTCTAGCTCATGCTATCATGGAGAGGGGAAGAGAGAGAGAAAGAGGGGTACAAAGAAAGAGGGGGGGGCGAGATACTTCTAACTATCAATGATAAAGTAACGTTCAGTTATAGTATTGTCTGACATTTCCAATGCATTTCTTTGAATGGGTGATCACCATGTGATTAATGAGATGCCGGTCATTGTAAACGCTTCTTTAATTCTCATCTGTCACAAAAGAGTCTTTAAAGCAAATCGGAAAGTTTGAAAAACATGGCCTTTCAATATCGCTGATATTTTAGACTTGAAATTTAATCTGCATTTGATGAGCAAACAAATTAGCAAGGGGAGTGCACACGTCAGTCTCTGAAGGGTAAAGGGAATGAAAATAAGTCTTAAGTCTCACCTGCAGAACTTCCTCCATATCCTTCACTTTCACTGGGGTTGTTTGGGGGGCCGGTGGGCATTTTGCCGGCTTCCTTTTCAGTCTCTCCATCTCCGCGTTGGTAAAGTAGTTGACGGCAGCGAACTCGATGAGGGCGGAGAAGACAAAGGCAAAACACACGGCAATAAACCAGTCCATGGCTGTGGCATAGGAGACCTTGGGTAGGGAGTGGCGCGCGCTGATGCTCAACGTGGTCATGGTCAAGACTGTGGTGATGCCTGAAAATGAGAAAAAGTTTAACCTTGGCTGTAGTCAAAATAATACAAGTTACATCAACACACTAAACTTATACAACTAAAACAGTAGGCCTAACCATCCTCTATATCAGAATGACTCAAACCTTTCCTCAGGGACACCCCAGCTGTTCAATGTATTTGATCTGTTCCAGGGCTAGCACACCTGATTCAACTGATCAACTAATCATCAATCACATAACTAATTGAATCAGGTGTGCTAGTTCAGGTCTACAACTTCTTAGAAAATCTATGAAAATGATTTAGAAAATTCAGCACACAAAGCAATGCATGACAGCCTTAATGCTAAATATGAAAAACAGGAAACGGAATGTTTGTGACACTAGAATGACCTGTAAATCTCCAGTCGATGACCTATTGACCTTTGCTTCCAATGCGTTCCCTCTTAATGAGATTGCCCTAGCGACCCCGTAGTATACCTACTTTCCCTCCTCTGTAATTCCTTTTTAAACAATAACCAATCCGAACTGCGCCAAGGATCATACCATTACAATAACTGGGGAGTTACAGTAAACTTGTAGGCCACATGTCCTTGGGATTATTAGCAAATAGCTATAAATGTGATTTAGAGAAAATCACCTTTATGTTAGAGATATGACACAATATGTACCGCCAGGCCACCTGCTCTGACGTGACTCGCAGCATAATTATGTGTCTAAACTCAGCCGACCACCGGACGATTCTGTAATGTATGATTCCGAGGACGAAATATCCAGAGGTAGATATTAGCTTTAATATTAGGATATTAGTTCATATTTGTGTCTTTCATTGGGTTAATTGGCGAGATCAGAGGCACAATCGTACTTGATACAGATTAAAGAGGTGTGACTGATTTTAATCAGATGAGCTATTACAACCCAATGTTTGAGTAATGCCTGTTTCTATTGGAATACATGCATTTTCATTCCTTATCTTGTGACACATTGTTAAGATTAGAACGCATTGCTTTGGAGTTGCTTGGATTAGCACAGAATGGGTCTCATTGCTTTAAAATTGCTTGGATTAGGACAGAATGGGTCTCATTGCTTTAAAATTGCTTGGATTAGGACATAATGGGTCTCATTGCTTTAAAATTGCTTGGATTAGGACAGAATGGGTCTCATTGCTTTAAAATTGCTTGGATTAGGACAGAATGGGTCTCATTGCTTTAAAATTAATTGGATTAGGACAGAATGGGTCTCATTGCTTTAAAATTGCTTGGATTAGGACAGAATGGGTCTCATTGCTATAAAATTGCTTGGATTAGGACAGAATGGGTCTCATTGCTTTAATGAAGGTTGCTTGGATTGGAACAGAATGGTTAACATGATCAGTGCATGTTCAAGAGGCGGAGCCAGTTTCATTAGCCTGGTGCCAGATCTCATTGTGCTGTTTTGCCAACCCCTATGGCCTTTGTCATGCCAGACATTGATTGGACAAACATATCTGAGACCAGGCTAGTTTTATATGACGTCAATGTCAAATTCCAACATCACCAGACAATAACACCTTGAGCCTCCAGGGGGAGCTTTGCTAATCATCCCTCAAGTCAACATCTTTTTTCCCTCCTCTACAACCATTATATGTGCCAGGCTTGGAGTCCCAGAGTCAGAAAATGGAACGTTATATCGTGGGAAGAGGAGAGAAGGGAAGAAAATGCCAGTCAGCCTGTACGTTAGTGCACACTCCCACACACACGCGAGAGACGAGAGGTACTGTAACAGCCCCACAGCCCGGGGGATTGGCCAATGCAACAATATTTATGTTCCCACGACACCCTCCTGTCACATATTGGACAGTTTCATTAGCTTGCCACTGAGACGGGAGGGGACTGAGGGGATGCATTGGAGCGTTGTGTGAATCAATGTGGCTGTGGAATAACACACACTGGCCTCTACAGCTGCTGAGATATGAGTAGAACCCATTGAGTCAGCGCTATGTGTCCCTGAAAGAAAGTCAGCGGGCTAAATGAATAGGCCCACAGATGAAACAGATGCAGTAACCAACATTATGTGGAGTAGCATGTAACAAAGTGCCAAAAGTGGGTGCTCATAAAGAAATGTATATTTCCATCAACACATGCAAGAGCAAAAAGCAATTACCTTCTCATGACATTAAACCTACTGTATTTTCAACTACCAACCCCACTGGATCAGCCAAAACAGTACTTTTCCCAAACAAAATATCCTCCAATTATTTTACAGTGGTGCCCATGAAAGTCACACATCCTCATAGAGACCCATATAACAAACAACCCAGTAATCATCCATATAACCAACACCCCTGCAATCACCCACATAACCAACACCCCAGCAATCACCCATATAAACAACACCCCAGCAATCATCCATAAAACCAACACCCCAGCAATCATCCATAAAACCAACACCCCAGTAATCACCCATATAACCAACATCCCAGCAATCAATATTGAAGAAATAGAAGAATAGAAGAAGCTAGCAGGAGGACAACAGTACACCTCAGAAACCACTGACCTTACAACCACTGACCTCAGCCACGTGCACTAGATTTTTCTATACTAAAAGGACCCTATCCTACACAGCTAATCCTCTACAACCAGGCATGGAATTTAAGGATTTTGGGCACTGGCCAGCCAGGCTAGTAGTAGTAGACAGCAATTTTTACTAGCCCGTGTCCAAAATCTGTGCTATGGGATATTTCAAAAGAGAAAATTTTTACTAGCCGACAGGCTAGTTTGGCTCATTTTCTATTAGTCCCGTCTAAAAGGTATGAGTCACAAGCTAGCTAAAATTCTATCCATGTCTACAACTCACTAAGAAAAATTCCAGGAGAGGTTAATTAAGTGCTAAAGTTAATTCCAGTTCAGCAAACTAAATGGGCACGAAAAAGAATAAGACTGAAGACTATAATACAAGAAATGGATACTCAGTTATGCAATACAGAAATGCAGATTTACACAGAGCACTTGTAAAAGTCTGATTACGCAACGAAGGGAAAGGTGGTGTGGAATTGATGGGAGACCAGGCAAACAGACAGAGGATATGTGATGAACATCTGGTAAAGTACACTAATTCCATGAAAGGTGCACAATGTTCCCAGCCTTAGAGGTGTACTCTTTCATTTCTGACTCCACCCACAGTGGGGACCGAACACTTCTGTTTCTATACACGTGGGCATATTGGCAAATGCAACTGCCACTTTGATGGATAACAAAAATAGAAGTATAACACACATTTAATTAATCGTAGACCTTAATAGTTGTGTGAGAGGCTAAAGACAGAACGTCGAATGCTCTGGCTACACAGCTACAAAAAATGGAGACAGAGACGGCACAGAAGAGGCACTTCCCTCTTCACATTTGCATCTTCTCTGCCTCTCAACAGACGTATTCTACAGAATGGCGGGATTTGTGAGTAATACTTACCGAAGACTGTTCGAGCCGGGACTGATTCCTTATTTATCCAGAAGGACACTTGGGAGAGGATTACTGTCATGATGCAGGGGATATACGTCTGAATCATGAAGTAGCCCATTTTCCTCTTCAAGTGGAAGTGCACTGTCATCACCACGTATTCACCTGGCGGATAGCCATAGATATCACAGTTGATTAGTTCATGACTGGCATGAGACAATGAGCAAGAGGACAGGAAATAATGGACTTCTGGTAGCGTGGGGTTTTTATTGTGTCTTTCTCTGTTCTCTGAGGTAAATGGTGTCAAACAGTTATTTGGACAAAGCCACTGTAGAGAAAACATTCCAAACGGAAGTAAGAACTGATGAAGAAATGTAAATGATTATTGACAAAGAATGGCATCACCATCATCAGAGTTGGGGATATCTACTATATCTAACCCATGGTAAGTAGCTTTTCACCAGCTCATCATACCTGTGATTGACTTGACCTCTTCACTACTGACAGTGTGGCCAATGAGATCGTACTGCACTAGGCTGGAGGATTCTGGGGGAACCTCCACTGAATACTGTGGTCCTTTGGTCCAGGTATAGATCATCTCTGTTTTAGGGTATGCATCTGAGTGTGGAGAAGGAAAAGATTTGGATTAAACTCTCAAGTGGTGGGGTGGGGGGTTGAGGCCAATTCTAAATTGTAGAGTGAGACAGAGAGAGAGGAGAGGATTTATTATAGGATAGAGAGAATGTCACGTTTAAGTTTATGAAAGAATGACTACTGTAAGCCGGTGACATCCTCTTCATAACTCTAAGCTCTGTGAACATGAGGAATGTTTCTATCTCCCCCATTTAGTCAGGTGATCACAATGCATTTGAAAGAGACATATTGACGTGATGGTGAAAAGTCCAGTCACACCTGATTTCCCCACTTGATCGGCACTTCACTCACTGACTTAATACATGCAAATGTTGAAGATTACCTCAAATGGTACACTCTCTGGATTTTCAGATATCTTTTCCTCATAATTTGATTGAAAATGAGTAGTACAATAGCAATAGCAATGAGTTGGCTTTTAAACAAACTACCTGGTCTCACAAGCTCTTTGGTAACAATGTTTTTGCATATCCAACGTTACAAAGATGTCACGTTCTGACCTTTATTTCCTTTGTTTTGTATTTATTTAGTATGGTCAGGGTGTGAGTTGGGTGGGCAGTCTATGTTTGTTTTTCTAGGTTTTGGGTATTTCTATGTTTCGGCCTAGTATGGTTCTCAATCAGAGGCAGGTGTCATTAGTTGTCTCTGATTGAGAATCATACTTAGGTAGCCTGGGTTTCACTGTGTGTTTGTGGGTGATTGTTCCTGTCTCTGTGTTTGCACCAGATAGGACAGTTTAGGTTTTCGCACATTTATTGTTTTGTTAGTTATTTCATGTCTAGTTCCTTTATTAAAGAACATGAATAACCACCACGCTGCATTTTGGTCCATTTCTCCTTCACCACAGGAAAACCCTTACAAAAGATGTTGCAAAAACAGTGAAATGTGACATGAGAGTTCCTATAAGACAGGGCTGAAAGAAAAACGAGAACACAGGCTTGGGTTTATGTTAGGGTCTGTCTCCGGCTACGCATGCCCCCTTACGTTGTTCTCATTTGCCGTTTCCCACAGGGGACTCGAAGTCGGCAGGACACCAACTGCGCCGGGAAAATGGGCCAGCTGGGGCATGTTGTGGAGCGGAAAGCTGCGCGGCGCTCCGACACACACCAGCTCTGGAGAGAACCGGAATAGGTCTGAGCTAACCAGGGGCGAGTAGAGGGATTCTGACCTTTACACCATCGGGTCCAACATCTACTTCCCTGACTCTGGGCCAGGATGGGAGGATGGGAAGGTACTATCTTAAACCAAGAGTAATGTGACAGAATGATAACAGAGGAATCTATTTTGTCCTCTACCTCTACAATGTCACAATTGCTGATAACAGATTGGGGGAGGATTGGGAAGTGCATGGGAAAACCATCCTTCATTCCTCCTCCTTTCTTTAGTTTTCCCCTCAGCAGATGTTATCTTAAAATCACTACTGTTTTCTGACAAGAAAGAAGGCTCATTGGAGAGATCCTTTCATCGGAGATAAGTCACTGTTTTGCTGACCTCTCATTATGAATAATAGTGCTGATTTTGGGTTTCTTTGTTCTGTTCTTGGTACAAAAAGAAAGTAATGTATTATTAGCATTTTAGTCAAAAGTAATTACTTCTCACTCTGGGAATATGTCTGAAATCCTCAAATATGACAAAGCTGGAAGAATTTGACAATTCATATGGTAATGGTATTACAATAGAATGGTATATTTTTCTAACCCAATTAGTCAACTTCATTTATGTGACGAACTGGGACAGATTTAGTGCATTGAAGTATAAATAGGTTTTTTAAAACATTGCATACTAAATGAATTGAGACAAAGGACAAATGAGTTTACAATGAAAGCATGTAAGCACGTAAACAGTGTCAGGTTTAAGATCTACTAAGAAACAGTACAAGTAGATTTGCTTTGGGGTGTATGTCAATAAATACACACTGTTCCAAAGTATGCATGTCATCAGAACAAGGACTAAGAACCACTTCATCAAGTCACTCCTGATACAGTATTAGAATAGACGTACAGTGTCATATCATACTTACAGCTTCCAAACTTGAGAGGGCATGCATGTCCATCCATGGGGAAGTCAACCAGCTTCATGGGACACTCTGCGCTGATAGTCAACCTATTGGGGACACATAAACCCAAACATATTAGAACCAATGGGAGTTGGAGAGAGTTGGGACCCGTCTAAACAGAACTCAAACATGCATCATATCTATACAGTGGAGCCCTACTTTTATGATGGATACTGTAGGTAGGCTGAATAGCACTTAGCATTGTAACACTGGCATGCTGGGTAATGTAAGCATCAGGGTGTAAAGCATTTTGGCAAATGTATTACCTCATGGTGTAAAGAATGGTGCCGTTCTTCATAATGCGGAATAGCCTGTTGGGGGCAGTCATGTTGTGGGCCACAGACTTCTTGCCATTCCTGAAGAAGGTGTCTGGAGTCCACACATTGGAGACCATCATGTTGTTGAGGCGGAGGATCTCGATAGGCCCCTCATACCTCAGCCTCCTGTCCATCCATGTCTGTCTGAAGAACACATCCATGGTGTACTCCTGAGGAAGCAAAAGACAGAAATTGGCAAATGTCAGAAATAAACAGTTATGTTTGGGACTTCATTCTTATTTGAAACGATAAGTGCATGGTCAGTCAAACTTATTTTCGGGTACTCATCTGTTTCAAATTCTTGATTTGGTACATACCATTTCAACATCAGAGACAGGCCCAAAACTTGTCACATAAATGTCTGTTTTCACCTCTGTCACTGGACCTGTTGAGAGAACAATTTAATCAGTTTCACAATCCCTAGAATATCCTAGGCATATCCCATTACAGCCCCAATAGACCTTAGACTAGTAGTTCTGGTTTGCTAGTCCACCCTTTAAGCATCAACCCTCATTTGACCTGTATTCACCTGTAGGCCTGGAATAATATGTAAAACATGAAACCCCAGAAACAGCCTTACATGGGCCAAACGTTGGGTTGGTAGTGCTGTGTGGATGTGTGCCAAAACGACTAACCCAAATAGCCGACAATGACCTGTATGCAATAGCCTATAGCTTGTGACTACCTATACAACCTGCACCACTTTCTAAGCACGCATATAATGGAATGCAAAATAGCTAAATAGGTTTAAAACATAAACCTCTGGGACAAGCCGATCAGTATCTAACCTATGCTATGCACACTTGAAGGGTGAGTTCTGAAGTTTACCCGCCCAGAGTTAGAATATTTTTTAGGATTGAGTTGAAGAGCGTAGCTTAAGGTATTTTCAAGCACAACGACATGCATGTCATATGTCATTGCTGTAGGCCTAAGGAACGATAAAGAGGTTACTTCTCGTTAAATGCATAGTCTTTAAACGTGCGTCTGAAACTTTGAGCTCGTGGAGGATTTGACAGACACGAAAAGTACATCTGCACTCTTTCTACTTAAATTGTGCATTAAGCGGCTTTTTCCACAGCGATTACATAACTAAACTCGCTTAAACATTTGAAAGTAGCATACCGTTTTCAGTCGCACATAAGAGTCAAAGCAGTGAATATAAGAAAGTGTTAATTCAATTCATGACGACCAGCTTTTGAAACATGGAATGTCGTTGTACAGCTGTGGGAGGTAGTGATCGTAACTCGGTCAAGCAACATGTTTCACTTGAAACAGTATTGAACAGCTCTGGTTGAAAAATACAATGTAATTTTGATCGCAACCTCATACCCTATCTAAACTATTCAATAGCATTGGCACAATAGTGCTAATAATTTTCGACCATCTCTGAGCCACATAGAAACTCATTCGACAGCCGAAAACTGTCACTGCTTCAGATAGGTACCTACCACCAAATCCAGGTCGCAGTCTGTTGTCATACCCGTCCAGGAGTCGGTCTAAAATGCGTGTGAAATTCTCGGGATATATTCTCTCATCCTTTTTTATCGTTCCAGATATTCTCTTTACACTGAAAAACGACACAAATAATCAAAATAGTTTGTTATCGTGAAAGACAGCAGCTTCCCCGATACCCAGGCTATGGATGACAAAATTGGGAGTCACAACCATATGACACAGTTAGAGCACTTTTGGATTTCAGCACCTAGAGTCTTCAGGACCATGGACAGCGGCACCAGAGCAGCTCGCGCCAATCTAACAGGAGAAAATCAGCCCCCCAGATCATGTATTTTAGAAACTCACCAAGCAGTCAGGCAGAAGAGGTAGAAGAGAGTCGAAATATAACTGGGGTACATCGCAGTCACCATCTCCTTCTTGGCAGAAACCATCGTTGCATGCCATACTTTAAGCCTCTTCACATCTCCCTTAGGCAAATGTCTTGTCCCAAGGAAAGATTAAAGCCAGAGAGACAGAGAGAGCGGAACGGCACAAAAGCAACTCCAGCAGCATCTCCCGTTATCTCTCTCTTGCCAGGGAAAAAAGCCCGTGCCAGCGGAGCATCTGAACGCGCGCACCTTTCAGGCTGTCGCTCGATGACTTAACCAAACATCTTCTTCTCTCAGTTGTTGGCATCCATCCACCAGTCCAGTATGTATGCTCTCCCCCAGTCTCACACCATCGTTTGACTTGAGAGATGAATAGAATAGACGTGCACGGTGCACTGTTCTGCGCTGAAATTTTGTATGGCAAAATTGTGTTGTGCGTCTGCCGCGCAATAAATCCAGTGGTGAGACCAACAGCTTTCAAATCAGGATGTGACTGCTTGTATTTAGTTACACCCTGGCTCCAAAGCTATGGTGACAAAATTGCTGTTAAACTTTTTCATTTAGAGTGGACCATATGCTAAGCCATATACGCTGAGAAAACCCCCCAAATATGACTGTATGTGTGCGTGTGTGTATGTCAAATATTCAGTTTTCCGTGCAAAATCAACATTTTCTGCATCAGTCCATCACTTCACCTTATCTAAAGCAATTGATGAGACTCAAGGAGTCATGTTGCTTGTGGAAGACTGCATTCTAGATTCAAATGGGTCAGTCTCGTCGCAATATGCAATCACACACACGTGCACGCACGCACACAGGTAGAGTAGAGGAACTGGGACAAGCCGCATGCTGCTTCACAGATTTCTCTGGGATAGGAACTTCAGAGAGACAGTGTATGTGTGTGTGTGTGTGTGTGTGTGTGTGTGTGTGTGTGTGCGCCCAGGTCTGTGTGTGTGTGTGCCCAGGTCACTGTGTGTGTGTCTGTGCCCCTCTGAGCCTATGCCCCAGAAGGTGGGGTGCGGGTAAAATCCCTGCTCTGCAACCAGACAGAACATAACTGTCTAGGCTCTTACACAGTACTAGCTTTAACAGAGGAGAAGCTAATTAGAACTCTGTTTGTTGGGAGTCTGAACAATGTGCTGGCAACACAGGAGGTTGATTTGGAGCTGGAAATGTGCACACAATGAACAGTCAGAGTGAACCTGGTACAGTATGCATCCCAAATGGTACCCAATTCTCTACATAGTGCACTTATTTTAGTCTAGTCAAAAGTAGTGCACTTTATAGGGAAAGTAGTGCACCACATAAAGAATAGGGTGCCATTTAGGATGCAACCCTGGAATCATGTGGTTACAGCAGTTCCCTATGTTCTACCCACAACCCTCCCACCCACCTTAGTCCACCCACAACACACTGAAGCATCGCTGCTTTCTTTGTGGGGGATGAGTAATGCACATGCTCTTTATGGGGAGGGCTTTGTTCCAACTATAACACCTTATGCATGTTATTCAATTAGAATTTGTATGTTTCACATGAGGACTCTGGGTATGTACAGAAAAGAATTGGACATGTATGTAACAGTATTCACAAATGTATGCAATGGAATGTCTTAAAGTGTTTTAGTAAAAATACATGTAAAGCTTTTTATGCTATCTTGACCTTTCATAGTCTAACCTGACCTCTGTCTTAGAGAGGACAACATATATTGTAGCCTTCAAATAAGGGATGTTGTTTTAGTCTTAATTAAGATAATAATATGCTGCTTTACAACGAGGACAGGATGGTGATGAGAGAAATCAACATATTTTACTCTGTCTGTGTGTGTGTGTGTGTGTGTGTGGTAGTCCACGTCCCAGGACTCCTTGAAACAGGTTATCTTGCTCTGTAAGATCTATACCCTGCAGCAAATTTACTGCTATGATAACCTAGTTTCTCACCTGTGTGTGTGTGTGTGTGCGCGTGCCCATGTGTGTGAATACATGTTTGAGTGTGAGCATGTGTACAGTACGTGCAGGCGTGTGTGAAGGTTTGTGTGTGGTGTGTGAGTGGCTATAAGACTGGGTTTGTGTGTGTGTGTGTACATCCATGCTGAAATATGCTGGTTTAAAACCTAAATACCAGAAGAAAATAACAAAAACATTTGAATGATAACATTTTGCTCATATCCAGACATTTTCCTGACATGCTCAGTCAGTATCCCCTCAAATACAGATTTACAGTAAATGATGGCATTTTAACAGAAAACAAAAGCCATACAAATGCCATTGTAGCTGTATGTTAAGCATGTCATTGTGTGTAATTGTTTTAGGTCATTGTGTTGAGTACACAGAATGTAATGGGCAGGTAGAGAGAGAAAGCAGCCCCTTTGCACTGGGGCTGGGTTTGATGATGCTACACGTCGGTGTTGGCACATGAACCCAATGAGTCAGAACCGTGAGTCAAGCTGTCTAGTAATCACACCCCAGCCAAAGACGGACATCTTAGCTAAACAGAGGCACATCAAGCATAGGGAAAGAGATACCATGAAAGATGCAGCGTTTTACCTTCCACTGCATCAATGCCTAGGTGTTTGACTGAGTGAACAATGATTGATAGTCATCTTCCTCACCGTCATCATCATCAGTTAAAGCCTTGCTATTTATGTTTCTTGCTATTTTAGGCTTCTTATGCATTTCATAATGTGACGACATATTTAACAAAGTGACAAAGGTAAATCCCCAAACTTGGCACAAGCCCATGAGCTTTGAAAACAGCTGGCTGATATCTCAATAGAGCCACTTTATATAATGTTAATACATCTGGGAATGTATCCATACTCTCTGAATTGCAGCGCATCTTGTTGACTAGTGCATTTGAATTCTTTTACAAACGTTTGAAGGGATTTACAATTGCTGCAAATTACAGCCTGGCATGATTATTTGGCTAACTTATTTTCAATGATCGTTTCCGATCGGATCTGATGACAGGCAAAACATGGCTCCAGATGGTGCCACACATCATGGTGCTTCAGGAACCAAAACGATGACACAGTTATTGTAACATGCAGAGTTTGGTGTGTCAATGCTTTATCTAACGCAAGGTTATGGTGATGTCACTTGGTTTCAGTCCCATTTGCCTGCGGCTCAGCAAAAAAGGCCCAGCACAAGTGTTGTGCATACATCTGCTGCTGCTGGTGGGGGGCATGGGCTGCCGTGGCGACGGATGAGGAAGTGATGCAGGATGCAAACTGTGACTATCTTTCCATGATATCCTCAAGAGGGGGGCAAGGAGATGAGATCACAGAGAGGGAGAAAGGAGCAGCTTTCTGTGCCACAAAGCAGTCTGATAAAAGTACAGTACAGTATCAAAGGATAAGGATATTTGTTTACTTTACCCATAACCTACAACGCACAGTGACTTTGAACAAAGCACCGATCTAAATATCAAAATGATAAATTACGCCCTGGGAAGGTCACAGCTCTCAAGCCAACGGATAAAGGTCCATCATGAGCATCAAACACCCAATCTTCCAAAGAGGGGAGAAAAAGATGATCGTTAAAGTCCTAAATATTTCCTGAATCGAGCCCAAACTGAAATACTTAGTGGTGTGCGTAGTAGTTGCTAAGGGTAAAGGAGTGCATAGCAATATTCACATAGACACCCACACAGGACAAGTATCCTGCCAATGTCCAAGTTATAAAATAAGACATTTTGCAAACCCATGCGACCCAAATCCTTTAGTCTCTGTAAGAGGCTTTTATGAATCTGGGGTGGTTTCTTAATCCAAATAGAGGAACCACTGCATTAAAAGAGATTTGGGAATAAAGATGGGGATTGACTAAACCAGATATTGAAATGTAAGTAAATATGAATTCATCCTGCTAGGAAACTACTAGAAATTGTACACTAGAAATGCATGTTTAGAGTTATTGTCACACAAGTATTTACATGTATTGTAGGAAAACGTGAGTGAGATGCACTTGACCTCAATTCTTCGCAGCAGGATCGAGGCCATTGGTCAACAGTCTCTCCAGTTTCTCCCCTGAAGGGGCAAAGGTTACCAGATCACTGAAGGTGATCATCCTTCTCATGGTGGAGCCAGGAGCATTGCAGAGGCCATGAGGTAGTCTGCGGAGCTCATACAGACCAAACAGGAGTTGTACAAGGAGTACATTTCTTGTCAACTTCATGGAGAAAGGTGTTATGGATGCACCTTGAAAGCCCAAGGGACCAATACATGGTGGAAAAGCAGTAGTAGTCTCTTTATCATGAATTTTTAGAAATGAACAGTAACTGCCAGGGTATTTTTGAATTTCTGGGGAAAGGAGAAAGCTCAAACCGTTTTGCTTTTGCCTTTCACATTCTCCTTCATTTAAAAATTGAACTGTTACATTTTCATGATAGGATGACGAGGATCAAGTTATCAAGCAAGTAGACCATTGGACCATTGGACCAGTAGACCATCAAGCAAGTAGACCATCAAGCAAGTGTCACCAGTGGGGCATTGTACAGCCTACAGGCATCCACAGATGACATCATTTGGTGCCTCACATTCAAACCCCTCTATATCAGACTATATTCACTGGAGGAGAGAATCAGGGGCTTTCTTTATTTGACTGCATCAGAATGGAGAAAGAGAGAGGAAGACGAGACTGCATTGCAACAGTAGTCCGTTTCCAGTCTTACCGCTTCCAGTAGGACACCAATCGATTGGAGAGGGGGTGCTTCATAAAGAGCACAGTTGATGCGCCAGAGGAGTAATGTATTCATGAAAAGCGGAGAGAGAGAGAGAGAGAGAGAGAGAGAGAATGAGAGCACACTACACTTACACACACACACAAGCTCTGGGGCAAACGTTTTCCCACCAACGCACCAGCCCGTACCCCGGAGACGCATGCAAAATCATCACCAGAAATGGCTCATAAAAGAACGCCTAATTTCCACCCTTGTTTAAGAAATAAAGACCTGCTGCCTACAAGTGCCAGTGCATACTGTGTTAGCTTGTATGTACAGCAAACAAAGCATGCATCAACGAGGCTCATCAATGTCCATTAGACCAAGTAATGAGAGAGAGGACATGGGAGAAAGAGAAATTTCACCAGCTGCTCAAATGCCAGAAAACATTCTACTGTAATAACAAGCTGGATTCTGCAAGATTTTTAATGCATTTCATTGATTGTAAACTTTGTAAAGTTTACATTCTGGAAGTCTGTTTTAGCATCTTCCTTAATGCCTCAACATTAATGTTGTTTGTGAATTAGTGTGCACTGCATTCCATAACCTTGGAGGACTCCATCTCATTAGTATCTGTACCCTGAAGCGGCTTCAAACACATCCAGCACAGTTGGGGACTTGACACCAAAAATGACTACACACACACCCCACTCACAAACAGACACACAGCAAAAGGCTAATGAACTCAATCACTTCCTCCTGAAAAGGTGTTAATTTATCATACACACCTCCTGTTGTGGTACACTCCATTTGTTGAGGTGATCGTGATCTCACAAGTCTGAGGATTGAAACTGACCTGAACTATCAAAATACTCAACCAAGCCACGGCTTTGATTCAACAAGGCCCTTAGACGGACAGATTACTGGCCTGATTGCTTGAAAGATCCAGCTAATTTTGCTTCTCTATTGAGGCGAGCAGTACTGTATAAATAGACTAGTTCACTGGAAATAGCCCTCGGTTCTCAGAAGAGGATCTCAGGAGATGGCTGGACCCATGGCCATATTCCCAATTGCTGCCCTCAACATAGAGTTTTAGAGTTTACTGTAACAGTAAGACATTCAGATGCGAGACCCCTTTTTTCTTCATGAAGCTGTTTTTGATTATTACATATTTGAAGTGGGGTGTTGATATCTTTCAGGAATTGAGACACCCTGTTTTGTGTCATGCATAGCCTATATAGGGCATCTGGAATGAAGGGTAATTTATTCTAGCCTAGTTTGATGTTTTGAAGCTGGTGACAGAAATAGCCAAATGATGCATTGTTGTCCGTTTGTGAATGAGTGTCTTTGCCAGCTGCAAACCAAAAGGTAATCTACATGTACGTTTGGGTGTACGTGACATTTACTCTTGTCCACTTTAGGTTCTATGCCTCTCTTCCAGCTAACAGGCACTCCTCTCTAACTTCCTCTCTTGAATATTGTTGCTGTGAGTATGTCGAGCATTAATTGAAGGGAAACGTGAACGGACATGTTGAACATTGTCCCTCAAGCATTCCATCGGTAGGTGCTAATTAATGCTTATTTTCCCACTTTTATCGCAGGACACAATTTGCAGTCTTACTTTCGCCTACCAATTTGCAATGACCACACAACACCCAGGGATAACTTGTGAAGAGTCAAATCAAGCATCTTTTGTCTGCTGTCATTCTTGTCTTCGCTCACACACAGTGGTTCCGCTCATTCAATTGAGCAGGGCACACATTAATTAATGAGTAATGATTGGACGTGATGTCATTTATTTGCATGTGACGTGGGAAGTTTTCCACATGACTGCTGCCCCTGCAGGGGATGTGTTCGCTGACAGAGACGGGGGCTGTCGACACTCTGGGATGGCGATGACTTGGTGCATATTGACCTCATTTGATGCTGCTGAACTGGGGCCGAGGCATGAGAAGCACAGTGTCTGTCCGTGGTGTCCTTCATCCCCTGTGACAGGTCAGTGGCATGCAAGTGTGGCGCCTAAATATTTTTTTTACGTCATTGAAAAAAGTGTAGCTAAGTAGTCTGAAGCCATCGGGGTGTAATTCACATCGTTCTGCCTGTGATAGTGGGCTGAAGCTGCAGGAACCTGAGTCAAGCATAATGTAAAATCCCTCCTGTGGACTGACCGTCCAGCAGATCACAGCAGAACTGGATGAGCAATGACTTCTGATAATTGCCAGCCGGATGAATGAAAGCAGAACCAATCTTTCTGGAAAGCAAGGGACCACTGACTAGGCACTGACATTAGTTCTAGTGGGAGAAGTGTCAACAGTGGACAAGGGGGTTAAAGCTGAGTGGTCCACTTCACTTCATCACATTAGCATGTAACGCTGACATAAGACTCCTCAGTACCAACCATTTCAATCCTCTACCCCCCTAAACAGTCATCTTGAGTAGAATACATTACCACAATCTACAATATCTCCATTACATAAATAAGGCATCCCGATGCTGTACTTACTTAATGGTGACTCATAGCTAACATTAGCACAATGGCTTTATGTGTGGCAAAGGAAAAATCAAGGAATTCCAAAGGACTAAAATGGCTGCGGAGTAGATCCAAGCTAAATCTCCCTCATTTCCATCTCCTGGGTAGCACAACCCTTTAAGGGAGACTGATTTCCTCTGATGAAATCCCAATCTATTTTTACCACAGTGATGAAACAATCTTTGTGAAGAGTCCTCTTTTAAATAGAGCTGGAGGACTTTTCAGCTCCACCCCAATGCATCCAGAGCGACCGACGGTACAGTACAGTGGCAAAAGCTACACCGTGAAACCCTGTCCCTCTGCCTCAAGCAGTGGTTCCTATAAAGTGACAATAGAGTGTGTGTTTGGACCAAGCATATACTGTAGGTTTCCCATCGATGGGCTGATCTTTTGATTGGAAAACAGAAAGGAAAACGCCGCACACTGCTGCTCATGCTCCCAGGTGATATTTATTAACAACGCTTCCACCCTTAGGTCTTGATCAGGTATCTTTTGATTACCCAGCTATCACCACTCTATCATAAAGAATGATAAATGGTTCATTATATTCCAGAAGTAAGCTTTATGACACCATAATTGTAAAGGTATTGTCAATAACAGGCAGAGACCATTACAATTATGCACTGAGCTTTTCATCATTGGGAAAAATGATAATTGAGTTGGTGTCCTCGGATATAGTTTTTTGAGGCCAAGGTGAAAAGGTACATTATTCTTAGTAATTTCTCTCCGAATGGTGGATTGCACAGTACTCACAGTAAGTCTCACTGGCAATTCATTTTTGCAGTGGCATAGTATATAAATAGTTTCTTTCTTTATTTTGAAACCTGTTTTCTATGCCTCACATTACATTATTTTAGAGATTTTATTAGGTATAGTACATACTATATATAAGCCATTTTCAAGACAGAAGAACACAGCACAATCCAACAATGACATACTGTATATCGTAGCCACATACTCCACTACATAAAACTTGGCTTTCATATACCTTAAATCAATAAGACAGGACAATATACGTTTGACATACTACACTGCTGAAACATTGGGGCAAATTTAGGGAATTATGTGCTTCATGGCAAGCCTGGGATTCTCTCACTCCCAGCAAATGTAATAATTATTGCCTGTTAATTTACATTAGCCATGGTTCTGAATAGGCTATATTTGGCCTTTCTAAAAGAAACCTACATTTACTCCAATTCTTTCTGCGAAGCAAATTGCATAGACATATACAATGTCCCATTTATATAGTGGGACATGCCTTTCAGTTACTGACCCCGAATACTAGTTTAACCATATATGATCCAAATGTATGATACAAGTTGGCATAGTCTAGAAAACCAATAGGACCAATATGCCTACAGTCCCCACTGCTATGTGAAAGATGCAGAATTGTTCGTGTGCACAGACCGACACAGTTAACCACGGTTTGTGAATTTGCCACACATGCCTCTTAAAACCCCCTAGAGTTGATGTCTGCGACCTCGGCGGAAATGTAATTAGCATCAAAATCAGTTTACAGTAGAGATACTTGTTCTTTTGTATGGGCTGCATGTCAATCCACCACATCGGCCAATGGCGGCCTTCTGCATCTGCGGTGGAAGGTGACTGAGCTACAGCGGTGTTTGTTAGACCATGAGACTTCCCATCCCAAAAACGTCTGTAGCAGCCGAATGGTTTGGCTTACAATGGTTAGGTCTACTCTATGGAAAGAGGAAAATCTCACAAACACGATGCGGTTTTCCATCACAGGACTCACGAACACGATGCAATCTCAATAGACAAACATTGGCAGTAGAATGGCCTTACTGAAGAGCTCAGTGACTTTCAACAAGGCACCGTCATAGGATGCCAACTTTCTAACAAGTCAGTTCATCAAATTTCTGCCCTGCTAGAGCTGCCCTGGTCAACTGTAAGTGCTGTTATTGTGAAGTGGAAACGTCTATGAGCAACAATGGCTCAGCTGCGAAGTGGTAGGCCACTCAAGCTCCCAGAACGGGACCGCCGAGTGCTGAAGTGCATAGCACATGCAAATCATCTGACCTCGGTTGCAACATTCACTACTCAGTTCCAAACTGCCTCTTGAAGCAACGTCAGCACAAGAACTGTTCGAGCAGGTTTCCACATATTTTTGGTCATACAGTGTATATTATATGGTACGCTACATGTATAAGTACACTACATGGCCAAAGGTATGTGGACACCTGCTCATCGAACATCTCATCTTGATATTCTCAATCTCTCACTTACATTTGTACTTTGGCTCCCTCTGTTCACTCAAAAACAGCAGACTTTGTGAGGAATAGTCATTAAAGTGACAGATTGGGGGGGGCGGGGGTATACAGGAGGTTAGTAGTCTGTTAATTCACCTGACTGCATTTACTTAATATTTTGATGTATTACATGAATAGTCAGGAGGCGACAGTGAGCCTGCCATTCAGAAAGACCCGTGAATGTAAAATCATGTTCACCTTCTGTGTGATTTCTCTGAGGAAAAATCTATCATCTTAAAATCCACCGACAACAGTGGTACCTCCTAGTCAATCCACCATTAGCAATGGAATGCTGATAAGGATTCTAGCAGAACCTCATGTGCCGAGCTGAAAAATATAATTGAATATCACATTGAAAGCGTAGAGATTTGCCATTGTTATATTAAGTGCAGAATCATTTGGAATTGTTTGGAGGTTATGGGGATACTATGAAATGATTGATATTGTGAGTGAGTATGTGTGTTAATGCACTCACTGGGACAGCGGGACCAAATCTACTAGAAGCAATGGGGCCAATTATAGAAGCAGTGTGTGGAAATGACGATTCCAGTAAAGTATTGAGAGGTCTGCACACCACCACTGAGAATATTTTCCTAAAGCATCTGGTATGTGCCCCACTACCCCTGTTACCTGATTTGACAAGCTATTCAATAACTGGGAAACTGATTGAGAATCTTCGGCCCCCAGCTTCAATTTTATTCACCTTGGTTATTATCATCAACATACCTTGGGAGTGTAGCATCTTGCCTGGGTTGTATGGAACAACCATGTCTATCATGGAGTGCCTTGAAATTTAAAGGAGAACCTTGCTGTTAGCTCAATACTTTATGTAATGACAATAGACCTGGAGTTAGACGCTATCAAAACAGTAGACAAAGCATCTTGGTTAACATGATGTCAAAAGTGGAGTGGTGCCATCCCACTTCTGACACCAACGCAGCGACCATACAGTAGTGTTCTGCATGTTTTCAAGGTGCAGGCGAAAAATCATTATTTAATGTACTGAATCAACAGCTTATGGGTCCATTTTCAGTCCTTTCCCTTTTTTTCTAAACATTGCAACTTATTTTAGAACACAAGTATCAACTTGCTTCAAACATTCCCTACTTATGCAGCTAGCCCTCCATTTTCCTGCGGTGAGAATTTAAACTCCCTGTCACGGCTCTCGTCGGAATGAGGATCGGACCAAAGCGCAGCGTGTTAAGTGATCAAGATATTTTATTTCTCAAAAAAACACTCGAACAAAAATAACAAAGTGAAAAACCGAAACAGTTCTGTCAGGTGCGGACACGAAACAGAAACTAACTACCCACAAAACACAGGTGGGAAAAAGGCTGCCTAAGTATGATTCCCAATCAGAGACAACGATAGACAGCTGCCTCTGATTGGGAACCACACTCGGCCAAAAACAAAGAAAAAGAAAACAAAGAAATAAAGAACTTAGAATGCCCACCCTAGTCACACCCTGCCCTAACCAAAATAGAGAATAAAAGCCTCTCTATGGCCAGGGCGTGACACTCCCCCATATATGATATACAGTATGGTCTGGAATAATTGGCATCCTTGATAAAGATGAGCAAATAAGACTATTGAGTAAATAATACAAATATAATACAAATACTCTATGGGGGAAATTATACTACTACAATTTCTTAGAGAATTAAAACATATCAGTTTTTTTTCTAAAAAGAAGTTAAAATTATTGGCACCCCTGTTTTCAATAACTCACCTTGTGAGGATAACTGCACTGATACTTTTTCTGAAATGTTTTATGAGAATGAAACACATCGGGAGGTATTTTAGACCACTCCTCCATACAACATTTTTCCAGATCCTTGATATCCTTTGTCTGCGCTTATGGACTGCCCTCTTCAATTCAAACTACTTCAAACCATTTGTTTTTGGATTTTGATGTGTGCTTGGGGTTATTGTCTCACTGGAAGATCCACTGGCGGCTACGTTTCAGCCTCCTGACAGAGGCAAACAGGTTTGCCTGACAGAGGCAGATGTCCTGGTACTTGGTAAAGTTCATGTTGCCGTAGACCTTATAACAAGGGCTCCAGGACCAGTGGAAGCAAAATAGACCCATAACATCAAAGATCCATCTTTTCTGAATATGGATCTTTCTTTCGACGCCAAACCCACCCCTGTTGTGCGTGGCCAAAGAGCTCTAGAAACATGTATTTGTTGCTCATCTTTTTCAAGGGTGTCAATAATTTCGGACCTGACTGTGTGTGCGTTACATGAAGGCTCTTTGACCCATTGATATTGGGATTGCTCACAAGAGAGTGTGTGTGGGCTGTCTTGACGATTTAAGATGTGCAGGGTCATATGTGGATGGGTGGGAGGAGATACATGGTTCTGAGCATTTTCAGCCTTACACAAAATGCAAGAGAGTGTGGGTGATTCAAATCAACTTCGACCAAATCACACTTTGTTATCATGGCATTGTACACATGCAAATTGGACCCATAAAACACCAATCAATACAAATGCTTCTTGTGTCTTCCCAGAAACCCTCTTCCACCTTTTACGGTTAGACCACTACATTATTGGACGACTGTATCTTATTGTTTTATTGTAGAGAGATACTGACTTAACAGAAATGTGCAGAGCGTACCCGTATCTACGCCATCTGGTGGATCGCTATGGATCTGTGGCTGGGAGGCATTGCTGATCTGGGTTGAAGTACCAAGTTGCTTGTGTTCGGATTTCAGATTTCAGCATCTGGATGTAATGAAGACAGGAGGTAAGGCTGAGAAGGTATCCATTTCCAAAACGTTGACGCAATAATAACATTTGATGATACCCGGCCGGATCTACTTACTTCTTATGAACAGCAGTCCGAAGTTTACACACAGTAGAAGGGAGCATGAAATTAGATCACATCGTTTGGATTAATGACACCACCCTCCCCTCGACAGACAGACAGACAGACAGACAGACAGACAGACAGACAGACAGACAGACAGACAGACAGACAGACAGGCAGACAGGCAGACAGGCAGACAGACAGAGAGCATGTCCTAGTAGCAGGAAACTGGTTTGCACCCAGCACACTCCCAGAAAGTAGTGTATAACACCATTGGGACACCAGGGTCTTTCCACTTCCATGTCCTCTGAATTGAAATGGGGTTTTCCTGTGTAGCCCAATGAACCTATTACTGAAGGGCACAAAGCAGTAGTGATAATCTCTGATCAGGGATTGGCTAGAACAGATGTTGGATCAATGAAGCCATACTGTACATATCTATTACAGAGAGTGTTGAAAATGAAGATGAAGCAATTTACACCCATCACTCCCCATGGAGCTACAGAGGAGTCTGCCCTGCATAGGAAACTTTGCTAAATGACCTATATACAGAAGGAGTGGTGTCTGTCTTTGTCAACTTAGTGGACTGGGGCTTACAGGCAGTGCTAAAACTGAACACGGTTCCACAGGGGGCCACTCACACTCCGTCCCCCCACCAGACAGCTAAGGCAAATCGCTTCATTTGGACCTGCCACTAGAAAACCCACCAGCACCAGCCCAGTGTAGGTCCGACATTAACCATGGAAACCAGATTCTACTGACATGGCTACCGTACCACTGTTTCAAATGTACTGAATAGAGGGAGATGTTGCCCCAGGTTGAAGAGCTGGGCTGGCATTCAAACAAGTTATATAAACACCCAGGTGTAGTCTATAAAAGGTCAGGGCCATCTTGAATTCGTGCTATTTCGGCTTTTTAATTGCCCTTTTTTAGCTGTCATAATACTCTGTGTGTGTGTGTAAAACAAAATGAGACTGGATAAAATATGACCTCTTACCTTAGCTTTTGAATCTTTGATGATGTAGCCATACAAAAATGTCTTTACATAAATATAAATGACATTTGAAATATATAATGACTTTTATGGACATCACATGCGATCACGTTTTCACATGTGCAGTTCCATGTTATCACGTTGCTTTACATGTTGTCACGTTATCACATTATCTTCACACCAGATCGCGTGATCACATGAAAACATGTGTTTTTGGAACACTTGAAGAGTTCACGTGAAATTCACATGTTTTTTTCCATAAGGGTCAATTGAGATGGACGTGATGAATGAATGAATGAATGAGCACCTTACATATCATATCCATGAATGAATGGAGGATGACTCAATCCATTGTAGGGTAGTAAAATTCTGGTAACTTTCCTAAAATTCCTGGTTGGAGGATTACGGATTTCCTGCTTTCCCCTCACGGGAATCTTCCATCTGGAATAACTGAAAAAAATATGGGGAAATGTTCCTATAATGTTTCAACACTAATCCATTGTGATATGAAAGCACATCATTCCCATAGATAATCAACACAGTACCTGTGCTGAGCCTTTCTGCACTGTGCCTTTCTGCACTATCAACAGAATAACACTGAACAAAAATATAAGCACAACATGTAAAGTGTTGGTCCCATGTTTCATGAGCTGAAATAATACATCGCAGAAATGTTCCATACACAAAAATCTTATTTCTCTCAAATTTGTTGACATCCCTGTCAGTGAGCATTTCTCCTTTGCAAAGATAATCCATCCACTTGACAAGTGTGGTATATCAAGAAGCTGATTAAACAGCGTGATCATTACACAGGTGCACCTTGTGTTTTGGACATTAAAACTGCACTTTCTGGCTTCTATCAAATCAAATTTATTTATATAGCCCTTCGTACGTCAGCTGATATCTCAAAGTGTTGTACAGAAACCCAGCCTAAAACCCCAAACAGCAAGCAATGCAGGTGTTGAAGCACGTTGGCTGGGAAAAACTCCCTAGAAAGGCCAAAGGAACCAGGCTATGAGGGGTGGCCAGTCCTCTTCAGACTGTGCCGGGGGGAGATTATGACAGAACATGGCCAAGATGTTCAAATGTTCATAAATGACCAGCATGGTCAAATAATAGGTCTGGGACAGGTAGCACGTCTGGTGAACAGGTCAGGATTCCATAGCGCAGGCAGAACAGTTGAAACTGGAGCAGCAGCACGGCCAGGTGGACTGGGGACAGCAAGGAGTCATCATGCCAGGTCGTCCTGAGGCATGGTCCTAGGGCCCAGGTCCTCCGAGAGAGAGAAAGAAAGAGAGAATTAGAGAGAGCATACTTAAATTCACACAGGACACTGGATAAGACAGGAGAAGTACTCCAGATATAATAAACTGACCCTAGCCCCCTGACACATAAACTACTGCAGCATAAATACTGGATATATATATATCCCCCCCCAAGCAGACACATCGATGGCTCTGAACGAACTTTATTTAACTCTCTGCAAACTGGAAACGATTTATCCGGAGGCTGCATTCATTGTAGCTGGGGATTTTAACAAGGCTAATCTGAAAACAAGACTCCCTAAATTTTATCAGCATATCGATTGCGCAACCAGGGGTGGAAAGACCCTGGATCATTGTTACTCTAACTTCCGCGACGCATATAAGGCCCTGCCCCGCCCCCTTTCGGAAAAGCTGACCACGACTCCATTTTGTTGATCCCTGCCTACAGACAGAAACTAAAACAAGAAGCTCCCACGCTGAGGTCTGTCCAACGCTGGTCCGACCAAGCTGACTCCACACTCCAAGACTGCTTCCATCACGTGGACTGGGAGATGTTTCGTATTGCGTCAGACAACAACATTGACGAATACGCTGATACGGTGTGCGAGTTCATTAGAACGTGCGTTGAAGATGTCGTTCCCATAGCAACGATTAAAACATTCCCAAACCAGAAACCGTGGATTGATGGCAGCATTCGCGTGAAGCTGAAAGCGCGAACCACTGCTTTTAATCAGGGCAAGGTGACCGGAAACATGACCGAATACAAACAGTGTAGCTATTCCCTCTGCAAGGCAATCAAACAAGCTAAGCGTCAGTATAGAGACAAAGTAGAATCTCAATTCAACGGCTCAGACACAAGAGGTATGTGGCAGGGTCTACAGTCAATCACGGACTACAGGAAGAAACCCAGCCCAGTCACGGACCAGGATGTCTTGCTCCCAGGCAGACTAAATAACTTTTTGCCCGCTTTGAGGACAATACAGTGCCACTGACACGGCCTGCAACGGAAACATGCGGTCTCTCCTTCACTGCAGCCGAAGTGAGTAAGACATTTAAACGTGTTAACCCTCGCAAGGCTGCAGGCCCAGACGGCATCCCCAGCCGCGGCCTCAGAGCATGCGCAGACCAGCTGGCCGGTGTGTTTACGGACATATTCAATCAATCCCTATACCAGTCTGCTGTTCCCACATGCTTCAAGAGGGCCACCATTGTTCCTGTTCCCAAGAAAGCTAAGGTAACTGAGCTAAACGACTACCGCCCGTAGCACTCACATCCGTCATCATGAAGTGCTTTGAGAGACTAGTCAAGGACCATATCACCTCCACCCTACCTGACACCCTTGACCCACTCCAATTTGCTTACCGCCCAAATAGGTCCACAGACGATGCAATCTCAACCACACTGCACACTGCCCTAACCCATCTGGACAAGAGGAATACCTATGTGAGAATGCTGTTCATCGACTACAGCTCGGCATTCAACACCATAGTACCCTCCAAGCTCGTCATCAAGCTCGAGACCCTGGGTCTCGACCCCGCCCTGTGCAACTGGGTACTGGACTTCCTGACGGGCCGCCCCCAGGTGGTGAGGGTAGGCAACAACATCTCCTCCCCGCTGATCCTCAACACTGGGGCCCCACAAGGGTGCGTTCTGAGCCCTCTCCTGTACTCCCTGTTCACCCACGACTGCGTGGCCATGCACGCCTCCAACTCAATCATCAAGTTTGCGGACGACACAACAGTGGTAGGCTTGATTACCAACAACGACGAGACGGCCTACAGGGAGGAGGTGAGGGCCCTCGGAGTGTGGTGTCAGGAAAATAACCTCACACTCAACGTCAACAAAACTAAGGAGATGATTGTGGACTTCAGGAAACAGCAGAGGGAACACCCCCATCCACATCGATGGAACAGTAGTGGAGAGGGTAGCAAGTTTTAAGTTCCTCGGCATACACATCACAGACAAACTGAATTGGTCCACTCACACAGACAGCATCGTGAGGAAGGCGCAGCAGCGCCTCTTCAACCTCAGGAGGCTGAAGAAATTCGGCTTGTCACCAAAAGCACTCACAAACTTCTACAGATGCACAATCGAGAGCATCCTGGTGGGCTGTATCACCGCCTGGTATGGCAACTGCACCGCCCTCAACCGTAAGGCTCTCCAGAGGGTAGTGAGGTCTGCACAACGCATCACCGGGGGCAAACTACCTGCCCTCCAGGACACCTACACCACCCGATGCTACAGGAAGGCCATAAAGATCATCAAGGACATCAACCACCCGAGCCACTGCCTGTTCACCCCGCTGTCATCCAGAAGGCGAGGTCAGTACAGGTGCATCAAAGCTGGGACCGAGAGACTGAAAAACAGCTTCTATCTCAAGGCCATCAGACTGTTAAACAGCCACCACTAACATTGAGTGGCTACTGCCAACACACTGTCAATGACACTGACTCTACTCCAGCCACTTTAATCATGGGAATTGATGGGAAATGATGTAAATATATCACTAGCCACTTTAAACAATGCTACCTTATATAATGTTACTTACCCTACATTGTTCATCTCATATGCATACGTTGATACTGTACTCTATATCATCGACTGCATCCTTATGTAATACATGTATCACTAGCCACTTTAACTATGCCACTTGGTTTACATACTTATCTCATATGTATATACTGTACTCGATATCATCTACTGTATCTTGCCTATGCTGCTCTGTACCATCACTCATTCATATATCCTTATGTACATATTCTTTATCCCCTTACACTGTGTATAAGACAGTAGTTTTTTTGTGGAATTGTTAGTTAGATTACTTGCTCGTTATTAATGCATTGTCGGAACTAGAAGCACAAGCATTTCGCTACACTCGCATTAACATCTGCTAACCATGTGTATGTGACAAATAAAATTTGATTTGATTTGATTTGAGCATAAATACTGGAGGCTGAGACAGGAGGGGTCAGCTGACATTGTGGCCCCATCCAATGATACCCCCGGACAGGCCCAAACAGGAAGGATATAACCCCACCCATTTTGCCAAAGCACAGCCCCCACACCACTAGAGGGATATCTTCAACCACCAACTTACCATCCTGAGACAAGGCCGAGTATAGCCCACAAAGATCAGTGACTCAACCCACTCAGGTGACGCACCCCTCCTAGGGACGGCATGAAAGAGCACCAGTAAGCCAGTGACTCAGCCCCTGTAATAGGGTTAGAGGCAGAGAATCCCAGTGGAAAGAGGGGAACCGGCCAGGCAGGGACAGCAAGGGCGGTTCGTTGCACCAGAGCCTTTCCGTTCACCTTCCCACTCCTGGGCCAGACTACACTCAATCATATGACCCACTGAAGAGATGAGTCTTCAGTAAAGACTTAAAGGTTGAGACCGAGTTTGCATCTCTCACATGGGTAGGCAGACCATTCCATAAAAATGTAGCTCTATAGGAGAAAGCCCTGCCTCCAGCTGTTTGCTTAGAAATTCTAGGGACAATTAGGAGGCCTGCGTCTTGTGACCTTAGCGTACATGTAGGTATGTATGGCAGGACCGAATCAGAGAGATAGATAGGAGCAAGCCCATGTAATGCTTTGTAGGTTAGCAGTAAAACCTTGAAATCAGCCCTTGCCTTGACAGGAAGCCAGTGTAGGGAGGCTAGCACTGGAGTAATATGATCACATTTTTTGGTTCTAGTCAGGATTCTAGCAGCCGTATTTAGCACTAACTGAAGTTTATTTAGTGCTTTATCTGGGTAGCCGGAAAGTAGAGCTGTCACGCCCTGGTCAAAGTATTTTGTGTTTATCTTTATGTATTTGGTCAGGCCAGGGTGTGGCATGGGGTTTTTGTAATTGTGGTGTGTTTGTCTTGGGGTTTTGGTGGTGGTATTGGGATTGTAGCTTAGTGGGTTGTCTAGCAAGGTCTATGGCTGTCTGGAGTGGTTCTCAATCAGAGGCAGGTGCTTATCGTTGTCTCTGATTGGGAACCATATTTAGGCAGCCATATTCTTTGAGTTTGTCGTGGGTGATTGTCCTTAGTGTCCTATGTGTACTCGTTGTTAGTTTGCACCAGATAGGCTGTTTCGGTTTCGTTTATTGTTTTTTGTAAGTTCGTGTTTTTTTTAATATTAAACATGGATCGCAATCTACACGCTGCAGTTTGGTCCGACTCTCTTTCATCACCACTAGAAAACCGTTACAGAATCACCCACCACCAACGGACCAAGCGGCGTGTCAACAGGCAGGAGCAGCCGAAAAGGAGATGCTCACCAAGGATTTCTGGTCATGGGAGGAGATCTTCGACGGGAGAGGACCCTGGGCTAAACCAGGGGAGTGTAGCCGCCCAAAGGAGCAACAGGAGAAGAGGCAACAGAGGCAGCAGCAGCAGGAGCAGCAGCAGCTACAGTGGGAGAGGTTGCACCACCTGGAGTTATGGACATGGGAGGAGGAATTGGACGGTAAAGGACCCTGGAATGAGCCTGGAGATTATTGTCGCCCCAAAGCCGAGCTGGAGGCAGCAAAAGCAGAGAGGCGGCATTATGAGGAGCTAGCACGGCAGAGCGGATGGAAGCCCGAGAGTCAGCCCCAAAAATTTCTTGGGGGCTTACAGGGAGTATGGCTATGCCAGGTAGGAGACCTGCGCAAACTCCCTGTGCTTACCGGGGGCTGGAGAGACCGGGCAGGCACCGTGTTATGCTGTGGAGCGCACGGTGTCTCCAGTGCGGGTGCACAGCCTGGTTCGGTATATTCCAGCTCCTCGTATCGGCCGGGCTAGAGTGGGCATCGAGCCAGGTAAGGTTGGGCAGGCTCGGTGCTCAAGAGCTCCAGTGCGCCTGCACGGTCCGGTCTATCCAGTACCACCTCCACACCCCAGCCCTCCGGTAGCAGCTCCCCGCACCAGGCTTCCTGTGCGTGTCCTCGATCCAGTACCACCAGTTCCAGCACCACGCACCAGGCCTTCAGTGTGCCTCGCCTGTTCAGCGCAGCCAGCGCTTTTCTCCTCTCCTGCGCTGCTGGAGTCTCCCGCCTGTTTAACGCAGCCAGAGCCTTCCTCCTCTACAGCGCTGCCGGAGCCTCCCGCCTGTTCAGCGCAGCCAGAGCCTTTCTCCTCTACAGCGCTGCCGGAGCCTCCCCCGCCTGTTCAGCGCAGCCAGAGCCTTCCTCCTCTACAGCGCTGCCGGAGCCTCCCGCCTGTTTAGCGCAGCCAGAGCCTTTCTCCTCTCCTGCGCTGCCGGAGTCTCACGCCTATCTAGCGCTGTTAGAGCTTTCCTCATCTCCAGCGCTGCCGGAGTCTTCCGCCTGTTTAGCGCAGCCAGAGCCTTCCTCCGACACAGCGCTGCAGGAGTCTCCCGCCTGTTCAGCGCAGCCAGAGCTGCCAGTCTGCATGAAGCAGCCAGAGCTGTCAGTCTGCATGGAGCAGTCAGAGCTGTCAGTCTGCATGGAGCAGTCAGAGCTGTCAGTCTGCATGGAGCAGTCAGAGCTGTCAGTCTGCATGGAGCAGCCAGAGCTGTCAGTCTACATGAAGCAGCCCGAGCTGCCAGTCTGCATGAAGCAGCCAGTCTACATGGGAGCAGCCAGAGCTGTCAGTCTACATGAAGCAGCCCGAGCTGCCAGTCTGCATGAAGCAGCCAGTCTACATGGAGCAGCCAGAGCTGTCAGTCCGCATGGAGCAGCCAGAGCTGTCAGTCCGCATGGAGCAGCCAGAGCTGTCAGTCTGCATGGAGCAGCCAGAGCTGTCAGTCCGCATGGAGCAGCCAGAGCTGTCAGTCTACAGGAAGCAGCCCGAGCTGCCAGTCTGCATGAAGCAGCCAGTCTACATAGAGCAGCCAGAGCTGCCAGTCTGCATGAAGCAGCCAGAGCTGTCAGTCTGCATGGAGCAGTCAGAGCTGTCAGTCTGCATGGAGGAGCCAGAGCTGTCAGTCTACATGAAGCAGCCCGAGCTGCCAGTCTGCATGAAGCAGTCAGTCTACATGGAGCAGCCAGAGCTGTCAGTCCGCATGGAGCAGCCAGAGCTGTCAGTCTACATGAAGCAGCCCGAGCTGCCAGTCTGCATGAAGCAGCCAGTCTACATGGAGCAGCCAGAGCTGTCAGTCTGCATGAAGCAGCCAGAGCTGTCAGTCTGCATGGAGCAGCCAGTCTGCACGGAGCAGCCAGTCTGCACGGAGCTGTCAGTCTGCACGGAGCTGTCAGTCTGCACGGAGCTGTCAGTCTGTAAGGAGCTGCCAGTCTGCAAGGAGCTGCCAGTCTGCAAGGAGCTGCCAGTCAGCACGGAGCCGCCAGAGCGGTCAGTCTGTAAGAAGCCGCCAGAGCTGTCAGCCTATATGGAGCAGCTAGTGCCGCCAGTCTGCCCAGCGCCGCCAGTGCCCCCAGTCTGCCCAGCATCGCCAGTCTGCCCAGCGCCATCAGTCTGCCCAGCATCGCCAGTCTGCCCAGCATCGCCAGTCTGCCCAGCATCGCCAGTCTGCCCAGCATCGCCAGTCTGCCCAGCACCGCCAGTCTGCCCAGCGTCGTCAGTCTGCCCAGCGTCGTCAGTCTGCCCAGCACCGCCAGTCTGCCCAGCGTCGCCAGTCTGCCCAGCGTCGCCAGCTGTCGCCAGTCTGCCCGGCGCCGCCAGTCTGCCCGGCGCCGCCAGTCTGCCCGGCGCCGCCGGTCTGCCCAGCATCGCCAGTCTGCCAGACTCTTCCAGATCTGCCAGTCAACCAGACTCTTCCAGATCTGCCAGTCAACCAGACTCTTCCAGATCTGCCAGTCAACCAGACTCTTCCAGATCTGCCAGTCAGCCAGGATCTGCCAGTCAGCCAGGATCTGCTGAAACCACCAGCCAGCCAGGAGCTGGTAGATCTATCTACCTGCCTGAGCTTCCTCTCACTCCTGAGCTTCCTCTCACTCCTGAGCTTCCTCTCACTCCTGAGCTTCCTCTCACTCCTGAGCTTTCTCTCACTCCTGAGCTTTCTCTCACTCCTGAGCTTTCTCTCACTCCTGAGCTTTCTCTCACTCCTGAGCTTTCTCTCACTCCCGAGCTTCCCCTCAGTCCCGAGCTGCCTCGGTCCCGAGCTGTCCTTCAGTCCCGATCTGTTCCTCAGTCCAGTGGGGTTCTGGGTGAGGACTACTAGGCCATGGTCGGCGGCGAGGGTGGACTATCCAGGGACGAAGGGAGAGGGGACTAAGACATTAAAGGAGTGGGGTCCACGTCCCGCGCCGGAGCCGCCACCATGGACAGACGCCCACCCGGACCCTCCCTATTGTTTTGAGGTGCGTTCGGGAGTCCGCACCTTAGGGGGTTCTGTCACGCCCTGGTCAAAGTATTTTGTGTTTATCTTTATGTATTTGGTCAGGCCAGGGTGTGGCATGGGGTTTTTGTAATTGTGGTGTGTTTGTCTTGGGGTTTTGGTGGTGGTATTGGGATTGTAGCTTAGTGGGTTGTCTAGCAAGGTCTATGGCTGTCTGGAGTGGTTCTCAATCAGAGGCAGGTGCTTATCGTTGTCTCTGATTGGGAACCATATTTAGGCAGCCATATTCTTTGAGTTTGTCGTGGGTGATTGTCCTTAGTGTCCTATGTGTACTCGTTGTTAGTTTGCACCAGATAGGCTGTTTCGGTTTCGTTTATTGTTTTTTGTAAGTTCGTGTTTTTTTATATTAAACATGGATCGCAATCGACACGCTGCAGTTTGGTCCGACTCTCTTTCATCACCACTAGAAAACCGTTACAAGAGCATTGCAGTAGTCTAACCTAGAAGTAACAAAAGCATGGAATAATTTTTCTGCATCAGTTTTGGACAGAAAGTTTCTGATTTTTGCAATGTTACGTAGATGGAAAAAAGCTGTCCTTGAAACAGTCTTGATATGTTCATCAAAAGAGAGATCAGGGTCCAGAGTAACGCCGAGGTCCTTCACAATTTTATTTGAGAAGACTGTACAACCATTAAGATTAATTGTCAGATTCAACAGAAGATCTCTTTGTTTCTTGGGACCTAGAACAAGCATCTCTATTTTGTCCGAGTTTAAAAGTAGAAAGTTTGCAGCCATCCACTTCCTTATGTCTGAAACACAAGCTTCTAGCGAGGGCAATTTTGGGGCTTCACCATGTTGCATTGAAATGTACAGCTGTGTGTCATCCACATAGCAGTGAAAGTTAACATTATGTTTTCGAATGACATCTCCAAGAGGTAAAATATATAGTGAAAACAACAGTGGTCCTAAAAGGGAACCTTGAGGAACACCGAAATTTACAGTTGATTTGTCAGAGGATAAGCCATTCACAGAGACAAACTGATATCTTTCCAACAGATAAGATCTAAACCAGGCCAGAACTTGTCCGTGTAGAACAATTTGGGTTTCCAATCTCTCCAAAAGAATGTGGTGATCGATGGTATCAAAAGCAGCACTAAGGTCTAGGAGCACGAGGACAGATGCAGAGCCTCGGTCTGATGCCATTAAAAGGTAATTTACCACCTTCACAAGTGCAGTCTCAGTGCTATGATGGGGTCTAAAACCAGACTGATGCATTTCGTATATATTGTTTGTCTTCAGGAAGGCAGTGAGTTGCTGCGCAACAGCCTTTCCTAACATTTGAGAGGAATGGAAGATTCGATGTAGGCCGATAGTTTTTTATATTTTCTGGGTCAAGGGTTTGGCTTTTTCAATAGAGGCTTTATTACTGCCACTTAAGGTGAGTTTTGTACACATCCGGTGGATAGAGAGCCATTTATTATGTTCAACATAGGAGGGCCAAGCTCTTTCAGTAGTTTAGTTGGAATAGTGTCCAGTATGCAGCTTGAAGGTTTAGAGGCCATGATTATTTTCATCATTGTGTCAAGAGATATAGTACTAAAACACTTGAGTGTCTCTCTTGATCCTAGGTTCTGGCAGAGTTGTGCAGACTCAGGACAACGGAGCTTTGAAGGAATATGCAGATTGAGTCCGTAATTTGCTTTCTAATAACCATGATCATTTCCTCAAAGAAGTTCATGAATTTATTACTGCTGAAGTGAAAGCAATCCTCACTTGGGGAATGCTGCTTTTTTAGTTAGCTTTGCGACAGTATCAAAAAGAAATTTCAGATTGTTCTAATTTTCCTCAATTAAGTTGGAAAAAGCAGCAGTGGGATCGTCTGAGGAGGGGGGGCCCTTTTGTCCTTGCTCTCCAAGGCCCACCCATAGCTGTACCCCTGCCCAGTCATGTGAAATCCACAGATTAGGGCCTAATGAATTTTTTTCAAATGACTTATTTTGTTATATGAACTGTAACTCAGTAAAATCTTTTAAATTGTTGCATGTTGCGTTTATAGTTTTTGTTCAGTATATTTTAAAGGTTACTCTACAATGTCACTCCTCTGGGCTGCAGAGTGATTTCTTTATGACACTATGAAGCCCTGCAGGCTCCAGCACGCATATGGTTGAGGTGACTCCAACGTCAGTGTGAGGAAATGGGAAATTAGTAAAGTACTCTAGAGACATGTTGAAGGGGAGCATTTATTAGATGTCAATTACTGCTACTATTTGTGGTATAAAGTCACTTCCTGTAGTGTGTGTGTGTGTGTGTGTGTGTGTGTGTGTGTGAGAGAGTTTTATCTCATTAACTATTTATTACTGACAAGATGGCCTACAAACAGAAGATTTCCTTTTAACCTCAACTTCCCTATTTTCCATTTTAGTAACCCTAAGATAATGAAGGTCATTTGAGATGTGCTGTATAATCACCATAGCCATTCACTTTATTTGACTTATTTGAATGGAGAACCACTCATTGGCAGTATATCCTCTACAGGGTACTGTGTAAAAATTGGGACAGCAGTGATTTTTGTTTTGTTAACTCACTAGCATCATGGAAAATCTGTCTTGGCTCTGCTTTCAGTTTTCCATGATGATGTCAGACACCATTGTGAGAGGAAGGAGGGAAGCTGCGGAGGTAAGTCGGTGGATGGGGGGGATACTTGAGGATGTCCATGGGATTTTCTTGGATTTTCTGCATTGCTTTGAGAATTAAAAACACACACACAAAAAACAACAACAATAGGCCTATGCATACTGGACTCTGAGTGACTGAAGGGACACTGCTTTGCAGCATCATTCAATACCACGAGGGAGATAAATACAAGAAATAGCTTTAAGATAGAGGGAGATAGCTAGCTTTCATAATCTGTCACATTCAGAGAGGGAATGCTATAACAAGAGTGCTTTACACTAATTACATTTTCAGTAAATACATGGGTTGAGAATATGAAGTTATGAGAAAGGTAGCTTTTGATTTGTAAAGGTGGAAAGGTAGCTTTTGATTTGTAAAGGTAGAAAGGTAGCTTTTGATTTGTAAAGGTGGAAAGGTAGCTTTTGATTTGTAAAGGTGGAAAGGTAGCTTTTGATTTGTAAAGGTAGAAAGGTAGCTTTTGATTTGTAAAGGTGGAAAGGTAGCTTTTGATTTGTAAAGGTAGAAAGGTAGCTTTTGATTTGTAAAGGTGGAAAGGTAGCTTTTGATTTGTAAAGGTAGAAAGGTAGCTTTTGATTTGTAAAGGTTGAAAGTTACATCCTGGATCTGGATGTCTATTCCACCTAGTCCTATCTCCTTCCATCCATTCTGTAACACAGGCATTCCTAGCCAGTTAGGACAGCAACAAATCTCTAAATACCTGGCAGGATAAGAAGTAGTACTACTAATATACTCTTAGCACATACCACCCATTTTCTACTTTGAGCTTTATACTTACAACCCCTGTAAAAAATAATAAACCATGCCCTCTTGAGGACAGACATGGTGGCTGCCTTAAAAGCCTACAGTTTAGACTCTACCCAGATTGTGTAGAGAGCCCACAAGGAAGAATGGGCTATTGACTATATATATAGTACCAGTCAAATGTTTGGACACACCTACTCATTCAAGGGTTTTTCTTTGTTTTTACTATTTTCTACATTGTAAAATAATAGTGAAGACATCAACACTATGAAATAACACATGGAATCACGTAGTGCTAAACAAATCAAAATATATTTGATATTTGAGAATCTTTAAAGGTAGTCACCCTTTGCCTTGATGACAGATTTGCACACTCTGAGGTAGTCACCTGGAATGCATTTCAATTTACAGGTGTGTCTTGTTAAAAGTACATTTGTGGAATTTATTTCCTTCTTAATGTGTTTGAGCCAGTTGTGTTGTGACAAGGTAGGCGTGGTATACAGAAGATAGCTCTATTTGGTAAAATACCAAGTCCAGATTATGGCAAGAACAGCTCAAATAAGCAAAGAGAAATGACAGTCCACCATTACTTTAAAGACATAAAGGTCAGTCAATCCAGAACATTTCAAGAACTTGGAGTTTCTTCAAGGGCAGTTGCAAAAACCATCAAGCACTATTATGAAACTGTCTCTCATGAGGACCGTCACAGGAAAGGAAGATCCAAGTTCATTAGAGTTACCAGCCTCAGAAATTGCAGCCTAAATAAATGCTTCACAGAGTTCAAGTGACAGACACATCTCAACATCAACTGTTCAGAGGCGACTGCGTGAATCAGGCCTTCATGGTCGAATTGCTGCTAAGAAATCACTACTAAAGGACACCAATCAGAAGAGACTTGCTTGGGCCAAGAAACACAAGCAACGGACATTAGACTGGTGGAAATCTGTCCTTTGGTCTGATGAGTCCAAATGTGTGATTTTTGGTTTCAACCGCCGTGTCTTTGTGAGACGCAGAGTAGGTGAACGGATGTGGTTCCCACCGTGAAGCATGGAGGAGGAGGTGTGACGGTGCTTTGCTATTGACACTGTCAGTGATTTATTTACAGTTCAAGGCCCACTTAACCAGCATGTCTACCACAGCATTCTGCAGTGATATGCCATCGCATCTGGTTTGCATTTAGTGGGACTATAATTTGTTTTTCAACAGGACAATGACCCAACACACCTCCAGGCTGTGTAAGTGCTATTTGACCATCAGATGACCTGGCCTCCACAATCACCCAACTTCAACCCAATTGAGATGGTTTAGGATGAGTTGGACTGCAGAGTGAAGGAAAAGCAGCCAACAAGTGCTCAGCATATGTGTGAACTCCTTCAAGAATGTTGGAAAAGCATTCCAGGTGAAGATGGTTGAGAGAATGCCAGAATGCTTTTTTGGTTACTACATGATTCCATATGTGTTATTTCATAGTTTTGATGTCTTCACTATTATTCTACAATGGTGGTGGAAAACGCTCTCTGCGCCACTCCAGAATCTCCCATAAGCTTTCAGTTGGGTTGAGATTGGTGACAGATGAACATGGCATATGGTTTACATTGTTTTCATGCTCATCAAATAATTCAGTGACCACTTGTGCCCTGTGGATGGGGGCATTGTCATCCTATGGGGGCATAGCCATGGTAGCCAAAATAATGGCATGTCCAGCATTTTTATACATAACCCTAAGCATGATGGGTTGTTAATTGCTTAATTAACTCAGGAACCACACTTGTGTGGATGCACCTGCTTTCAATATACTTTGTATCACTCATTCACTTGAAGTGTTTCCATTATTTTGGCAGTTAGCTGTGCCTAAAGATTAATAGTGATGGGAAGAGCTCTATGGGAGAATCTCAACTGCATACTCCTCGCATTCTCTCTCCTTCTCAAAACCCATTCGATTAAAAAGTTAGAGGTTCCTCCCCTCTGACCTCCACCAATCAGTGTTAACAAGGAGATGAGGAAAGAGGACGTGAGTATGCAATTGCGATTCTCCCAATGGCATAATCCTTATGTCCTCTTTCCTTGTCTCCTTCTCAAAACCCATTGGAGGAGGTCAGAGGGGCGGGACCTCTGGCTTTCTCATCCAATGGGTTTGAGAGAGGCGAGGAGAGAGGACGTGAGGAGTATGCAATTGAGATCTTGCCCATGGCTTATGACGTGCCTGTCCAATATGGACACATGAATGTCTTTCCATCCTTCCTGCCAGATACCTGGTTGTCTACCTTACAGCGAGACCTACCTGTCAGTGCCTATGAGTCAAAGAAACAATAGCCACAGTCTCCAGGTAAAATCAACTTTTCATTAAGAACCTTGTCACTTTCTGTCTGGAGCAGGTGTGTGTGTTTATGTTTGTATAGTAGTGCTACATGCAGTTGAGGTTGAGTAGCGGTAGTGGAACGGTAAGAGGGGATGGGGGATAAAGAAGTACCTCTACCTGGCTCATAGTCTGGTGCGTCGCACGCTCCATAGTGTGAAATGGGATTTGCTCCCCGTGAAATAAAGTGTTGCAGTAACAGATTATCAGATTTTAATCCACTTCAATGTAAGGGCTCAGCATAGTGTCAAGGGAGCTGTGCCAGTGAGGACATTCATTTGCTGTCAAACATCAAATCAAATTTTATTTGATGTTAATGAGAGTGTAGCGAAATGCTTGTGCTTCTAGTTCCGACAACGCAGTAATATCCAACGAGTAATCTAATTTAACAATTTCACAACAATTACCTTATGCACACAAGTGTAAAGGAATAAGAATATGTACATAAAAAATATATGAATGAGTGATGGTATAGAATGGCATAGGCAAGATGCAGTGGATCGTATAGAGTACACTATATACATATGAAATGAGTGATGTAGGGTATGTAAACATATAAAAGTGGCATTGATATGCTGTCATGCTGGAGGATGTTGCAGGCAGCAGAATGTTCTCCACGGCGTCTCCAGACTGTCACGTCTGTCACATGTGCTCAGTGTGAACCTGCTTTCATCTGTGAAGAGCACAGGGCGCCAGTGGCGAATTTGCCAATCTTGGTGTTCTCTGGCAAATGCCAAACGGCCTGCACAGTGTTGGGCTGTAAGCACAACCCCCACCTGTGGACGTCGGGCCCTCATACCACCCTCATGGAGTCTGTTTCTGACCGTTTGAGCAGACACATGCACATTTGTGGCCTGCTGGAGGTCATTTTGCAGGGCTCTGGCAGTGCTCCTCCTGCTCCTCCTTGCACAAAGGCAGAGGTAGCGGTCCTGCTGCTGGGTTGTTGCCCTCCTACGGCCTCCTCTACGTCTCCTGATATACTGGCCTGTCTCCTGGTAGCGCCTCCATCCACACTACGCTGACAGACACAGCAAACCTTCTTGCCACAGCTCGCATTGATGTGCCATCCTGGATGAGCTGCACTACCTGAGCCACTTGTGTGGGTTGTAGACTCCGTCTCATGCTACCACTAGAGTGAAAGCACCGCTAGCATTCAAAAGTGACCAAAACATCAGCCAGGAAGCATAGGAACTGAGAAGTGGTCTGTGGTTATCACCTGCAGAACCACTCCTTTATTGGAGGCGTCTTGCTAATTGCCTATAATTTCCACCTGTTGTCTATTCCATTTGCACAACCACATGTGGCATTTATTGTCAATCAGTGTTGCTTCCTAAGTGGACAGTTTGATTTCACAGAAGTGTGATTGACTTTGAGTTACATTGTGTTGTTTAAGTGTTCCCTTTATTTTTTTGAGCAGTGTATATTAAGATCTATATCTATCTATCTATCTATATATATCTATCTATATATCTATCTATCTATATATATGACACAATCTGTTAGCGAAGGTCTCAGCTACAGATGACGTGCAGGAAATTGCAGGGTTTTGTCGTTTTGCATGATGCCTACTTTGATGCTAATTAGTATTAATTAGTATGTTGGTTCATATATATATATATATATATATATATATATAGGAACCAACATGTAATGGAAAAGGCAGCTAGAGCCCCACAGTGGAGGTGTCATAATACCCATAAAACCTAGCGGTCAAACAGGGAAATGGTCCCAATCGTTTTTCCACCATTCATTTTTCCCATAGGGGATTTTAGAAACACTTAAAATAAGGCCTGTGTTTCATGTAGGTTTACCCTAGCATGACGTTTTGATAACCATGTACAGTAAATCTCTCTCGGACAAGGGACTTATCAATATATTCGGCTCTATTTACTCTCAGATTTGAAAATACTATATACAGGTGAATATATAGTTAATTACCTTGTCCTAGAGAGATTTCCACGGTTATCAAAATGGCATGCCTACACGAAACAGACTTTATTGAGTGTTACTAAAATCCCCTATGGGAAACATTAATGGTGGAAAAACAATTGGAACAATTTCCTTGTTTGACCGCTAGGTTTTATGGGTCAAAGTAGTGGTATGTGGTGGTTGGCAGGGTAATTTTCTTTCCTGTACCCTTTTTGTGTCGCAAAAAAAGTGTAATGTATTTACACTCCAGTCCAGTTGGTAGTGGCAATGCAACTTTTTGGTTCTCAACCGCCATTTAAAAATCACACACGGGCTACCTGAGCGCGTTCACATCGCTTGAACATTTGCGGAACGTTTTGTACTTACAGAACGACATGTTTCCCCAAAATGTTAATCCAAAAAATTGTGTTTGCTACCTTCATTTTTATTTGCGACTAGGTTTTTGCTAGAAGGTTTTATTGACACAAGACCGTTCAATGGAACAGTAGCAGGCAAATGTCTCTTACATTTCTAAATGTCGACAAAAAATAATTGGACACATTCATGGAAACATAGTTATTGAGTGTTGAAATCCATAGTTTTAGGTAAGAATGACAATCTACGCAACCTGCCAAAATTACGCAAAGGGAGCCATTTGTCAATGGAGCAAACACTTTTATAAAATACATGTGGGCTACTTTAGTGTTGTACAAAATATATGCCTCCAATGTGAAAACAAAAAAATAAGTAATAAGCATCCCAAAAGTTGTTGATTTCTTGAAACAAGAGGCTTGTGCAGGCGACTGCTGACTGACTGATCAACATATCACCTTGAGGAGAAATGTAAGTGAATGAGGGCGAAGTATCGGAGGTGGTAGGTGTGGTGAAAAAGTGGACCCTTGCCTTTTGGCTGATCCATTTGTGGTTTCAGGGTGGGTGAAAACAGTTGTGTGCTGTGGAATCGGTGAGGGTAACCAGAAGTGGTCTTGGTATAATTGTTTGTGTTTCTGCTGGTCTGAGGGAGAAGGCGCTTCGCATTAAAGGAATGGGGGAAAGACATGTGAATTGTTTTGCTCTCAAGAAAAGGACGCCACTGAAAGGAGTGATTACTGGGGTAGCAGTAAATGTAAAAGTTGACCAACTGAAGCGGAAGATTGCCAGTGTTTCTGATGCTTGTCGTTTGGTGCGACGCAGACAGGGTGGGCGTAAGTGGTGAAACAGAAGAGTCATTGTCTGTTATTTTAGGTTTTGATGAGTCTGTGGCAACAGTGTGTATGGGGGAGGTTCCTAGGTGTGAGAAGTGTGCAGAAGGGCATGAGACAAAGGAATGTGTAGTATTGGGGAAAGTAGTGGTATGTGTTAATTCTAAGGGTGCCCATGGGGCTGGGGATCAGAAATGTCCTGTGTGAGAGAGGCAGGTTGAGGTTTCCAGGGTGAGAGTAGTGCAGAAGTTGTCATATGCTGAGGCAGTAAAGGAAGTAGAGGAAGATGGGTCAAGGCGGAGGGATCCTGAGAGGAGTGGTGTGACTTGTAGACATGTACCACTACAAAGGGATAGGCCAACAAGTGATATTATGTTTCAGTAAGATTATATTTTTAGCATTTCTAGCAGTGGTTATCAACTGTACTGCAGGGATGGAACGTAAGTCTTGGAACATTGAGGTTGTGGTGGCAGTTGCAGAGAGGTATTTGGGTGTGCGAGAGAGTTTCAGGGTGTGTTAAGTCTTGGTGTCCCATCCTTTCAGGTTGTTGGCCTGAGGAAGGACTAAATAGATTGAAATAGTGGAGTACGGTGGTGTTTTTTTATTAATTATTTTTTTGTGAGTGATGTGTTAGATGGTAGGGTATTTGTTTATTTATGTTTTCAAGCAAAGTATAAGGGAGTTGTACTCCAGTCTAGTAGGTTGGGGTAATGCAACATGTTTTGGTTGTCAACCGCCGTTAAACCTCATCGAAGAAGATGATGGCTATTGTGTTTTTGCAACTGTTGCATGCCCACGTCGTTTGAGCCAGATGAGTCTCCGTAGCTAAGTAAACATGAGTCACGTGCGAGGAAGAGGAAATATTGAATGAAAATTCTGAAAGCCCCAGCTGTCGCCATCTAGCCACATTTTTTCCTGATGAATATTGATGTTGCAACAAGCGTCTATACATATAAATATACAATGCGTATTTAAAGTCCATACTTTGATCGCTTATTAGCTGTCATGTCACCCTGTAATTGTATGAGCTAGCTACTAGCTAATACCTGTGCCTAACGGCGACGGGTCGAAGAGCGTACACCTGTGCTAGCTATCCATTAATTTGTGAAAATATCCAGTACGCCAGTAGCTTGTTAACACCCAACCCAAGGAAGGTATATCTTGACAGAATGCGATGGGAAACTGTTGGGCTTATTGTTCTGGAAACTTCAGAAGAGAAGCAAACATTATACAACGAGGAGGCGGGTAAGTGATACGCCCTTTAAACCAACGTTGGCTAGCAAAGGTTAGCTAGGCACAAGTATACAGTATCAGCGTAAAAAAAGATCCACGGTGTCAAGGCTTGTGCCGTGTTCAAAACAACTGGGAACTCGGACATCTCCGATTTTAGAATGGTGTTAAAAACAACTCTGGAATTCCAATTCGGGAACTGACTTCACGACCTAAAGATCACTGACGTTATGATTTCACCTCGTATTCCCAGTTGTTTTGAAAGCGAAATTATAGCTACGAACCAGAGTCGCATGTCATATAACGTTACCTTTCCCTGCGAACTAGATAGGTTTTCCCGCAGCAAGCTGAAGCGTTCCTCACACCACCCCTTCATGTGTGTTTTTCCATACTGACACACGGCTTTGTAAATGCATCGTGCATTTTATGCTGTATTCAATTACAATTGACTAATATGGAAAAATATTTTGTTGACACTCATTGCATCCAGCTTCCTTAAAGGAAAATGACATTTCTGAGTAGGTTATAAACTGCAGGCTTGATGTTATTGATATCAGTTAGGCCTATAACGTTAGTTGTGATGCCAGGCTGTATCTGAGCAATTCCATGGTAAGAATTATGCTGAGACTCAGATTTTTCCCATTAAAATGTATGCCAAACAAAAACCAATGATTGCAAAGCTAAAAAAAAAACATGCAACTCTATGCACAAGGACAACTTAACAATTTCCACTGAACATTTGACAAAAACACATTTATTTGAACAATGCAGATGCAAAGTTTGGTAACAGCATAACTGCACCAACCACCATTCTGTGTCATTCCAGCAAGCCATGACACCCACCATCTAAGATTGTAAAGAATTTGTTTCTGTAGGTAAGAAACCGATATTAGCATTCCTGAAACATTATTTTGTTCAAATATAATTTGATCATTGAGAAATTAAGCTAATTGATTGTGCCCCAATTTGACCTTTTATTTTTAGGGTTCACAAAATATTAAACACATAGTACCCAACATCCAATTTGGACTAAACTATACTTAGCTTGAAAAGAAAGAAAGAAATACCCTAACACTACACTAACACAAACATGTATACAAAAATGCCAACACAACCTCAATTCTCTGCAACTTACGTTCCATCCCTGCGGTACAGTTGATAACCATTGCTATGAATGCTAAAAATGAAATCTTACTGAAACACACATATCACATAACATAATATTCCTCCCCCTTGACCCACCTTCCTCTACCTTATTCACTGCCTCAGCATATGACAACTTCTGCACTACTCTCACCCTGGAAGCCTCAACCTGCCTCTCTCACTGGACATTTCTGATCCCCAACTAACACATACCACTACTTTCCCTAATGCTACACATTCCTTTGTCTCATGCCCTTCTGCACACTTCTCACACCTAGGAACCCCCCTCCTACACGCCGCACTTGGTAGCACAGATAATGGAGCTGACTAGGGAAACGTTTCCCGCTGTTCTTAGTTCCAGGCTGGACAGTCAAACTAGAACAGTTGAACTAATCTTCAACTAGATGCCACTGTTCCGGCTTGTGCCAACACCCATTTATCCATTTAGCTGGTTTCATTTCTTTTCAACTTTGTGTAGAAAACTAATAGCTTTTGCTCATGATGAAAATAAATTGTGTGGCCAAGCCAGTCCTCGATGAAAGCATTTGTTTGCCCTCCTCTCAGCAACCTAATGCTTCAACCCAACTCTCCTTGAATAGTCTAACAAATGGCATCTCTCTGAATGGGCTATCCCCATCATGCAATTCTGATATTTAGACATCCTACAAGCCCAAAACTTTGATGGAGAAATTGGTTAGTGACTAAAATGTTGTGACAACCCTAATAAAATAATACAATTATAAACCATTCATGGCAGTCTTTTTTTTTCAATAACATGTGATGTGACATTTACCATTAAACACAGCCCAACCCAATACCATTACAAAACACTATGCAATGTGTGTTTGGGCCTTTTAACATTGAAGACCATTAGAGACCATAACATTGAAACCATTAGAACTGCTATATCCTAATGGTTTGCTTGTTCGCCAGTAATGGTCTAACTAATCCAGACCTTAATGGAAATAAACCACACACGGAGGGTCCGTTTCCTAGACACCAATTAAGCCTAAGAGAAGGACAAACTGAATTGCTTTCCTGGGAGACTGGCTTGAATTGTGAGGATGACCACATTTTTTTTTTTCATCATGAGCCAAAGTTTTTGGTTTTCTACCCAAAGTTGCAAAGCAACAGATGTGATCCATTTAATCAACACAAGAGACCAGCAAAAAATGATTAAAGGGTGTGGTGACAGTAGCGGCATCTAGTGGGCGAAACGTGGTACTTTAACAATGCATGGTAAATAATGCAAGCGACTTCAATGGCTAATTTCTCTGAACATGAAAAAAAAAATCAGATTCACAAGGAATAAATTACATAGGATGAAGACGCAATACTCCAAGCAGCAGCTCCATACTACTTGTACTTGTCAGACAGAATGGATACTGTATACTGGTTGTCCGGGGTGGGATTGTGGGTAGCTTTGATAATTATATTGGATTCCTCGTGTCTTAGTCATTGTTAGGAAGAATTATGGTCCAGATCGGATGTAAAGGTACTGTATTTATTGAAGATTATATTAGTCCTATTAATTCAAATGGCCAATTTGCATAAAACAAATGCCTTCATATCTCAGCTCAAATTATAATTCAACAAATTAATGTTTCAGGAATGCTAAGAAACATAAGATAACTACATAAACTATTTTATAACAATCTGAGTCTCAGCATCAATTGCCCGTCTCTTCTGTTGAAAGAACTAGCTATGAATGACAGTGACCGAAAGTATCCTAAATGGATGTCAATATTGTCAAATTTCTGTCCATACAGGTCCAAATACTTTAGAAGCAGTACAACTGGGGAACATTACACAATAGAGGTATGATACTTACATTTTTCTGGAAGTAGGCCTATGTCATGTTTCATCATGCATCACTTGGTTGGAAAAACATGATGTACTTACAGTGCAATTCTGTCTCCCCACAGTTTGAAAACCTTGTTGAGAGTGATGAGGTAAGTGTGTGAACATGTAGAGCATATTTGTTAGATTGAAACAATCCGAAAGTGTGCCATTGGCTGACGATACACAGAAGACACGATGATTGTGGGCCTGTTCTGGATGATTCTTTGCCCACTTTTAGTATTTAAGTTGTCTCATTTTAATTTCAGGCAGAGAGCCCACAAAGCTGTCCCAGGTACGTTTTTGAAACTTTTTTGGGGGACAGACGAATGCATATTATAAGAATAATGTTAATCAGGGCTTTAACCAAGATGAGCTTGAGGTAATGTTTGTTTCATTTTGATACCAGGCCTATCAGTGAAGATGAGATCATCCACCTCAAAGAGCACCGGTATACTGCAATTTCTGATCAGCAGAACTTGATAGATCAGAAGTTGCAAGCAGAGGTAGGCTTACACAAGAACAATGCCTCTGAAACAATGCCTCTTTTGCGTACAGATAATGGAAGGTTCAATTCAAAGGTCATTACACTTCCTCGTTTATGAACTTTGTACTGCCTTTCATGTAGCAAGATACAGTATCTAAGATAAGTTTATGCTTAGCCTACGTGCTCATAGCAGCCTTATATTTTAATTTTGGTTGATTTGTAATTTTTTAAATTTGCTTTTCAGAATTGTTTTGCAATTTTGGTTTTCTGTTCTCAACTTTGTTCTTTCTTTTGTCATTTCTGCTCAGTTATTAGCACAAGAGGAGAACTTAAGGCTAGAAGAGGAGGCTAGAAATGCTGCCCAGCGTGAGGCCGCCAGGCTGGCACGCGAGCGAAAGCTAAAGGAGGTGAGGCGGCCATTATTGAGTCTGCCTGTCGTCCCTTCACTACCATGTTCCACCTTTTCCTTGGCTCTACCCCTGCTTCTTTCGATTAGTGTTGCACACTACACCAAAACTTCTGTACTTTTTCCATAATACAACATATCAAACAGTTCGGTACTAGAATTGTTCGGTTTGTCGTTCTGTGTCTCATGTTTGGAGATCAACTAAATGTATTGCATTTATTAAATTATGTAATTAGCTAAACTTTAACAAAAGACCTGAACAGAACGCATCAGGGATTTGTATTCTCTGCCACTTTCTGAAGAGGCAATGAGAATGCCCGTCTGTGTGTGGTAGCCATTAGTGAAACTAATAATGAGCATCTTTGTTTAGATGGAAAGGCTTTCCCAAAAACCTTTCTAAATGAAAAGTTTATGCCTACCTGGCAGAATCATGATTATTGGCATCAATCCAGTGGCTGCTTGTTTTACAAACTCTATCACGTGAGCTACAGAATAACCGCTAACCAAACAACCTAACCAAACCAACTGCATAACCAAACAACCTAACCATTCAAATCTAAACCTCTTAAATTTTCCCAGACCAAAACTGGTCTCCAATGTGGTTTAAGCATTGTTATGGACTTAGAAAAACAAATTGGATGTTCAAATACTAAACCTGGTTCGGGATAGAAGCCATAATTCTGGTATCGTGAAAACACTAGTCTTTATTACCACTTCAAGTACATAATATCACAAATTGGTTATGGTCAATCAAAATTTGTCAATCTAAAGAACTGTATCGGGATAGAATGCCATAATTTGTAAATCTGGCAAGTGTCCTTTTGATCCTCAGTTAATTCACACAAAAAACGGAAAGACATTTGTCTACACTTCATTTCTTAACCTCAAATTAATCTATGCATCCATTCATTTCCATTCTTTTGATATTTGAGTTGTTTCTCAAAGCTGTGCTTTTTTTATTGTTCATTCCACAGTTTTTCCCTTTGGTTAATTCCATTTCTTTCATCTGTATTTGCCTATCTGCCACCTTAATTTTAACACAGCCGGTAATGGCAGCAAGTAACTAACAAATCTTCAAGTGATCATTATTTACATTTACATTTTTGACCAAGTGTTTTTCTGAGGTATAATTATTTTTCAAAGCAACAGCTTGCACAACGGAAAAAAAGCAAGGCAGAAGTCCAAGGTGGCGCAGCCCATCCAAGAAAGTGAGTCTATAAACCAAGTAAAAATGGCTACCTCAAGGTCCATGTGTGTCAGTGATGGTATGACCATGAAATTGAGTTGACTGTTTCTCCTCCACTGGTTGGACTCTGTTCTAGGCATGGCTCAGTTGAAGACTTTGATGTCTACCTACAGCATGTGAAAGTCATGTCAGAAGCCTTCAGGAGCAGCAGTGAGTCCGCTATTTCAGCACAACCATTTTCTGTAGCCTATATATTATATTCCGTGTTTGAAACGGTTCCTCTCAAATTTTGCATACCAACATTCTATTTTAAGATCAAACACTTTCGGTATCCCTGAAAGTTAATCGTCATGCCTCATTGAGACTTCTTGCTCTTTGAAACCACCTGTGATTTGATAAGCCAGTGTTTGTGTAATCAGGGCTGTCCTCTGAGACTAATGTGATCACTCCCAACACGGAGAGCAGCTGGGACTTCAACACCAAGACCCGCTCCACCAACGATGACGGAACCTCACTGGACCTGGAGTGGGAGGACGAGGAAGGTGGGGGCTTGTGTAATTACTTAGTATTTTTATTGTCCCCTTGGCTGTTTTGTCACATGTCAAAAAATACATTCCCTGAACATACTGTGCAGTTTCATTGAACAACAACAGTAATTGTTGAATTCAACCCTCTCAAAACCACCAGTTGAATGGCCATGCGATGTTTAACTAGACGTATCAAATTGTCCTTGTCTTCAGGGATGAACCAGGTGGTCCCAGCGTGGGAGAGGTCTAAAACCGAGGAGGACATACTCAGAGCGGCACTCCGGCCGGGCAAGAAGCAGACGACCAGCGGTACGGCCTCTGAGGACTCCAACGCCCTGGAGTGGGAGAACGACTTTGTAAGCGCTCACGACGAGGATTATGCTGAGGAGAATGCGGAGGACTCTGAATACGAGTGCTTTGTCAACCCCGTCATGGATATGCACACCCCATCTGAGGAAACACCACCGGTAGAGATAACTGCACCGGAGACTGAGAAGAGATAGTCCCCATCGCCTGGGGATCCAGAGTCAAATCCTAATGTTAGACCACATTGTGAATGTTTGATTATACACCTCATCAACTTCAAATGTGTTTGTTTGTCCTCATTGGCTGGTGGACCAGTTTTTATTTGACAATCTTCTCGTGTTAATTAAGCCTTATTTGGCAACGTTTTCATGTCATCCAGTGCATTATTGAATCAAGTGCAATTTCCAGATCTAGTTTGGTGTGATAGTGATTGGGTTTTTATTTGTGAGAGGGCTATAGTGTTTTCACAGTTAGAATGAACTGAAAACAACATAGGGACACATAAAATAAAAGCAACAACAACCTTCAATCAGTGCCTGAATCACTAGGAAATAAAACTTTCATAAATTGTTAACCAGGTCATAGGACAGTTAGCTGATGAGGATTTTGTCCGTTACCAAGTGAATATTTTAATCAGTGGTTCTCCAGGGATCATAGCTTGCCAGTTGTCTGGTAGAGAACCCCTAATGGAGTGGAGTATATCATGTAGCAACTTGTCTGTACGCTCAATGTGTTTTTAATCGAAAAAATGCAAGTGCTAAGATTTGCGATTTTGTTTATCCTCTCAGTTCCAATTAACAAGAGACTCATCATGGACACAGTACTACATTTTGTTATTTGTTAGTTTGAAACTAAATGTGTCAGTCAGTCAAATGCTGCTCAAGTTACGGGCAGGTTTGTGTGTCCAACATTTTTATTTGTATTATATACAGTGAAGGTTAGCTACATCACATTTGTAGAAGTCCTTAGTCCCCTATGTACACATTTAAATCTTACAGCGTCAGACTTTTCTATTCTTTTTTTTTACGTTTAGGATTGATTTGTCATGGTGAGCAGCTCGTGAATTGTTTATTTTACGCTCAAAAGACCAGCCGATTACAAGAGAACATGGATAAACGAACATCTGTCTCCAGTACTGCTCCTTCCAATGGCACTGCCAATAGCGTACAACTTGGGCTCCAACTCTTCAATCTCACCTTTTATTTCTGATTTAGCACAATCAGACATTTTTCAAGACCTTTCAAGAATGTAAGCCTGATCACTGGAAGTGGACATGGTTGTATTTGATTGAATGGGTTGATGTGAAGACAGGAATAACGAGGAACGGTTTGGAGACTACAGTATGCTCTAGGAGGTTTCTAGAAATGGACCAATACGTGTATATATCATTTCTTTGTGTGCACTAGTAAATTCGTTTTTGTCTTCCCTCACTGCAAAAGGGGACCCTCTCACTACACCCTTACAATGTGGAGATGATGTGCCTACTTTGGAGGCTTTTGCTTTATTGTACAGAATACTGTCTCACCTTGATTTTTCAATTGTTGTGATGTTTGTGACAACAGCGATTGTCCCCCGTAGTGCAGCCCTACTGTACCTGGGGAATCCAAAGCGCCACCATTTAGGTTGTTTCACCCTATTGAGAGGGAATTGAACTTTCCTTTGTTTGCACTGCCTGTAGCTTTACCATCCTAGAAACACAAGCCATTTGATTTTAGCAATTAAAGTGTCATCATATTTGGGGTGAAGAATTACCACAGCTGCACCATTGGCCCAACTCCAAATCGGACCTCCTATTTGTCTGGCATCAAACTCAATTCACAATATTTTGTCCACAGAAAGTGTTCAGACAGTAATAATTGGAGGGATTGTATTGCAGCTTATCTATGCACTGTTTGACTTATGTGAACTGGTGGGTCCAATCAATGATTGGTTTATAGTATGTGTTGGTAGTGTTTTCTAAGGATACTGTCCTTTTTTAAACGTAAGTTAGCATGGTGATAAGGGTTGGACACCGTACATTACGGGTGCAATCACAAGGATGGATTAAACTGCCGTGTGCTTCATTCATATCATTCTACTCTTTAGAAATATATTTTTTACTGAGAATAATGTAAAGGGATTTCTGAAGTGAACCAGTTTTATTTGGCTACTTTTGAGTCATAGCACATATTATGACAATTTACCCTTTTCAATTAACCTGCTGATAAAGGACCTTCATCCTATCCAAGCATTTACACAGATTTGACACAACTCTCATTGATATCAATGTTTTTGTTTCATTGTTCACAGGTTAGGATTACACCCATAGTCATGAGCCTTTAATTATTTGAATACTATTGCAAACAGGATGTATCAACACCTGTGCCATTCTGTCAATATCGTATTACATTTTTTGTTCAATTTGACTGCAACTAAAATAAATCCTACAAACCTTAATCTGTGATAATATAAGGTAATGTGGAAAAATGCACAATGCTGTATAAACAGTGTAGTTTTAGTGTATTGTATAATTGTTATTTTTATTTACATGTTTGTCTTTTACCAAACTATCTAAATATCAATTTCTGATGCAACGTAATACAGAACACAAACAAAAGTATGGGTGGTGAAATCTCCAGCAGGTGGCAGTATTGCTACATGCATTCTTTGAGATTAAGTATAAGTATATATATATAGTAAGTAACCTGAATTACAGTGCCTGATTGAAAGACAACTGTAGTCCATGGAACAATAACATCCCAGTTACTCACTCTACAAAATGTCCCAAGTGGCTAGAAGGAAGCTATTACTTAATGCTGTTTGGCAACCAGATACTGTACATGTCAGACAAAATACTGTACCCGAGCAAATCTTGTAGCTGGATGGAATTTTGAGCACTATCTTCCAGTCAGAACATTATGAGATAAAATGGTGTGTTTTACCCAGTGTGTTAAGGGAACACCTTTCCTCGGACAAAATGTTGTTTCCTAACCTCCACCATGGAAGTGTGAAGGTGAGGAAAATCAAGACAAACAGCAGACTAGAGACAATCAAAGCCTTGCACCCGAAAACCTAGTTTCCCTCAAAGGATTGTGGGAGTTGGCAGGAGATAAATTAAAGGAGAGAACAGCTCAGACAATAAGAGCTCTGCTTTACTGAATTACTTTGAAAGCTTCCTTTTCCTGGATAACAAAAGTACTGTACTGTTACAGTAAATGCTTTACCTTCTTGAACTGTTAATGATCATTACTTTGAGAGATTGTTCTTTATTTTAAATGTCATCTAAAAATAGCAATACAGTTTCTAGTAGAACATTTTCTTTCTGGCCAACAGCAGATGTGACTCTTATTGTAAAGTCACGTATTGAGTCCATACAGCAACAGCAGTTTTTTTCTTACACTTTCAATTTTTTTGTGACCCTTCAAGGTGCCGCATATGGGACAAAAATGGCATACACCTTTTGATTGTTACCCATGTTACACTATTTGGAGCCTTTTATAAATCAATACAAAAGTTGAAGACTATCATTCCTGAAATGTCATAGGTGACGTAAAAACGTCTTAGGGATAGCCTCCTTTTTTCCAATTTTCGTCTCAATGACATACCCAAATCTAACTGCCTGTAGCTCAGGCCCTGAAGCAAGGATATGCAGATTTCTTGGTACCATTTGAAAGAAAACACTTTGTTTGTGGAAATGTGAATTGAATTTAGGAGAATATAACAGATCTGGTAGAAGAAAATACAAAGAAAAAAACTATAGTTTTTTTTCTATCACCATCTTTAAAGTTTAAGAGAAAGGTCACAGTTCAAGGCATCACTCTGGTTGTAATTCCGATAGTGTCCACAAAACGGCAGTAGTATATGTGCAAAGTTTCCGATGGATAACTTGAAGTATGAGTGAACTACAAGACTTTTAGTGTGAAGTCCCCAGGTACATTTGTGCAAATCGTGGGAGACATTTGCATTCACATTACATTTTTAAGAATATTGTCAAATCTGTATAATTGGACTTTGATTTAGCTTTCCAAGTATTAGTAGCCATATTATAAGTTCAACATTTGTAAAACAACCAGTTTTCATAACTGAATATACTTCAAATTTTTGTCCAAAATATAAAGGCATTATGTCGTACAAGGTTAGTTTTACGACATATACATGGTTTCCGGATACTCCCGTAAAGACTCTAAGCTGTAATCGCTGCCAAAGGTGATTCTAACATGTACTGAATTTACTCAGGGGTGTGAAAACTTATGTAAATTAGATATTTCTGTATTTCATTTTCAATAAATATGCTGGTTATGTTGGTTATGATGCTACAAGCTTGGCACACCTGTATTTGGGGAGTTTCTCCCATTCTTTCTCTGCAGATCTTCTCAAGCTCTGTCAGGTTGGATGGGGAGCGTCACTGCACAGCTATTTTCAGGTCTCTCCAGAGATGTTTGAACGGGTTCAAGTCCGGGCTCTGGCTGGGCCACTCAAGGACATTCAGAGACTTTTCCTGAAGCCACTCCTGCGTTGTCTTGGCTGTGTGCTTAGCGTCGCTGTCCTGTTGGAAGCTGAACCTTCGCCCCAGTCTGAGGTCCTGAGCGCTCTGGAGCAGGTTCGCTGTACTTTGCGCCGTTCATCTTTCCCTCGATATGGACTAGTCTCCCAGTCCCTGCTGCTGAAAAACATCTCTACAGCATGATACTGCCACCACCATGCTTCCCCGTAGGGTTGGTGCCAGGTTTCTTCCAGACGTGATGCTTAGCATTCAGGCCAAAGAGTTATATCTTGGTTTCATTAGACCAGAGAATCTTGTTTCTCGTGGTCTGAAAGTCTTTAGATGCCTTTTGGCAAACTCCAGGCGGCTGTCATGTGTCTTTTACTGAGGAGTGGCTTCCGTCTGTCCGTCCTACCATAAAGGCCGGACTGGTGGAGTACTGCAGAGATGGTTGTCCTTCTGGAAGGTTTTCCCATCTCCATAGAGGAACTCTGGAGCTCTTGGCAATTTATTGCATGGAATAGCCTTCAATTCTCAGAACAAGAATAGACTAACGAGTTTTAGAAGACATGTCTTTGTTTCTGGCCATTTTAAGCCTGTAATTGAACCCAAAAATGCTGATGCTACAGATACTCAACTAGTCTAATGAAGGCCAGTTGTATTGCTTCTTTAATCAGAACAACAGTTTTCAGCTGTGCTAACATAATTGCAAAAGTGTTTTCTAATGATCAATTAGCCTTTTAAAATTATAAACTTGGATTAGCTAACACAACGTGCCATTGGAACACAGGAGTGATGGTTGCTGATAATGGGCCTCTGTATGCCTATGTAGATATTCCATAAAAAATCAGCTGTTTACAGCTACAATAGTCATTTACAACATTAACAATGTCTACACTGTATTTCTGATCAATTTGATGTTATGTTAATGGGCCAAAAAATGAGCTTTTCTTTCAAAATTATAGACATTTCTAAGTGACCCATATTTTTATTTAACTTGGCAAGTCAGTTAAGAACAAATTCTTATTTACAATGACGGCCTAGGAACAGTGGGAACTGCCTTGTTCAGGACGACAGATTTTTATCTTGTCAGCTCAGGGATTCGATCATAGCAACCTTTTGGTTATTGGCCCAACGCTCTAACCACCAGGCTACCTGCCACATTAAAAGAGTTGTGTTCTGTTGGCAGTCCCCCCGGCTTCTGAAGCAAAGGCTTTGCCTTCATACTCACACACCCCTCAAAGCCCCTCCCACCCATCACACATGTCACACCCTGTCACACCCTGTCACACCCCTCACACCCTGTCACACCCTGTTACACCCCTCACACCCTGTCACACCCCTCACACCCTGTCACACCCTGTCACACCCATCACACCCCTCACACCCTATCATACCCCTCAAACCCCACCACACCCCACCATACTCCTCATACCCTGTTACACCCCTCAGATCCTGTCACACCCCGTCACACCCCTTCATACCCATCACATCCCTCACACCCATCAGATCCCTCACACCCATCAGATCCGTCACACTCATCAGATCCCTCACACCCATCACATCCCTCACACTCATCAGATCCCTCACACCCGTCACATCCTCAAACCCTGGCACACACCCCTCACACCACGTCACTGCAGGAAGTTCTATGAAGCTACAGACACTGGTTAAGTTATAGCCCTGAAAGAAAGAAGCAATGAGCGTTTGGGGGACATGAGATCCAAAGCTATGTATAGAATGGCAGGGTCATCTTTCACATCACCATGCAAACCTGCTGATTAGAAGGTCCTGTGTAGACTGTATTTTCAACCAGTAACTATCCGGAAATAACACGTTTCCATCCACAGTTTTTATGTGAGTAAAGTCATAGCATATGAAAAAAATCACGACAGCTGTCATAGAAACAGGAAGTTATGAGGGAAATGGCGGTGGAAACGCCTTTATGCACAAATATTGATATTATGACCATAATTCTTTTCACCTTTATTTAACCAGGCAGGCCAGATAAGAACAAGTTCTCATTTACAACTGCGACCTGGCCAAGATAAAGCAAAGCAGTGTGACAAAAACAACCACACAGAGTTACACTTAAACGTACAGTCAATAACACGAAAGATAAGAACAATTGAAAAATCTATGTACAGTGTGTGCAAATGTAGAAGAGTAGGGAGGTAAGGCAATAAATAGGCCGTAGGTTACAAAATAATTACAATTTAGCATTGATACTGGAGTGATAGATGGGCAGATGATGATGTGCAAGTAGAGATACTGGGGTGCAAAAGAGCAAGAGGGTAAATAATACTATGGGGATGAGGTAGTAGGGTGTGCTATTTACAGATTGGCTGTGTACAGGTACAATGATTGGTAAGATGCTCTGACAGCTGATGCTTAAAGTTAGAGAGGGAGATATAAGACTCCAGCTTCAGAGATTTTTGCAATTCGTTCCAGTAATTGGCAGCAGAGAACTGGAAGGAAAGGCGGTCAAAGTAAGTGTTGGCTTTGGGGATGACTAGTGCACTATACCTGCTGGAGCGAGTGCTCCGTGTGGGTGTTGCTATGGTGACCAGTGAGCTGAGATAAGGCAGGGCTTTATCTAGCAAAGACTTATAGATGACCTGGAGCCAGTGGGTTTGGCGACGGATATGTAGTGAGGGCCAGCCAACGAGAGCATACAGGTCGCAGTGGTGGGTAGTTTATGGGGCTTTGGTGATAAAACTGATGGCACTGTGATAAAACGGATGGCACTGCATCCCTTTTGCTGAGTAGAGTGTTGGGGGCTACTCTGTAAATGACATCGCCAAAGTCGAGGATCGGTAGGATAGTTAGATTTACGAGGGTATGTTTGGCGGCACGAGTGAAGGAGGATTTGTTGCGAAATAGGAAGCCTATTCTAGATTTAATTTTGGATTGGAGATGCTTAATGTGAGTCTGGAAGGAGAGTTTACTGTCTAACCAGATACCTAGGTATTTGTAGTTGTTCACATATTCTAGGTCAGAACTGTCCAGAGTAGTGATGCTAGTCAGGCGGGAGGGTGGGGGCAGTAATCGGTTGAAGAGCATGCATTTCGTTTTACTAGCATTTAAAAGCAGTTGGAGGGCACGGAAGGAGTGTTGTATGGCGTTGAAGCTCGTCTGGAGGTTTGTTACCAAAGTGTTCAAAGAAGGGCCAGATGTATACAGAATGGTGTCGTCTGCATAGAGGTGGATCAGAGAATCAGCAGCATCAAGAGCGACATCATTGATATATGCAGAGTCAGCCCAAGAATTGAGCACTGTGGCATCCTTATACAGACTACCAGAGGTCCGGACAACAGGCCCTCTGATTTGACACACTGAACTCTGATTTGACACAATGAATCTGAGAAGTAGTTGGTGAACCAGGCGAGGCAGTCATTTAAGAAGCCAAGGCTATTGAGTCTGCCGATAAGAATGTGGTGATTGACAGAGTCAAGAGCCTTGGCCAGGCGGTTATGATATAATTTACAACCTTGAGCGTGGCTGAGGTGCACCCATGACCAGCTCGGAAATCAGATTGTATAGTGGAGAAGGTACGGTGGGATTCGAAATGGTCGGTGATCTGTTTTTTAACCTGGCTTTCTAGGATTTTAGAAAGTCAGGGTAGGATGGATATAGGTCTATAACAGTTTGGGTCTAGAGTGTCTCCCCCTTTGAAGAGGGGGATGACCGAGGCAGCTTTCCAATCTTTGGGGATCTTAGACGATGCGAAAGAGAGGTTGAATAGGCTAATAATAGGGGTTGCAACAATTTCGGCTAATAATTTTAGAAAGAGAGGATCCAGACTGTCTAGCCCAGCTGATTTGTAGGGATCCAGATTTTGCAGGTCTTTTGGAACATCAGCTGTCTGGGTTTGGGTGAAGGAGAAGCGGGGGGTTTGGCAAGTTGCTGCAGGGGGTGCTGAGATGTTGGCCGGGGTAGGGGTAGCCAGGTGGAAAGCATGGCCAGCCGTGGAAAAATGCTTATTGAAGTTATCGTAGATTTATCGGTGGTGACAGTGTTTCCTATCCTCAGTGCAGTGGGCAGCTGGGAGGAGGTGCTCTTATTCTCCATGGACTTTACAGTGTCCCAAAACGTTTTGGAATTAGTGCTACAGGAATCAAATTTCTGTTTGGAAAAGCTAGTCTTACCTTTCCTAACTGACTGAGTATATTGGTTCCTGACTCCCCTGAAAAGTTGCAGATCGCGGGGGCTATTCGAGATGAGATCCTGTTTGAAGACAGCAGAGGTGTATTTAGAGGGCAAGTTGGTCAGGATGATATCTAAGAGGGTGCCCATGGTTACGGATTTAGGGTTGTACCTGGTAGGTTCCTTGGTCATTTGTGTGATATTGGCATCTAGCTTAGATTGTAGGATGGCCGGGGTGTTAAGCATGTCCCAGTTTAGGTCACCTAACACTACGAACTCTGAAGATAGATGGGGGGCGATCAATTCACATATGGTGTCCAGGGCACAGCTGGGGGCTGAAGGGGGTCTATAACAAGCGGCAATGGTGAGAGACTAGTTTCTGGAAAGGTGGATTTTTAAATGTAGAAGCTCAAATTGTTTGGACACAGACCTGGACAGTATGACAGAATTCCACAGGCTATCTCTGAAGTAGATTGCAACTCCGCCCTCTTTGCAGTTCTATCTTGTCGTAAAATGTTATTGTTAGGGATGGAAATGTCTGGGTTTTTGGTGGCCTTCCTAAGCCAGGATTCAGACACGGCTATCTGGGTTGGCGGAGTGTGCTAAAGCAGTGGATAAAACAAACGTAGGGAGGAGGCTTCTAATGTTAACATACTTGAAACCAAGGATTTTACAGTTACAGAAGTCAACAAATGAAAGCGCCTGGGGATTGGGAGTGATGCTGGGGGCTGCAGGGCCCGGGTTAACCTCTTTATCACCAGAGGAACAGATGAGGAGTAGGAGGGGTAGCCAGGGGTAGCCAACAGTCTGCTGTTCCCACATGCTTCAAGAGGGCCACCATTGTTCCTGTTCCCAAGAAAGCTAAGGTAACTGAGCTAAACGACTACTACTAAGTGAGCAGCACTCACTTCCGTCATCATGAAGTGCTTTGAGAGACTAGTCAAGGACCATATCACCTCCACCCTACCTGACACCCTAGACCCACTCCAATTTGCTTACCACCCAAATAGGTCCACAGACGATGCAATCTCAACCACACTGCACACTGCCCTAACCCATCTGGACAAGAGGAATACCTATGTGAGAATGCTGTTCATTGACTACAGCTCGGCATTCAACACCATAGTACCCTCCAAGCTCGTCATCAAGCCCGAGACCCTGGGTCTCGACCACGCCCTGTGCAACTGGGTACTGGACTTCCTGACGGGCCGCCCCCAGGTGGTGAGGGTAGGCAACAACATCTCCACCCCGCTGATCCTCAACACTGGGGCCCCACAAGGGTGCGTTCTGAGCCCTCTCCTGTACTCCCTGTTCACCCACGACTGCGTGGCCACGCACGCCTCCAACTCAATCATCAAGTTTGCGGACGACACAACAGTGGTAGGCTTGATTACCAACAACTACGAGACGGCCTACAGGGAGGAGGTGAGGGCCCTCGGAGTGTGGTGTCAGGAAAATAACCTCACACTCAACGTCAACAAAACTAAGGAGATGATTGTGGACTTCAGGAAACAGCAGAGGGAACACCCCCCTATCCACATCGATGGAACAGTAGTGAAGAGGGTAGCAAGTTTTAAGTTCCTCGGCATACACATCACAGACAAACTGAATTGGTCCACTCACACAGACAGCATCGTGAAGAAGGCGCAGCAGCGCCTCTTCAACCTCAGGAGGCTGAAGAAATTCGGCTTGTCACCAAAAGCACTCACAAACTTCTACAGATGCACAATCGAGAGCATCCTGGCGGGCTGTATCACCGCCTGGTACGGCAACTGCTCCGCCCACAACCGTAAGGCTCTCCAGAGGGCAGTGAGGTCTGCACAACGCATCACCGGGGGCAAACTACCTGCCCTCCAGGACACCTATACCACCCGATGTTACAGGAAGGCCATAAAGATCATCAAGGACATCAACCACCCGAGCCACTGCCTGTTCACCCCACTATCATCCAGAAGGCGAGGTCAGTACAGGTGCATCAAAGCTGGGACCGAGAGACTGAAAAACAGCTTCTATGTCAAGGCCATCAGACTGTTACACAGCCACCACTAACATTGAGTGGCTGCTGCCAACACACTGACACTGACACTGACTCAACTCCAGCCACTTTAATAATGGGAATTGATGGGAAATGTAAATATATCACTAGCCACTTTAAACAATGCTACCTTATATAATGTTACTTACCCTACATTATTCATCTCATATGCATACGTATATACTGTACTCTATATCATCGACTGCATCCTTATGTAATACATGTATCACTAGCCACTTTAACTATGCCACTTTGTTTACATACTCATCTCATATGTATATACTGTACTCGATACCATCTACTGTATCTTGCCTATGCTCCTCTGTACCATCACTCATTCATATATCCTTATGTACATATTCTTTATCCCCTTACACTGTGTATAAGACAGTAGTTTTGGAATTGTTAGTTAGATTACTTGTTGGTTATTACTGCATTGTCGGAACTAGAAGCACAAGCATTTCGCTACACTCGCATTAACATCTGCTAACCGTGTGTATGTGACAAATAAAATTTGATTTGATTTGATGATTTGATTTGATTTGGATAAGAGTACTGCTAAAGGCTATAAGAACTGGTTGTCTAGTGCGTTCAGAACAGAAAGTAAAAGGAGCAGGTTTCTGGGCGCAGAAGGATAGATTCAAGGCATAATGTACAGACAAAGGTATGGTAGGATGTGAGTACAGTGGAGGTAAACCTAGGCCTTGAGTGACGATGAGAGAGGTTTTGTCTCCAGAGGCACCGTTTAAGCCAGGTGCGGTCACCGAATGTGTGGGGGGTGGATCAAATGGGCCAGCTAAGGCATATTGAGCAGGGCTGGAGACTCTACAGTGAAATAAGACACAATTACTAACCAAAACAGCAATAGACAAGGCATATTGAAATTAGAGAGAGGCACGTGTAGCCGAGTGATCATAGGGTCCAGTGAGTAGCTAGGCAAGCTGGAGGCACGGCTAGCAGGCTGGGGCTAGCAGGCTAGCAGATGGGGCGTCATATCAAAGTAAACTTGGAGTGGTCCTCCCACTACGAATGGATGTTATTAGGCTACAGTTGAAACAATTATAATGAACTTCACTGGTGATCTTGATGCGCCTTTCCAATAAATATTGAGGGTCTGATTCTGGTGACATGATGATCGATGCTTGACTGCCGTTTGACAAATATTCTCTCTCTTATCCCTAATAATCTCATCATGTAGACTAGCCTACCTGAGTTGTTGGCCAGAGCGCAAGCGCCAGGCCCAGAGTAGGCACATTTGATATTTACCGCACCGTTTTTGTGACAAAACTATCGGTAGAGTTGAAAGTGGAATGGAAACACATTGGAACACATTGAGCGAAAAAGTACATGTTGTGTGCACTATGTCATCACGCATTGATTTTTATCCACAACAAGTCCATTTGGCGGAAACAGCCACTGGTAGGAAAGTACGTGTTTTCATAATGCAGATTTTAGAATCATTGCATAAAAATCTGTTTGGATTGGATGTATTGGATTGGGTGTAAACCTACTGTAGCTACTGCTCTAATTTTGTCACGTTTTTAAAGTGCTTGTTTCAACAGCTGTTGAAAAATATGATATAAAACACAGGAAAACAGAATTTGGACTGTATTGGACCTTTAAAAAGGCATTGTCCATTCAAGTGATCTGTGATGTTGTAGGCAACTTCTCAATGTATTCCGAAATGAAAAGGTTGTCCACCATCTGGAACCGTGTGTGCAACACCTCCACAGGGAACAGCACATTTAGGTCTATGCATTTGGCTTGTTGTAAAATCAGATATCCCAAGGAAAACCTATTTGTGGAGATGGCGAACCTGGCCTTCTGGAATGAGATTGGCTTTCTGGAATGAGATATGATGTAACGTAACAAAAAGGGACACCCGATATCTGCTATTGGACAAACACACAAGAGGGAAAGCACTGTGGGATATGAAGGGTAAATTTGATAAGTGGCGAGGGACTAGCATTGGGAATTGGCATCCATTAAGTGTGAATGGCGTCTTTAGGAATAGAATTACCCCTCGGAGCGCTGTTCCCTCAGCCACACAAGCCACCTGTTCAATATTTATGCCTGCACACAGATGCACGCCTCTGCTAAGGGTATTTTCTTCCCCAACCCCCATCTCCAATGCCAAGATGAGCACCACCACAATCCTATTCATGTCACCTTTCTCTAACATCTAAAACCCCACCATTTTCACCATGTTATGAGAGCATTTTCTTCTCCACCTACGAGCTACGGTATAATTCCCTGTAACAACTCTCACTCTTTCATGTTAAATTGGTGGTAGCGGTAGGATTGGTCTCATATGTCTTAGGGGCATTGGGGAAGAATTCACAGGTGAAGCTCTGTGCACGAGGATGCTTCTCGAGAGCGTAACCAGTATATGCGAGCCGTGTGTTTATTTTAATTCGACTGGTTGAGCAATGCCAGTCAACGCATCGGCATGCTTAAATAACGAGACAGTAAGATAATATATTATTTTTTCACAGTTTTGAGAACATACTCTAACCAAACCAAACAAAGGCAGTTAATGCAACATTTCATGGACTGTAAATTGAATTGCGCTCCTTACAGTGCTGAAGCATAAAGGAGGAAGTAGGAAGCTAAGGCATGGTCAGAAGAACACTGGACGTCTGTTCTGTTAATATCAGACAGCCGCAGTGTTACACAATAATGAATAGACAGTGGTGGTGGGAGGGAGGCGGCAGGCTATTTCAACTCTCTGTTCCCTCAAGAGGCCATCAAGGGTCCCTTTTTCTCAAGCCACTCATGAAAACGAAGACAACACAAAAAGAGGGTCTCTCTTTTTCTTTGCTGGTAGGGGAGAAGGGGCAGGGGGTTTGGTTAAGGATGATGTGATGCCTGTGTGTGGGGGTTTTCTAGTTGCATCTGTGCTGAGCTTGGTGCAAATGAGTATGATTCTCAAAGTTTCCCAATGTCCGCTTGATACCTTACAGCTGTGGCACGAAGAGGACGGGTTGGGAAGTCTAACGATGAACTTATTAAACCCCTTCTCAAAACACTAAACTCAAAACCATAATTCTATCAGAGCAAAGTTTGTATGTCATAGAGAGAGGTTTACAATAAAGACAGATGAGAATGAATTGACAGAAGGCTCCAATTCTGTCATTTGCAGATAATGTAATAACAGTGAATTTTAAGCAATGGCATGGTTTTGTATAAATATCTAAATAAAACTTCCACAGAAAGGAACAGCTTGCGGGTTGTGACGGTTTTAATGCAGTTAATTAAATCCTTAAGAGTCTATTGACGGACCTATGCGTCAATCTAAGTAACATAATAAAAATGTCAGACCATGAGACATCCTGAAAATCGGTCTTCTCACGAAAATATCTGTAGCATCCAAACGGTTTGAAAAGATGAGACTCTCACAAACACGATGGTATTCTCCGTTTTGCCAAGGCAGCTACTCTTCCTGGGGTCCAAACACATTATAACACTTACATGACATATCAAACAAAATATAAAACAGAACATCATATAACATTATTACACCACTACTGTACATATCTACAATACAAAATGTATAATACCCACACACCATACAGCAATATCACAATGTACTGTACATGTGTGTAGAGTGCATGTGCTAGCGCTTGTGTGCGTATGCTTGTGTCTGTACCTGTGTGTGTGTCTCTTCACAGTCCCCATTGTTCCACAAGGTGTATTTTTACCTGTTTTGTTTTTCAAATCTGATGGTAGCATGGTCCCCACACACCAACACAGTTGTGAAGGAGGCCCGACGACGTCTCTTCCCCCTCAGGAGGCTGAAAAGATTTGTCATGGGCCCTCAGATCCTCAAAAAGTTCTACAGCTGCACCATTGAGAGCATCTTGACTGGCTGCATCACCGCCTGGTACGGCAACTGCAAGGCACCCGACCGCAAGGCGCAACAGAGTATGACCCAGTACATCTCTGGGGCTGAGCTCTCTGCCATCCAGGGCCTCTATACCAGGCTGTGTAAGAGACACTCCCCAAAAATTGTCAAACACTACAGCCACCCAAGCCATAGACTTTTCTCTCTATGCTACCGCATGGCAAGTGGTACCAGTGCACCAAGTCTGGAATCAATAGGACCCTGAATAGCAATCTACCCCCAGCCATTAGACTGCTTAATAAGGCTGCTAAATAGCCAATCAAATGGCTACCCACTGCTGCTACTGTCTACTATCTATCCTGTTGCCTAGTCACTTTAACCCTACCTATATGTACATAGCTACCTCAATGACCTCGCACCATGCACATCGACTCGGTACTGGTACTCTCCAGTATTTTTGATTTTTACTCGTCATTGTTATTCATTATTCACTGTGTATTTATTCATTGTGAAACTATTTCAATAAAAAAACATATATAATTATCTTCTTTAACTCTGAGTTGTTGAAAGAGGACCGGTAAAAGTAAGCATTTCACTGTTAGTCTAAACCTGTGTCTACGAAGCATGTGACAAATAAAATGTGGTTTTTGATTTGACTTCACCTTCATATCTGTGTCCTGCATTACATCATGCAACTGCAAAAACAAGATGACTGTCTCCTTTAATGTCTGTCCTTTATAATGGTAGAGGACGACAATAGTGCTGGCTCTATTAAAAAACATCCCTAAAGCGCCGTCCTTTAATCTTCAGACAGGATTTGTAGAACGTGAAGTGTTCCTATCCCAGAAAGACACAGGGAAACTGGGCCTCTCTGCAAACCAAAGGTCTTAACAGGGCTTTCTGCTTAATGGATTTGGAGGCAGCAACTTGTCTGTCACAGGATAAAGAGACCTCCCACGTAATGATTCCCATTTTAGACCAAGTCTGACCAAGTGTGGAGGCAAGGGATGTGGTAAAAGAAAAATGTGTTTCATTTAAAAGAATACACTTGCACACTTCCTGTGCATTATAATTTTAATCATAATGATTTATAAGCTATGCATAATTATGAAAGATGGGAATTTATAACTGCTCATAAACATCTAGTAAAACTATACCCATAAAGTCATCTGGCCAGGTTGTATAATGCATTATGAAGCACAATTATATAATGCCCTATAAATAGAAGAAATTACAGATTTTTTTGCTGTGGGTCTTTATTACCTCCAATTGGTTGAGACTACCTTCTCAAGCTATGGTCACATGGTCAGGGAAAACCTTCTGGTCCAATACAGAACATGTATCTGAAAGTGTAGTTCCTTTTTATACCATAGGGTGCACTGTCATGTCAGACTACTGCTGTCAATCGAAATCACATCTGGTTCCAAAACAATACTAATGTCATCTTCAACAGTTATAGAAGATAGACCCAAATACCTCCCTCACTGCCTCTGTTTGCGGTATGCTGAATGTGTATAATGAAATCAGCTGTAGGCATTGGAGAGGGAGAGATTGGGAGAGAAGGAGAGAGGGAGAGAGAGTGCATGGGGTGACAACAATAGGATAGCTTGGACTATTTTCCCCCTGAAAGGTCAATTAATTGAATTTAGATATGGATGAGGGAGTTGACAAATATTGACATTACAACACATTTCTATTTTTGACCTTTTACATGTTATCCAAGGGCCAGCTCAGGACAATGTGGAGGGAAAAAAGGCATTCAGGGGTAATTTTCCAAATCCATTTTTAGCCAGAAGCAATTGCCTCTATCGCTGGCTAGTGTGGATGGAAGCACACCGTTTTATTAAAGGTTCTGTTGTCTGCATGATGGGTTATCACAGCCCTGTGAGGGGAAGTCCAGTGTGGATTAAAAGGTGTGTATTCATAGATCCCATTGCCTCTGTTATTAGGCAAAAGGACCAAATTACTGCAATAATAATTATTTGCATACACACACATACTTGCAGGCACAAACATACACACTGACTTATCTCTGGATTTAATGAGGGAATGTATAGGGGAAAAACAGTAATTATCTTATTTCAATGAGGGTGCAATTCTTGAGGGCTGCCACGGGTGCAACGGAAAAGGTTATGGGACTGCTGCTGCAGAGATTATTTCCCTGGAGTCTATTATTGCTGGAGCAACCATAGATATATGAATGCCTCGAAGCACAATAGGTACCTCATCAGCTCTGGCGGCCTCCTTGGTAGACGGAGCACCGCAGAAATGTTTGTCATCTCAAATGGTGTAGCTCTTTTGTTTCTGACAGGCACAGCTCCAATGGGGCCATCTGTGACAAGAAGTTAAATAAAAAATCCACAGAGGATTTTTTCTGTTGCCCATGCAGCCATGTGTTTTGAGTAAAAAATAATGCAATTTATGTTTAGTCCATTGGGATTTGTAGAAAGGATTTGCGGTATGATTGCTGTTTTGGAACTCTTCAATGTGTATCAGTGTATTACAATTCACCGGAATCATATTATTGACATCATTGAGTAAAAACACAATAATTGACATTTGCTGAGTGATAACCTCTCTTATGACACACCTCTGCCTTGAGGCATGGATAAAATTAGATAAATGTATTAAACCCATAGTATATTAAGTTATCTAATGTTGATGAATAAGGACCTACAGTATGAGGGGCTCATATCACACCAGTAAACCCAAAATCCAATATGAAAGGGCAGGAATGGGAGAAGAACTCTTCTTGGGACGGAGGAGGCGTAGGAGGCGGCACTCAACATCTCATTGAGAGTCCATTGAGACTTAAAGGAGTATTTCTTCCCCATTCAGCTTCATAGTTTTTTTCCCTCGACTGCGTCTCCCGGGAAATTGCCACTCAAATGCACGTCTCCCTGAATGGCCACATGGATCCTGTTTTGACAGGAGAGTGTCTTTCTTCTCTGGACTGTTCTGATGCTTGGAACTTCGGGATTAATTTAGAGAGAGCCCCCTTATCTCATGTGGAGCTCAATGGACACTGTCCATCAAAATGGCGGTGCCCATCGTGGACATGCTCATAGAGAAAACACTATAGGTTCCAAAGGAGGGGATGGGGTCCAAAGAATGGAGACATCTCAATACCATTGCTCAGAAACATTTCAGTTAATGAGATGTGGGGTAATTTATGGCCCTATCATCCAGTTTATTAGATGAGTCTTGCCAACACTACACTTTTATTATCCTGAAAGCATAAAATGAAAATTAAATGAAACATTTTCCCTCAAATAAATAAAATTATAAAACTAGGAAAATAATGTTTTGATGTACGTACTTGGCCAAGACTACAGTATGTTAACAGCCTATATTGATCTGATAATTGTATATTAGGTAGTACGCCTTTAAGGCTACAGGTATTAGTCCAATCAAAGGGAGAAAGCGGTGGGAAGATGGTGGAGGCAGAAGTGTCATTTGAAGTTGAATGCACGTAGAGCACAGTTAGCAGGAAAGATTAGTGGACAACAGTGAATTCCACGAATGGAACTAAAAGGGCTAAAATTGTTATGGAAAAGGAGTCTGATTGTTACTTGTTGGAGTATGTTTTTTGGATAAGGATGTTGATTTGGGAAACCCTTCTGACGTCACAAGGATGGTGAAGAGGCGTTGGAATAAGTGGAGTAAAAGTAACCAGGAGTGGTATGGAGTTGATATCGTGTGTATCTAAAGCGGACATCTTTGATTTTCAGAGAAGGGCACGGGTGAAAGGTGTTCTCTGCTGTCCCGTTGAACATTGATGATCAATATCTTAGACAAAACATGTCCAGGAGTAGTTAGTACACGTCGCATGACCCAATTGGAGACTTGGAAAAGGGAGCAAAGTGTATCTGTATTATTGATGTTTGATGAGTATTTATGTAAAGCTGGGATATAAAAGATACGCTGTAAAAGCGTTTGTGCGAAACCCGATGCAATGCAAGAAGTGTAAAAAGTTTGGCAATGTGTCAAGTCTTTGCATACGGAAGGAATATGTTATTGAAGAGTCTGTGAATGTAAAATGTTGCAACTGTGGTGGGGGGGGGGGGATCATATTTCTGAATTGCCTGAGTGTTTTGTCAGGGTGAAAGAGGTTGAGTTGTCAAGTATCAGGGCTGTGCAAAAAAATCTCCTATGTGGAGAGGGTGAAGAGAGTTGAAGGGGCAAGAGGCCACAGTTCTGAAGAAGATATGGCGGTGGATGCAAATGTTATACGTCAATCAAGTGATCTGGATACACTTGTTGGGAAGAAGGTGGATTTTGTATCATTTACAGTGCATTTGGAAAGTATTCAGACCCCTCGACTCTTTCCACATTTTGTGACATTACAGCCTTATCCTAAAATGGATTATGTATGTTTTTCCTCATCAATCTACACAAAATACCCTGTGATGACAGGTTTTTAGAAATGGTTGCATGTTTATAAAATGTTTAAAACAGAAATACTTTATTTACATAAGTATTCAGACCCCTTGCTATCAGACTTAAAATTGAGCTCAAGTGCTTCCTGTTTCCATTGATCATCCTTGAGATGTTTCTACAACTTGATTGGAGTCCACCTGTGGTAAACTCAATTGTTTGGACATGATTTGGAAGGGTACACACCTATCTATATAAGGACCCAGCGTTGACAGTGCATGTCAGAGCAAAAACGAAGCCATGAGTTTCAGGGAATTGTCCGAAGAGCTCCGAGGAAGGATTGTGTTGAGGCACAAATCTGGGGAAAGGTACCAAAAAATGTATGCAGGATTGAAAGGTCCCCAAGAACACAGTGGCCTCCATCATTCTTAAATGGAATAAGTTTGGAACCACCAAGACTTGTTAGAGCTGGCCTCCCGGCCAAACTGAGCAATCTAGGAAGAAGGGCCTTGCCTGAGCCATTGTGCGCCATCGTGCATAAATGTATTTTGTCCCCCTACACCAAACGCGATCACAACACGCAGGTTAAAATATCAAAACAAATTACATTAATTTGGGGACAGGTCGAAAAGCATTAAACATTTATGGCAATTTAGCTAGTTAGCTTGCACTTGCTAGCTAATTTGTCCTATTTAGCAAGCTTGCTGTTGCTAGCTAATTTGTCCTGGGATATAAACATTAGGTTGTTATTTTACCTGGAATGCACAAGGTCCTCTACTCCGCCAATTAATCCACACATAAAACGGTCAACCGAATCGTTTCTAGTCATCTCTCCTCCTTCCAGGCTTTTTCATCGTTGAACTTTTATGGTGATTGGCATCCAAACTTTCATAGTATTACCACAACAACCGGCAACAGTTTGTCTTTCAATCACCCATGTGGGTATAACCAATGAGGAGATGGCACGTGGGTACCTGCTTCTATAAACCAATGAGGAGATGGGAGAGGCAGGACTTGCAGCGCGATCTGCGTCAGAAATAGGAATTACTTCTATTTTAGCCCTTGGCAACAGAGAAGCTCGTTGGCATGCAACACAAGCAGTGTGGTCGGCCTATAAGACCATGAGAAAAAAGATTCTCTGGTTTGATGAAGCCAAGATTGAACTATTTGGCCCGAATGCCAAGCGTCACATCTGGAGGAAACCAGGCACCAAACTACGGTGAAGCATGGTGGTGGCAGCATCATGCTGTGGGGATGTTTTCCAGCAGCAAGGACTGGGAGACTAGTCAGGATTGAGGGAAAGATGAACGGAACAAAGTACAGAGAGATCCTTGATGAAAGCCTGCTCCAGAGCACTCAGGACCTCAGACTGTGGCGAAGGTTTACCTTCCAACAGGACAACGGCTCTAAGCACACAGACAAGACAATGCAGGAGTGGCTTCATGACAAGCCTCTGAATGTCTTTGAGTGGCCCAGCCAGAGCCCGGACTTGAACCCGATCGAACATCTCTGGAGAGACCTTAAAATAGCTGTGCCGCTGATAGAGCTGACAGAGCTTAAGAGGATCTGCAGACAAGAATGGGAGAAACTCCACAAATACAGATGTGCCAAGCTTGAAGCGTTATACCCAAGAACACAAATCTACAGCTGTAATCGCTGCCAAAGGTGCTTCAATAAAGTACTGACTAAAGGGTCTGAATAATTTTGTAAATGTGATATTTCCGTGTTTTTTTTATAGCTTTGCAAAAATTCTATAAACTTGTTTTTGCTTTGTCATTATGAGGTATTGTGTATAGATTGATGAGGGAAAATAACTTTTTAATCCATTTTAGAATAAGGCTGTAACTAAACAAAATGTGGAAAAAGTCAAGGAGTCTGAATACTTTCCAAATGCACTGTATAGCCAGAGTTATTAGTTGTACTGCACAAGTGTCCAAGAAGTCCAAGAAGCTGGAGATCATTATATCTGCAGCCAAGAAGTTTTTGAGCCTCCAAGACTTAAAGACCGAAGCACTGCAAGGAATACTGTTGCCAGGAAATGTCCTGCCATCACAGGATCCTTCTGAGCCTGTGTAGGGACCTGATTAAAACAGAAAATCAGGCTGATTTAGTTTATTTAGCATTTCGTTATTGATAGTGTGTATGGATTTTTTTTTAAATTTAAATGTTTTATTCCGCACTTTTTCCTTTTCGGTTCTTTATTATGGGGCGGCAGGTAGCCTAGTGGTTAGAGTGTTGGACTTATAACTGGAAGGTTGCAAGATTGAATCCCCGAGCTGACAAGGTAAAAATCTGTCATTCTGCCCCTGGACAAGGCAATTAACCCACTGTTCCTAGGCTGTCATTGAAAATAAAAATTTGTTCTTAAACTGGCTTGCCTAGTTAAATAAAGGCAAAATAAATGCACATTTAACGCCATTATACTGAAGAAGAAGAAGAAGAAGAAGGCGACTACAGGTATTGGTGTGGTTGGAGGCGTGTCCAACCTACAGATGCCATCTTGAATTTAGGCTGCAGGTCCATTGTTTGGGGAGAGCATTGTTTTCTACTTGTTTGGGATTTTAGGCCTCTTTTCGCCTATGTTCCACTCTGCTTTGGGTGACATTTCCTTGGATTTGGACTTGAAGTTCCTTTCAAAACTCAAAGACCCAAACTGGAGGATCTGGTATGACTAAGGTTTTGTGGATTTGTTCTTTGGCTCTGACAAAAATATTAATTTGTTTATGTTTGATTCATTATTTTGTTGCTTATGTTGAACCTCTATAATATTCATACTGTTATATCCAATATACTCTTATTTCACTGACCACATCCCCCAGTCTTTTATTTCTGTCAAGTTTACGGTTCATGCAAGTTTCTTCCAACCTGACACTAGAGACATCACAACGGTTATCTCGAATCACAGTGAGATTATTACAGATTAGTATTCGGATGTACAGTGCCTATAGAATGTCTACACCCCTTTTTGTTGCATTACAAAGTGGGATTGAAATAGATTTAAGTGTAATTGATCAACACAACATACTCCATCATTTATTTTTTATATATATATATATATGTATTTTTTTTTTCAATGTAATGTTTTATTAAGTTTTATTGTTTTACAATCAACCAACAAAACACATACCACATTCACAGATGTGACAGGCTTTTTTAAAAGAGTTAAAAAATATAATAATAATACATTTGAAAATAAATACAATTCAAATAAAAGATTCATAAAAATAATAAAAAAGTTGTATATATTTTTTTACCTTTTACCTTTATTTAACTAGGCAAGTCAGTTAAGAACAAATTCTTATTTTCAATGACAGCCTAGGAACAGTGGGTTAACTGCCTTGTTCATGGGCAGAACGACACATGTATACCTTGTCAGCTCAGGGATTTGATTTTGCAACCTTTAATAATGTGTGAAAAGTGAAAAGACAATTCAACTTATTTTAACAAATTAATAAAAATGTAATAACTAAAATATGTTTGTTTAGGCAAGCTTAAATTAGTTCAGAAGTAAAATTTGACATAGCACATCACATAAATTATGTGGACTCACGCCTGTGTGAAATAATAGGGGTTGACATTTTTTAATAAAAACCCCTTTCTCTGTTCCCTATACACACACACTGTATATTCTCTCAGTCAAATATTGCATTTCAAGCACAGATTCAACTACGAAGACCAGGCAGCTTTTAGAAAGCCTCAAAGAAGGGTGGTGAATATCTCTTTATTTTGCATGATCTAGTTAATAATTATGCTGTGGATTATGTATTAAACCACTCAGACACATCAAAGATACAGTTTTCTTTCTGAACTGAGCTGCAGGATAGAAAGGAAACTGCTTAGGGATGTCACCATGAGGCCAGTGGTGATTTTAAAACAGCCACAGAGTTCAATGGCTGTGATGGGAGAAAACTGGGGATGAATCAACGACATTGTAGTGACTCCACAATAATGACCTCAATTACAGAGCGAAAAGAAGAATACAAATATTCCAAAACATGCATCTTGTATGCAACAAGGCACTAAAGAAATACTGCGAAATAAATAATGCTAAGGAATACATGTTTTGGTTTAAATGCAAAAACTAACATTTGGGGCAAATCAACACAACACATGACTAAGTAACTGCCTCCTTATTTTCAAGCAGGGTGGTGGCTACACCATGGTATGGGTAAGCTTGACATTGGCGAAGATTGGGGAGGATGAAAATAAACAGAATGGAGCTAAGCACTGGCAAAATCCTAGAGGAAAACCTGGTTCAGTCTGCTTTCCACCAGAAACGGAGAGATGAATTTACCTTGCAGCAGGACAATAATCTACAACACAAAGCCAAATCTACACTGGAGTTGCTTGCCAATGTTCATGAGTGGTCAAGTTACAGTTTTGACTTGAATCTGCTTGAAAATCTATGGCAAGACTTGAAAACTGCTGTCTAGCCATGATCCCTATAACTAACACCTTGACAGAACGTGAAGAATTTTGAACAGAATAATGGGCAAAGGAGACAAGGGCAAAGAACAAAAATTGACCTTTTTCCTTTCTTCCTAAATCGATGTACCTTACATTAGAGGAAAGTATAACAGCCTTCAGTGTAACTGTATCATAGTGATATTTGTTTTTAACTCCTAAGGCTGCGTTTACACAAGGCAGCCCAATTCAGAAATTTTGCATATTTGCATATCTGATAGCCATATTTTCCGTAATGTGTAAACAGCAACGACAAAAAAGTCTGGAATCTGATCTTTAGACTTCAGATTTATACCACCTACATATGTGGATCTGACTCCTGATACAAACCCCATCCTCCATATGCGACCTCTGTCTGGACGCTCTGATCAGATTATTTCAACTCTGAAGTGGATATTTTTTGTTGCACATTACCTGCCGTAACCATGACAAACACCCCAACAGGGACAGGAAATTAGCATTGCATCCGTGTGCTACTTCAGAGGCTACTGTACGTCAGTGTGAATGCGCAAATCTTATATGGGTCACATGTAAAACTGAGTGTGCACAGTCAAGAAAAAATATTGTAATGTTGAAAGAAAATCAGATCTGGATTCTTAGGATGGATGTGTAACCACTGCATAAGTGAGACAATGATTCATCCAGTTTTTGTGGAAGTGCCAAAATGAGGTACTTTGGTGTTTTTTTCCTGTCAGGTCCAGATTTGACAGGCCTCAGATCAGATGTGCACTGCAGCAATTCACAGCATCATGGCTAATAGGGAGTGCATTACATGGCACATATATCTTTGACAGCTTTTATAGACGGGTTGGTTGTCTTCAAAACCCTAGCACATAGCCATCTGCCACATTGATGCACGTGTGATGTCTATGGTTGGGGAAATCACCTGACTCCGAGAGCTTGCTGAGAAAAGGATCATATTCTATGGTTGAATATGGCACCTTCTTGACTTGTCAGTGCCTAATGAACATGGTAGATGTGCCAACAAGTGGCTGTCTTAACCTTCTCTGTTCTCTATTCTATGGTCTCTGGCGAATTCCTGGGCTATCTCCTTTTCTCTTAGCATTTTGCTTTTTCTTAGATTTCCTATGATATGGGATTATTTTCTCTCTCTCTCAGTTGCAGAATTTCATCTAGGGAATTTTCCCCTTTCTTGAAAGTCAAATGTAATCTGCCACAGCCATTTTAAAGCTGGGTGATTTGTTTCTCCCTAGTGTTCTGTCAGTACTCCTATGAGAATTGGGTGCTTTGTTTCAGTTGCCTCATTGGTGCTCATTTGATATAGCTGGTCACACATTGAGCGGTAGTACAATATGAGCGCTTTGGGAAATACGTTTACAAACCATTAACCACACACTTATAGAACTGGAGTCTGAGGAGCTGTAGAACATTCATGCTTTGTTCAGAATTGCATAACTCCATACTATCTCTATGGTCAGAGTTGGGTAGGTTAGTTTCTAAATGTAATCCGTTACTTACTAGTTACCTATCCTAAATTGTAATCAGTAATGTAATTTTTTGGATTACCCAAACTCAGTAACGTAATCTGATTACATTCCGTTACTTTTAGATTATTTTCCCCTTAAGAGACATTAGAAGAAGACAAAAATGTATGTTACCAATTTAATGACATCTTTTTCAAGATAAATCAATGTTGAAGTTTACATAGCTGGCCATATATGGATGTTATATTTTACTTTATGGGTTGGTTAGGCTTCTTCTAACCCATCGCTTTCTATTACATATAATAATACGATTAAATTATATCTTTACAATAAAAACCAAAGTCTATCAGAATTCCAGTTATTCCAATAAATGTTATACCCCTTAATCTTCAAGAATAGGACTTGGAAATATGGAAGTATAGACTATCCAAATTGTTTTACCTGAGCATGACCCCAAAACTAAGGACTTATTAGCCAGCCCTACTCTGCTGTCTATGATTTTGTTGTCATTGAGGACTGATTGGGCTCTTTGATTCGAGTTGGGGGAAAAATGCTGAGCTCATGGAATGACATGCTTTGAGCACTACTGAAAAATGCTATTTACATGTGAAAAATCAATGCCATATGCTGCCTATTGTTCACCTTTTTGTTGGTGACACTTTGATATATTGATAATATGCAGCTGTTTAAAGGGCAAATACACAGATGAAACAATTGCAAAATGGCCGCCACGCCTCTGTTTTGGTAAAAAAGCTGAGGGATGGGCCTGGAGAAATGTAAAAACTCTCAGATTACTAAACAGAGCTATGGATGTAAGGACTGACCATCCATGATATACAAATGGTTGTTTTAACCATGTTATGAGGCTATACAGTCTTTATTAACATTTACAATGTTTAGAAACAATGGAGTTAAAACAAGCTTATATTTTGGGTTCTCTATCTCGACAGTCGAACTAAGCTCATGAGACATTTATAAGCTCTATTCTTCAAGAATCAATTAATATAAATATATATATATATCATTTATAAGTCCAAAAATAGATGTAGCAACTACAGATTGCATCTTTTAAAATCATCAAAAGTGTGTAAATTTGATCATGTGTCCATTAGGCCTAAGGATTGTTATTTATCAGGATGAATTAGATTGAGTAATAAAAGCACCACTGTTATTCCATAAGCCTGGATCCGCACTGCAGCTGTTGCAAGAGCGCATTTTTCACTGGCAGTCCACTGGATTCAAAAACAATGATTGATAGGCAGCTTAAACTTCTTGGATTCCACCATTATTGGGTTCAAATACACATTTAGATTTGTGAACAGCCATCCACAACAACCACAATCTGTAAGGCGCAAATAGCTAAATGAATGAGCAGCAGTGTGATTCACATCAATGCACTTTGTAGATATCAATAATACGTGATATCCATATCACTGTAGACTACACCACTGCTGTCATCCTTACCGCCAAGCATTTATTCAACTTGGATAATCTTTGGATGCCGACAGCAGTCGCACCATTGGAAGACATAGCTTGGACTGTAGCCAACAAAAGCCTATTCCTGCTCTTTTCCCGCTATCCATCAAACCCATTTGGTGTGTCATCATAGTGGTCTCTGACATGTGGTCAGACTCGCTCAAGTGGAACACAATTAAACTTTTTTCAATGCTGATTTGATTGAAAATGAAAAAACAGAGAAATGTCACAGATGTTTTTCGCAAACATCATTTCTGAATTTAAAAGCAATCCTCAAAGTAATCATCTAGTTTTTCAAAAGTATCTGGAATCTGATTACAAAATATTTAGCTAGTAACGTAATGGATTACAGTTACTGTTTTTTTGTAATCCCTTACATGCCTATAGTATGAGTGTATGGTCGTTTTAGTATGTAGAATATGCATGTGGGGTAGTATGTTCATATTAGTACGATGGAAAGACTAGGATTTCATGCTGCATCAACTGATCGACTGTTTACAGGAGAGTCAGTTAACTACAGGAAAACAACTACAGTAAACTACTACTACAGTAAATGACTAACACAGCAAACTACTAACACAGTAAACTACTAATGAACTACTACAGTAAACTACTAGCACAGTGAGCTACTGCTCTTGACTGCCACTGCTGCACTGGGCAAAAAGTTGAGAAAAGTAGTGTGTGAATTTAAGAAACAAATTCCAGGATGTAGCTTTTTATTTATTTTTACTAAAAGTTCTTATAGAAGGACATCTTTGCCTGACATCCTCAACACTTTACCCAGGGCGGTGAATCTAAGAGGGAGGGGGTATGGATTATTGCCTAAAATAAGGCCACTGCCAAGCAAATTATGTAATGGGGACACCCTGTAGCCTCCAGGATTCCTACAAAGTGCCAAGTTATCAATTTTAACCGCCTAGAGCTATCAACTAAGTACTTTTGAACAACCTCCTACTTCTTTTTACCTACTGCCATCCTACATCTTCTTATTCAGGACCCCTATCTGGTTTTTGGGATACAATTATCCTTCAAAATGTTACCGTGATTCTGGAAGATGTGTTTGTGTGTGGGAGTAGTGGGACTCGGAATAATACATACTTAATTGCATTCTCAAGAGTAATTCAAATGTTAAAATATTCACTATATATACAAAAGTATGTGGATACCCCTTTGGGTATTTCAGCCACATTCGTTGCTGACAGGTGTCATCTCCATAGACAAACATAGGCAGTAGAATGGCCTTACTGAACAGTTCACAGACTTGGCACTGTCATAGGATGCCACCTTCCCAACAAGTCAGATCAAGCTAGAGCTGCCCTGGTCAACTGTAAGTGCTGTTATTGTGAAGTATAAATGTCTAGGAGCAACAACGACCCACCCGCGAAGTGGTAGGACACACAAGCTCACAGAATTGGACCACCGAGTGCTGAAGCGTGTGGCGAGTAAAAATCGTCTGTCCTCGTTTGCAACACTCACTACCGAGTGCCAAACTATCTCTGGAAGCAACATCTCAAGAACTGTTTGTCGGGAGCTTCGTGAAAGGGGTTTCCATGGCTGAGCAGCTGCACACAATCTTAATATTGCTGGAGTGGTGTAAAACTCGCCACCATTGGACTCCTGTGCAGTGGAAACGTGTTCTCTGGAGTGATGAATTACACTTCACCATCTGGCAGTCTGACAGATGAATCTGGGTTTGGCGGATGCTAGGAGAAAGCTACCTGCCCGAATATAAAAAGGTTGGGGGAGGAAGAATAATGGTTTGGGCTAGGCCCCTTAGTTTCAGAGAAAGCGAGGTCCGTACTGAAATGGTTTGTCGAGATCGGTGTGCAAGAACTTGACTGGCCTGCACAGAGCCCTGACCTGAGCACCATCGAAAACCTTTGGGATGAATTAGATCGCAGACTGCTAGCCAGACCCAATCGCCCAACATCAGTGCCCGACCTCACTAATGCCCTGTGGCTGAATAGAAGCAAGTCCGCGCAGCAATGTTCCAACATCTAGTGGAAAGCCTTCCCAGAAGAGTGGAAGCTGTTATAGCAGCAAAGGGGGGCCACCTCCATATGAATGCCTATGATTTTGGGATGAGATGTTGTCCACGAGCAGGTGTCCACATACTTTGGTCATTTAATGTATCTGCAACATTTATTCAATGTTGAAATGTCCTCTTAACATTGTATCTTGACTGGGTTAATAGCATGTAATAATAACTTGCCTTTTGAATCAGTGCTACAGAGAAGTCCACGCATAATTAACCTCAACACTTTGTTAGACATTTTGTATTAGCATATATACATCTGATTAATTATACAGTACCAGTCAAAAGTTTGGACACACCTACTAATTCAAGGGTTTTTCTTTATTTGTACTATTTTCTACATTTTATAATAATAGTGAAAACATCAAAACTATGAAATAACACATGGAATAATGTAGTAACCCAAAAAGTGTTAAATAAATCGAAATATATTTTATATTTGAGATTCTTTGAAGTACCAACCCTTTGTCTTGTTGACAGCTTTGCACACGCTTGGCATTCTCTCAACCAGCTTCATGAGGCAGTCACCTGGAATGCATTTTAATTAACAGGTATGCCTTTATTAAAAGTTAATTTGTGGAAATTCTTTCCATCTTAATGCATTTGAGCCAATCAGTTGTGTTGTGACAAGGTAGGGATGATATACAGAAGATAGCTCTATTTGGAAAAATACCAAGTCCAACTTATGGAAAGAACAACTCAAATAAGCAAAGTGAAACAACAGTCCATCATTACTTTAAGACATGAAGGTCAGTCAATCCGGAACATTTAAAGAATTTTGAAAGTTTCTTCAAGTATAGTCACAAAAACCATCAAGTGCTATGATGAAACTGGCTCTCATGAGGAACGCCACAGAAAAGGAAGACCGAGAGTTACCTCTGCTGCACAAGATAAGTTCATTAGAGTTACTAGCCTCAGAAATTGCAGCCCTAATAAATGCTTCACAGAGTTCAAGTGACAGACACATCTCAACATCAACTGTTCAGAGGAGACTGTGTGAATCAGGCCTTCATGGTCGAATTGCTGCAAGCAAACCACTACTAAAGGACACCAATAATAAGAAGAAACTTGCTTGGGCCAAGAAATAAGAGCAAGGAACTTTTGTCCTTTTATCTGATGAGTCCAAATGGGAGATTTTTGGTTCCAACTGCCGTGTTTTTGTGGGATGCAGAGTATGTGAACGGATGATCTCCGCATGTGTGGTTCCCACCGTGAAGTATGGAGGAGGAGGTGTAATGGTGTGGGCTTGCTTTGCTGGTGACACTGTCTGTGACTTATTTAGATTATAAGGCACACTTAACCAGCATGGCTACCACAGCATTCTGCAGCGATACGCCATCCCATCTGGTTTGGACTTAGTGGGACTATCATTTGTATTTCAACAGGACAATGACCCAACACACCTCCAGGTTGTGCAAGGGCTATTTGACCAAGACGGAGAGTGATGGAGTGCTGCATCAGCTAACCTGGCCTCAACAATCACCCGACCTCAACCCAATGCTTTGGACTGCAGAGTGAAGGGAAATCTGTCACACCCTGACCATAGTTTGCTTTGTATGTTTCTATGTTTTGTTTGGTCAGGGTGTGATCTGAGTGGGCATTCTATGTTACATGTCTAGTTTGTCTATTTCTATGTTTGGCCTAATATGGTTCTCAATCAGAGGCAGGTGTTAGTCATTGTCTCTGATTGGGAACCATATTTAGGTAGCCTGTTTGGTGTTGGGTTTTGTGGGTGATTGTTCCTGTCTCTGTGTTTGCACCAGATAGGGCTGTTTTGGTTTTTTCACATTTCTTGTTTTGTTAGTCTATTCATGTATAGTTCCTTTATTAAAGAACCATGAAGAATAACCACGTTGCATTTTGGTCCGCCTCTCCTTCAACTCAAGAAAACCGTTACAGAATCACCCACCACAACAGGACCAAGCGGCGTGGTAACGGGCAGCAGCAGGAGCAGCGAAATAAAGACTTCTGGACTTGGGAAGAAATCCTCGACGGGAGAGGACCCTGGGCAAAACCAGGGGAGTGTCGCCGCCCCAAGGTGCAGCAGGAGAAGCGGCAGCAGGAGCAGCGCGAGGAGGAATGGACATGGGAGGACGAATTGGACGGAAAAGGACCCTGGGCACAGGCAGGAGAATATCGCCGCCCTAAAGAAGAGCTGGAGGCGGCGAAGGAGGAGAGGCGCTGGTATTTGGAGGCAGCACGACGGCGTAGATGGAAGCCCGAGAGTCAGCCCCAAAAATTTCTTGGGGAGAGGCACACAGGATGTGTGGCGAAGCCAGGTAGGAGACCTGCGCACTGTGGAGCGCACGGTGTCTCCAGTGCGGGTGCATAGCCCGGTGCGGTACATACCAGCTCCTCGTATCGGCCGGGCTAGAGTAAGCATCGAGCCAAGTGTCATGAAGCCGGCTCTACACATCTGGTCTCCAGTGTGTCTCCTTGGGCCGGCTTACATGGCACCAGCCTTGTGCACGGTGTCCCCGGTTCGCCTGCATAGCCCAGTGCGGGCTATTCTACCTCGCCGCACTGGCAGGGCGACCGGGAGCAGTCAACCGGGTAAGGTTGGGGAGGCTTGGTGCTCAAGAGCTCCAGTGCGCCTGCACGGTCCGGTCTATCCAGTACCACCTCCAGCCCTCCGGTGGCAGCTCCCCGCACCAGGCTTCCTGTGCATGTCCTCGGCCCAGTACCACCAGTGCCAGCACCACTCATCAGGCCTACAGTGCGCCTCGCCTGTCCAGCGCTGCCGGAACCTTCCTCCTCTCCAGCGCTGCCGGAGTCTCCTGCCTCTCCGGCGCTGCTAGAGCCTTCCTCCTCTCCAGCGCTGCCGGAGTTTCCCGCCTGTTCGGCGCTGCGAGAGCTCCCGCCCCTCAGTCCAGAGGCGCTAGAGCTACTCAGTCCAGCGCTGCCAGAGCCTTCCTCTTCAGCGTTGCCGGAGCTTCCCGTCTGCCCAGCGCCATCTGAGCTACCCGTCTGCCCAGCGCCATCTGAGCTACCCGTCTGCCCAGCGCCGCCTGAGCCACCCTTCTGCCCAGCGCCGCCAGTGCCATCAGTCTGCCCAGCGCCGCCAGTGCCGCCAGTCTGCAAGGAGCCGCCAGTGCCGCCAGTCTGCCCAGTGCCGCCAGTCTGCCCGGAGCCGCCAGTTTTGCCAGTCTGCAAGGAGCCGCCAGTGCCGCCAGTCTGCAAGGAGCCGACAGTGCCGCCAGTCTGCAAGGAGCCGCCAGTGCCGCCAGTCTGCCAGGAGCCGCCAGTGCCGCCAGTCTGCCAGGAGCCGCCAGTGCCGCCAGTCAGCCAGGATCTGCCAGTGCCGCCAGTCAGCCAGGATCTGCCAGTGCCGCCAGTCAGCCAGGATCTGCCAGTGCCGCCAGTCAGCCAGGATCTGCCAGTGCCGCCAGTCAGCCAGGATCTGCCAGTGCCGCCAGTCAGCCAGGATCTGCCAGTGCCGCCAGTCAGCCAGGATCTGCCAGAGCCCCTCAGCCCAGAGGCGCCAGAGCCCCTCAGCCCAGGTCCCGAGCTGCCCCTCTGTCCCGAGCTGCCCCTCTGTCCCGCCCCCTCTGTCCCGAGCTTCCGCCCCTCTGTCCCGAGCTTCCGCCCCTCTGTCCCGAGCTTCCGCCCCTCTGTCCCGAGCTGCCCCTCTGTCCCGAGCTGCCCCTATGTCCAGTGGAGTCATTTAGAAGGGTCGCCGTGGTTAGGAGGCCACGGAAACGGACAATGGGGCGTACTAAGACTATGGTGAAGTGGGGGCCACGTCCAGCACCAGAGCCGCCACCGTGGACAGATGCCCACCCAGACCCTCCCCTATAGGTTAAGGTTTTGCGGCCGGAGTCCGCACCTTTGGGGGGGTACTGTCAGGTTCTGACCTTTATTTCCTTTGTTTTGTCATTATTTAGTATGGTCAGGGCGTGAGTTGGGGTGGGCAGTCTGTTTGTTTTTCTATGATTTGGGTATTTCTATGTTTCGGCCTAGTATGGTTCTCAATCAGAGGCAGGTGTCATTAGTTGTCTCTGATTGAGAATCATACTTAGGTGGCCTGGGTTTCACTGTGTGTTTGTGGGTGATTGTTCCGGTCACTGTATTTGCACCAGATAGGGCTGTTTTGGGTTTTCACGTTTCTTGTTTTGTTAGTTTGTTCATGTGTAGAGTCTTTATTAAAGAACCATGAATAGAAACCACGCTGCATTTTGGTCCGCCTCTCCTTCAACTGAAGAAAACCGTTACAAAAGCATCCAACAACTGCTCAGCATATGTGGGAACTACTTGAAGACTGTTGGAAAAGCATTCCTCAAGAAGCTGGTTCAGGGAATGCCAAGAGTGTGCAAAACTGTCATCAAGGCAAAGGGTGGCTACATTGAAGACTCTAAAATCTAAAATATATTTTGATTTGGTTACTACATTATTTCATGTGTGTTATTTCATAATGCTGATGTCTTCAGTATTATTCTACAATGTAGAAAATAGTACAAAATAAGTTAAAACCCTTGAATGAGTAGGTGTGTCCAAACCTTTGACTGGTACGGTATGTTGATCTCCATTACTGTTAAAGCTGGATTAATTGTTGACTGGCACGTTTGTGTGTCAGTGAGGGATGTTGAATGAAGAGAGAAATAAGTACTGTAGGGCTGCCCACTCCCAGTGAGAGATACCAGGATGTCTTCATTCAGGATTGTTTCGACAACTTACATTTTTTCATGACTGTAGCAGATCTTATTTGTGTGGATCAACACACTATTCTTCCTCATCATGCCAATATACTGCATGCGATCTGAAAAGTAATTTGTGTCTCTCCAGTAGCTTTATACAGCAACAGGAATAATTTTGACATTGGAATGAGTTTGATGAAAGCAAATGTTCAATTATGAAATTTGAATCGCTCTATAAAAAAAGCCAGAACCTTGTGTGTGGGATGAATATCAACTAAAGAATCCTCCTGCACATCCACCAGTCACATACGCTATTAAATACTTATTGCATCTCAATTAGAATTCTCTGTGCAGAGTGAGCCCATTGCATTCTGCCATAATAGGAAGAGTATAGGTCATGACCCCTCTTCTCATATCCTCCCTCCTACTCCACACTAACATAGTGTAAGTTATAGCAATATTCATGAAGATATGTTGAAGCTGGGAAGATGCCTAAATTAGACAAGTATATGCGGTGCCTTTTGCTCTGTTATGTCTGAATTTATGACACACTGAATCATACCAAAGTCAATTCCCGAGGTGCCTAAAAAGCGTCTTTATGCTTGTGTTTTAATAAAGAAAGATCGCCCATCGCTGTGCCCCTGCATTAAATCTCCATAATCAATAAAAACAGAAAAAATATATGCCATTAGTGGATGGATTACCATTTTTATTTAACTCGTTTGATTGTGTCTGTGGTGCATTCGGAAGATGACCTAATGATTGAACGTTGTTTTATTTGTGATAGTGTTTTTTTGTTTCGCTAAAACTGTCAAAGGGATGGGGTAGGTTGGCGCCAACAAACATAAACATCTGTGATTGCCATCTCAAGATGCAATACTCTGATTGATACCTTTTTAGTTAGAGTTAAGCATGTTTAATAGTGTACTGTACAGTCAAGAGGAGACGTGCAAAATTGAATGTATTGTATTATAGTCTTTGTTTGACTATCTTGAGAAGCATGTACAGCAATGGTCCATGGTATGCTTGTGTATATGTGTTTTCCACTGCCTGCGTTTTATAGCATAATGTGCATTTCCATGTAAAAGGACCCAATACCAGTTCATAGGAACATGTCAAGTTGGGTGTCAAATGAAAGCTAAGAGTCTATGTTTTAGAAATGAAGGCATATATAAATGTTTTAACCATTTCCATCTGACAAATGTGGAATCAGCGAAGGCTTTGATTTCTAGTCTAGTCATCTACCAGGAAAAGTCTTAAAAGGTATTATAGATACATAACAAAGCAATACAACTGAAGTAAAGACCCCTGCTGACTAATATCAACACTTATATTTAGTTTTGGAGAAACGTTTTAGAAAAATTGCTTATGCCTTGAAATTCCATTACCAAAAACCACATATCTTTAAGATATTTTCGAATTTCTCTTCCTCACGAGAAGGGAGCATGATGAAAGTTCACAGAAGTAACAAGTAAAGGTAGACCTAACAGTTAGTTTGGGTTTTTACTGATATCAAGGTAGTGTATTAATTATTAAGTGATTAAAACTGATCTGTAAGGGAATTTCTGCAACTGAATTGACTACAATGGGAAATCATAGGAGTCAAATCAAATGAAAAATCAAAAATGTTATTGGTCACATACACGTGTTTAGCAGATGTTATTGCGGGTGTCGCAAAATGCTTGTGTTTCTATCTCCGACAGTGCAGTAATATCTAACAATTACACAACATATAGCCAATACACAGAAATCTAAGTAAAGTCATGGAATTAAGAATATGTAACTATAAATGGACGAGCAATGTCAGAGCGGCATAGACTAAGATACAGTAAAATATAATACAGTATATACATATGAGATGAGTAATGCAAATTATGTAAACATGATTAAAGTGACTAGTGTTCCATTTATTAAAGTGGCCAGTGATTTCAAGTCTATGTATATAGGCAGCAGCCTCTAATGTGCTAGTGATGGCTTTTTAACAGTCTGACTGCCTTGAGATAGAAGCTGTTTTTCAGTCTCTCAGTCCCAGCTTTGATGCACCTGTACTGACCTCGCCTTCTGGATGATAGCAATGTGAACAGACAGTGGCTCGGGTAGTTGTTGTCCTTGATGATCTTTTTGGCCTTCTTGGGGGCTGAGCACGCACCCTTGTGGAGCCCCAGTGTTGAGGATCAGCGAAGTGGAGGTGTTGTTTCAGGAAGTCCAGGACCCAGTTGCACAGGGCGGGATTCAGATCCAGGGCCTTGAACTTAATGATGATCTTGGAGGGTACTATGGTGTTGACTGCTGAGGTATAGTTGATAAAACAGCATTCTTATACAGGTATTCCTCTTGTCCAGATGGGATAGGGCAGTGTGCAGTGCAATGGTGATTGCATCGTCTGTGGGTCTATTGGGGCGGTAAGCAAATTGAAGTGGGTCTAAGGTGACAGGTAAGGTAGAGGTGATATGATCCTTGACTAGTCTCTCAAAGCACTTCATGATGACAGAAATGACTGTTACGGAGTGATAGTAATTTAGTTCAGTTACCTTTGCTTTCTTGGTTTCAGGAACAATGGTGGCCATCTTGATGCATGTGGGGACAACAGACTGGGATAGGGAGAGATTGAATATGTCCGTAAATACACCAGCCAGCTGGTCTGCGCATGCTCTGAGGACGTGGCTAGGGATGCCGTCTGAGCTGGCAGCCTTGCGAGGGTTAACACACTTAAATGTCTTACTCTCGTTGGCCATGGAGAAGGAGAGCCCACAGTCCTTGGTAGCGTGTCGCGTCGGTGGCACTGTGTTATCCTCAAAGAGGGCGAAGAAGGTCTTTAGCTTGTCCGGACATGGCTGGTTTTCCTTTTGTAGTCCATGGTTGTCTGTAGACACTGCCACATACGTCTCATGTCTGAGGCGTTGAATTGTGACTCCACTTTGTCTTTGTCCACTTTGATTTGCCTTGCGGAGGGAATAACTATACTGTTTGTATTCTGCCATATTCCCAGTCACCTTGCCATGGTTAAATATGGTGGTTCGTGCTTTCAGTTTTGCGTGAAAGCTGCCATCTGTCCACGGTTTCTGGTTAGGGTAGGTTTTAATCGTCAGTGGGTACAACATCTCCTATACACTTCCTATACACCTCAGTAACCATATCAGTATATTCAGCAATGTTATTCTCGGAAGCTACCCTGAACATATCCCAGGTCGTGTGATCAAAACAATCTTGAAGCGTGGATTCTGATTTGTCAGACCAGCGTTGAATAGTCCTTAACACGGATACTTCCTGTTTGAGTTTCTGCCTATAGGAATGGAGGAGCAAAACAGAGCTGTGGTCAGATTTGCCAAAAGGAGGGCAGAGGAGGGCATTATAGGCATCCCGGAAGTTGGAGTAGCAGTTGTCAAGTGTTTTAGCGGCGTGAGAACTACAGTCAATGTCCTGATAGAACTGCGGTAGCCTTTTTCTCACATTTGCATTGTTAAAGTCCCCAGCTACAATAAATGCGGCCTCAGGATATGTGGTTTCTGGTTTGCATAAAGTCCAGTGAAATTATTTGAGGGCCGTCGTGGTATCGGCATGAGGAGGATATACACGGCTGTGACTATAACCAAAAATAGTTATCTTGGGAGATAATACGGTCCGCATTTTACTGTGAGGTATTCTAGGTCGGGTGAACAAAAGGACTTGAGTTCTTGTACATGATCACAATCATACCATGAGTCGTTAATCATGAAACATACACCACCGCCCTTCTTCTTCCCGAAGAGATATTTATTCCTGTCTGCGCGTTGAACTGAGAACCCAACTGGCTGGACCAACTCAGACAGTATATCTCGAGAGAGCCATGTTTCTGTGAAACAGAGTATGTTAAAATCCCTGATATCTCTCTGGAAAGAAACTCTCATCCTGAGCTCATCAACTTTATTATCCAGGGACTGAACATGTAATTTACTTGGAAGCGGTGGGTGGTGTACGCGCCTCCTAAGACCACTCTGAGTACCTCTCCTCTGCAGGCAGTGTTTTGGGTCGGCCTCTGGAATCAATTCCATTGCCCTGGGGGTTGCGAACAAAGGATCTGCTTCAGGAATGTTGTATTCCTGGTCGTAATGCTGGTAGTGCTGGTGAGTTACTGCCGCTCTGATATCCAATAGTTCTTCCTGGCTGTATGCAATAACACATTTTTTTTTACAGCTAATAATGTAATAAATAATACATAAAAAAACAAAATACTGCAAAGTTTCCTAAGAGCTAGAAGCACTGCTGCCCTCTCTCAAATGGCGGCAATAGTTGTGTTCACAAGTTTGGACAGTACAGTATAAAAGGGAGAGTAGAATTCAGTAAAGAAAAATATAGTTCAGTACAGTAAAGTAGAATATAGTACAGTATTGTACTGTCCTGAATGCTACTGTACTCCACTGAACTCTACTGTACAGTACTGAACTCTACTGAGCTCTACTTTGATGTCCAAACTTGTGAAACATAGATGTCTGTGAATTGTTCAGATATGGTCTGGTCCGGCAGTAAATCTCATTCACTTACTGTATGTAGTTCAATAACCAAAATATATATTTTTGAAGTCAATGTGTCATGTCATAGCAGACACCCCATTCTTCTGAAGATATCGCTGAATCTTAATTAAGATATTTTTGTAAAATGTTCAGTGTAAATTGTTAAATTAGTCTTTGAGCATAGAGTTGTATGGTTTGTTAAACTTTGAAATAATTTTTTTTTGTTTAGCATACATTTTAAGATAAATATCTGAGTCTCCATTACCATGGAATTGCCCATATCAGTTTGTCCCTATCAGGAGTAGCTGTCACCCTCCTTTAGAGATTCTGTGACGACTAGACTTGGTATTCGATGGTAGTGTGGGGGCCTGAATTATTTAATGCCAGATGGTGTCCTCTAACACTGGGATTAAATACTAAAGCAATTCCCATCACAAGAACCCATCCACCCATCCGCCACGCTGGAAGGAATTGTAGTCGACAGTGAAAAGCTGCTTCCCCACATTTGATGTGTAAGCTCTAAGTCTATTTCAAAGTGGAATTATGCGAGATGTCAATGAACAGAACACTGATGATCATAGTCATACCCACCTTTGATGTCAGTCCTAACAAACTCAGAAGCCTGTCTGAGTGGAAAATGAGACACATCTCAAAGCCATTAGTGCCCTTTAATAAGATCACATTTGATTGCTGTGTTAGTGGCACATCATTTTTATACCACGGTGTACTGGCCTTGTTATCTTGCTGGTACAGAATATATTTCATTTATTTTGCACCTCTGCTTAGTAAACATTCCAATAAAAATGATTTCCCATAACTGCTACAAGCCTATCTTTACAACCAACTGGGTATCAGGCTTGTCCTTTTGCCAAAAGACAGCAATAGCCTGAGCTAAAACCATGGCTCTGGGAGAAAATATTAGTCTTCAGGTCTCAAGCAAGATTACTCATCATGTGAGCATAGCTTACCTAACCACCTACACTACACAAACAAGCACCTTTATTCCTTCCTACTCAACAAGTGCCTTATTCTTCATAACTGATTTACAGTATAGTACTCATACCCCCCCCCTTACCCTCCCTCCCTTCACCAGCTGCATGTCTCCCACCTCCCCCAGTAACAACACAGCCTGTCCTCAGACCATCAGGGTCAGCCCTCTTGATGGTACAGTATGCACAGAGAGGTAAGTGGTTCTATTTATACATGATGTGGGCGATGGCAGATCCCATGTGCATTTCTGCTGCTAATTGAGCCCCAATGCCAATGACCTCTGTGTCTACCCGACCCTTTCATGTCTCCACCTACCACTCACACTGAGTAATTGGTATAGTGAAAGAAAGAATGACAGGTAAGACACTGGGGGCTCACGTCTGTATCAGTGTGTGAGGGCAGTGACTGACAGCCCTCTGCTGAGGTAACGATGTCTCTGTACGGTGTCATGATTTGTTGTGTTTGATTATGAAGGCTGCATGTTTGACGGCCCACCCTGGAGTCATCATTTTCCAACACTCATGCATGTCCCCCTTTGCAAGAGTGCAGTCTGCAGATGAGGGTTGCCAACCTTTCCGGTTTGGCCTTGAGTGTTGTGGACTCATAGCAAGCCATTGCACTTTTAGACTAAGCTAATGGTCATGAGTTTAACTAATTAGAATTTGGGTTCTGAAGGTACGATTTAGATTTCTAAAGGAGATTCAATTTCTATTGAATTTCTATCTATCTTTTTTTATATCAAACATCAAATTAGATATTAAAATCTATGAGTATGGAAGTTTTAAGTTTTCATTTGTCTTTGTAGGATATTTGAGCTAAGAAAAAATTAGGGACTTGAAAGTCTTTAACCAATCTTTGCCCAACCTATTCAATTACAGCATAATTACAGCATATTGTCTTGCCATGCTGAGTGTGTGTCATTCAATCTGCTGTAGTTCAGTGCTCATATTTTTCCCTTTCTTCCCATGGAGGAAGAGAACACAATAGCTCCAGGTTGTTTTTTTCTTCCAGGGGATACGGCTTCCCGGGGGATGGCAGCTCAAATCTGGGGGAACAAAAACACATCCATACTCGGCAGTGCTTTTGTCTCTCTTGACAGTGCCAGGGTACCAAAGGTGCCCTCCATAATGAATTGGATTAAATGGAATAGTAAGAAGGTAAAGGCTCCCTCAAAGGAAAATGCTAATGCACATTGCAGGTACAGTTTGAACTTCAACCAGATCAAAGATTAATTGACAACAAAGATTAGTGATAAAAACGCTTTGTTGGAGGTGCTTTTTGGAAAATGGCTACGCTTGAGGGATAGTACTTAGTCATATGTTGTCTTAATATCAGCAACGTGGTATTCTAAGGCCATATTAGCGTCAAAATATTAGAAAGAAAATAATTCACATGCGCTTTGCAGACATTGTAGAGTGTATTGCATGATTTTTAGACACAGACTAAAGTATTTCATTATAAACTTTAGTTCATAGTAGGGGGATCATTTAATCAGCACTCATGCCTATTCATAGGTTGCACCTCCGTCACTCAGTCGCGTCATGCCATTGTTATGAACGTTCTCAAGCACCTCTCTACCGACGGCGCCATAATGGTGCCCTAAATTGGTGCCCTAAATTGGTGATAAACCCAGTCATTCTGTTTTGTCTAAATTACACTATAGTGCCTGGAAATACAATTACATTGCTGAAGTAGTCAAGTATTTAGTAGGAAACAACTTTGCCAGCATTATCATGTTGTCAAATTTACTTTAGACAGATGGTGATGTTGTCATTAGCTAGCAAATTTAGTCAAAATTAGCTAGCAATGCTAACGTTAGCTAGCTAAAATCCGTTGGCCTCAACCTCAATATTAGCTAGCTAGCTAACGTTGTACTGAATTTAAAGTCAATGTAGCGACATCAAAATGATGACAAAAGGTTTTCCTAATAGTTATTCGCGTCCTTTTGAATGTCACTATATTTCAAAGCCACTGTAGTGCACTTTGGATGAAATCTTAATCTGCACTCTTTGACGATGCGTTGAGTGGAATGCTTAGTCAGGCATCAGTCCAAAACAAACACTCAAAACAATATTGTGACAAAACATGGAAGAATGCTTTTTTTCGATTTCCCTCGATATGACCCTACGCATGAGAGAATGCCTTTCATGACTACATTTGAATGTATAAACGACTGGTATTATACAGCGCCACTGTTTTGATTTACTTTTTTTTTATCAAGCTTTAGATTTCGGCGGGATAATGAGGAGATGGTGTCAGCATTAACACTATTAATCTCCTCACTAAGTGTCTCTCTCTCACTTTCTCTGTCTGTCTCTCTCTCTCTCTGTCTCTCTCTCTCAATTCAATTTCAATATAAAAGGCTTTGTTGGCATGGGAAAACATGTTTACATTAGCAAAGCAAGTGAAATGGATAATTAACAAAAGTGAAATTAACAATAAAAAATGAACAGCTAACATTACACTTACAAATGTTCCAAAGGAATAGACACATTTCAAATGTCATTATGGCTATATACAGTGTAGTAACTATGTGCAAACTGTTAAAGTAGTTAAATACAAAAGTTAAAATAAATAAGCATAAATATGGGTTGTATCTGTCTCTGTCTCTCTGTCTCTCTCTCTGTCTCTGTCTCTCTCTGTCGCTCTGTCTCTCTTTTTCTGTCTCTCTCTCTCTTTCTGTCCCTCTGTCTTTCTCTCTGTCTCTCTCTCTTTGTCTCTCTCTCTTTCTGTCTCTCTGTCTTTATCTCTGTCTCTCTCTCTTTGTCTCTCTCTCTCTGTCTCTGTCTCTCTCTGTCGCTCTGTCTCTCTCTGTCGCTCTGTCTCTCTTTTTCTGTCTCTCTCTCTCTCTCTCTTTCTGTCTCTCTGTCTTTCTCTCTGTCTCTCTCTCTTTGTCTCTCTCTCTTTCTGTCTCTCTGTCTTTCTCTCTGTCTCTCTCTCTTTGTCTCTCTCTCTTTCTGTCTCTCTGTCTTTCTCTCTGTCTCTCTCTCTTTGTCTCTCTCTCTTTCTGTCTCTCTGTCTTTATCTCTGTCTCTCTCTCTTTGTCTCTCTCTCTCTGTCTCTGTCTCTCTCTGTCGCTCTGTCTCTCTCTGTCGCTCTGTCTCTCTTTTTCTGTCTCTCTCTCTCTCTCTCTTTCTGTCTCTCTGTCTTTCTCTCTGTCTCTCTCTCTTTGTCTCTCTCTCTTTCTGTCTCTCTGTCTTTCTCTCTGTCTCTCTCTCTTTGTCGCTCTCTCTTTGTCTCTCTCTCTCTCTGTCGCTCTCTCTTTGTCTTTTTCTGTCTCTCTCTCTCTCTGTGTGTCTCTGAGCTTTCTAGCTCTTCTTTCTGTTACAAATACTTATTCCTGCGTAAGTAGCCATGGCTGAAATGATCTGACTGGATGGAGGATCATATACGGTATGCTATAGGAAGAAGTTGACAAATGGTTGGCAACGCTGTTACTACACAGTCTGAAGCCATGTGCCACAGTTTAAATGTAAAGTCTGATATTTTCGACTGGTCCAATGACAGAGATTCTAAACAGATTTCTGAGAGCTGTTTGTTTATCTATATTTATTGCATCAGTACTGTGTTTTTGTTCACATTCATTAGTATTGTCCAGAAGGCTGTTATGCAAGGCAGATTTCGAATACTGCTCCTCATAACATACAACATCATGTTTTTGTGGAACTTCCATGAAGGTAATACCAGAAATTGCAAATGTATGGCCCCCCTCAACGTTGTCAAATTATGCTTGGCTCATGTTGTATTGCCCTCAGGCTTCGCCACTCTCAAGGGCCCCAGGAGTACTGCCACTCCTCAGTGAATTTTAAAGGTCACAACAGTCTGGCTCTCAGCAGAGAAAAAGCATTAGCCTATGGCCTATTAAGAATATTGTTTTCCATCTATGCAGCTCCTTACAGGCCTTTAAAGCAGCTCACAGTGGGGCAACAATAAACAAAAAGCTGTTGTTGATGCCCTTGGTGCCTCTCAATACGCAGAGACCATTGATACTGGTATTCACTGATTCATCGCTCCATGTTTTTCCCTTTCCTTTCAATGGATCAACTATGCTTTACTTATACTTTAACCTTCACCTTAACCAATGAGAGATGTATCAATAGCAGACACGGGGGCCATAGTCAGATCATGTAATGTCTTGGGACAAGATTACCTTGAAAGGGCCACAAACAAAGACTACAGTTCCAGGTAGCCCACACAATCTCTTTCTGAAATATGCCTTAGCTCATTGGGTGTGATTTAGAAATGCTTCATTAAGACTAGAAGAAATTTCAAAGCAACATGGGCATACTTTGTGTTATATTTCTAGGGGAAGAACAACGCAATTCTGTCCACATCCCAAAAAATGTATCTGATGTAAACACTTTGACAATTTGTGTGCTGCAAGATTAACCCTCCTGTTGTGTTTGTTTCATGTTAATTAATTCTGTGTTCCTGGTCCAAAATGACCTCCCCATTATAGCTGACTATAAATCCATAATAATAGATATATTATCACCTAATGTTGTGTTAGATCTTTTTATCGTCTTAAGTTCTTGTGAACTTTACAAGTTTTGAACTTCTATTGGCTCTTTATGTGTCCTGTAGGCCTCATTGACCTGAGCTCATACAACTCGTTTTTGAGTTTAAAAAAAACATAATATTGTATGGATTATTTTGACTATAACAAATACTCAGATGAAACATATTGTGATATTTATCACAGACAAATTTGTGTCAAAGTTTAACAAGGACTCTCTCCTCCTCATCAGTGTCATGATTAAAGATATGATCAAGAGCCTCACATACAGTATATCATTTGGTCATTGTGCTGCCACAGAATTAATTGTGAGCAAGGCCTCAAAAAAGCTTTATATACCAGAGCTGCGAGAAAGGTTTTATATATTATTGAAACAATGTTGTGATTGTTTGTGAGAATACCAACAGGTGTGGTCCTGTGGGGGAAATATTCTATTGGGGAATGGTTCCCGTGGGGGTTGCCATGGAAGTCAAGAAGGGGAGTGAGGTGTGTGTGCGCTCAAACACACATGCATGTGGGGGTCTAGGAGAGGAAGTGTGTCCATCTGATGAATGGGCGTGTGCCTAAAATACATTTTATACACAAATTGTTGTCTCACCCATTCATTTCTAATGACCGGTCATTTTTGACCAGGTGACACCACAGGTGTACAAAAGTTAAATAAAACACCCAAAATGTCATGAAAATCATCAAAATGTATTTTGTGTGTTCAAATGCCCTGTGTGGACAAAGTCATGGAAACTTATGACAATCAGATCAAATTAACTACATTTTTCAGAGAGAGAAAAGAAATATATATATATTTTCTGCTCAAAAAATAAAGGGAACACTAAAATAACACATCCTAGATCTGAATGAATTAAATATTCTTATTAAATACCTTTTTCTTTACATAGTTGAATGTGCTGACAACAAAATCACACAAAAATAATCAATGGAAATCAAATTTATCAACCCATGGAGGTCTGGATTTGGAGTCACACTCAAAATTAAAGTGGAAAACCACATTACAGGCTGATCCAACATTGATGTAATGTCCTTAAAACAAGTCAAAATGAGGTCCAGTACTGTGTGTGGCCTCCACGTGCCTGTATGACCTCCCTACAATGCCTGGGCATGCTCCTGGTGAGGTGGCGGATGGTCTCCTGAGGGATCTCCTCCCAGACCTGGACTAAAGCATCCGCCAACTCCTGGACAGTCTGTGGTGCAACGTGGAGTTGGTGGATGGAGCGAGACATGATGTCCCAGATGTGCTCAATTGGATTCAGGTCTGGGGAACGGGCATAGCGGGCATAGCATCAATGCCTTCCTCTTGCAGGAACTGCTGACACACTCCAGCCACATGAGGTCTAACATTGTCTTGCATTAGGAGGAACCCAGGGCCAACCGCACCAGCACATGGTCTCACAAGGGGTCTGAGGATCTCATCTCGGTACCTAATGGCAGTCAGGCTACCTCTGGCGAGCTCATGGAGGGCTGTGCGGCCCCACAAAGAAATGCCACCCCACACCATGACTGACCCACCGCCAAACCGGTCATGCTGGAGGATGTTGCAGGCAGCAGAACGTTCTCCACGGCGTCTCCAGACTCTGTCACGTCTGTCACATGTGCTCAGTGTGAACCTGCTTTTATCTGTGAAGAGCACAGGGCGCCAGTGGCGAATTTGCCAATCTTGGTGTTCTCTGGCAAATGCCAAACGTCCTGCACGGTGTTGGGCTGTAAGCACAACCCCCACCTGTGGACGTCGGGCCCTCATACCACCCTCATGGAGTCTGTTTCTGACCGTTTGAGCAGACACATGCACATTTGTGGCCTGCTGGAGGTCATTTTGCAGGGCTCTGGCAGTGCTCCTCCTGTAGCTGTCCTGCTGCTGGGTTGTTGACCTCCTATGGACTCCTCCACGTCTCCTGATGTACTGGCCTGTCTCCTGGTAGCACCTCCATGCTCTGGACACTATGCTGACAGACACAGCAAACTTTCTTGCCACAGCTCGCATTGATGTGCCATCCTGGATGAGCTGCACTACCTGAGCCACTTGTGTGGGTTGTAGACTCCGTCTCATGCTACCACTAGAGTGAAAGCACCGGCAGCATTCAAAAGTGACCAAAACATCAGCCAGGAAGCATAGGAACTGAGAAGTGGTCTGTGGTCACCACCTGCAGAACCTCTCCTATATTGGGGGTGTCTTGCTAATTGCCTATAATATCCACCTGTTGTCTATTCCATTTGCAGAACAGCATGTGAAATTTATTGTCAATCAGTGTTGCTTCCTAAGTGGACAGTTTGATTTCACAGAAGTGTGATTGACTTGGAGTTACATTGTGTTGTTTAAGTGTTCCCTTTATGTTTTTGAGCTGTGTATATATATATATATATATATATATATACAGTGGGGAGAACAATTATTTGATACACTGCTAATTAATTACTTGAAAATCATACAATGTGATTTTCTGGATTTTTGTTTTGGATTCCGTCTCCCACAGTTGAAGTGTACCTAGAATAAAAATTACAGACCTCTACATGCTTTGTAAGTAGGAAAACTGACAAAATTGGCAGTGTATCAAATACTTGTTCTCCCCACTGTATATATTATTTATATAGCCCTTCTTACATCAGCTGATATATCAAAGTGCTGCACAGAACCCAGCCTAACACCCAAAACAGCATGCAATGCAGGTGTAGAAGCACAGTGGCTAGGAAAAACACCCTAGAAAGGCCAAAACCTAGGAAGAAACCTAGAGAGGAACCAGGCTATAAGGGGTGGCCAGTCCTCTTCTGGCTGTGCCGGGTAGAACATTTGTAAATCGGTCAAATTTGACTGGAACACATCAGAAGAGTTAATGAATGAGGCCTTTTGAATTGACAACTTATTACCCCCAATCACCCACTGTACGTGAGGACAGTGATCTGGGTCAAATTATGTTGATGAATCTTGTTTAGCCAAGGGGAAGGCAAGTCCTGATTTGAACGTTAACTGTGAAAGACGTTGGTTAAATAGCCAGAGCCGCAATTGGAATTTGTCTCTGATTGTTAACTGCAGTCATACCATATCACATTTAAATATTCATCATATGCATATTACACCCTGAAGAGCACCATTTCAAATTATAACTGCCCGTCCTTTAATTGCCAGAAAAATGCCACACAAGCTGGGGGGATCTAAATTATGTTCCTCTTTTATAATTAATGAGGCAGATAGCAGTTTGACATTTACATTGTGCCTGGATGTAAATGAGTCTCGGATACGATTTTTCAAATGGTAGCACAGCCATTGTTATCCATTTGGATTTGAGGTAAAGCGGCCTGGGTTAGAAAAGCATGGATGATGTGTGTTATGATTCTATGCCAATCAGGATTCGGCTTTAATCCGTTTTCGCAACTTTACCCTTGCAAAATCCTCCATGGTTTTGTTAGTGCTACCTTCCCAATGACACCAACCCTTTTTAGAGAGAAAGTGAAATGGACTGAAAGGAAAGGAAGAGTCCAAATGTCAAATAGCCTTCAAACCGCACAGTACTGTAGGTATAGTCTGAGTGCACAGTTAAATTCATGTTTGTCCCAATGTACACTGCCTCTCTCCGAAAACAGACAATCCGAACTTGTTAGGAATGTCAACAAG